>NW_026683131.1:0-308519 GCF_027887145.1 Ammospiza caudacuta | reverse complement strand
CACTTTTGTGCTCCCCTTGGGATGCCTTTCGCAGCTGCCGTGTGCCTGGAGCTCAGAGCTTGCTGGTTTAAAAAGCTCTACACCTAGGCGTAATCCTAACCGTATCCGTAACACTGGTCATTTAAATCAGCCTGGGTTTAGGAATTATCCCAAGGGAAAAGCTGTGGAGACAGCCATGTTGTGGCACTTTTGCGCTCCCCTTGGGATGCCTTTCACAGCTGCAGTGTGCTTGGAGCACAGGGCTTCCTGGTGTTAAAACCCACAAATTTAGCCCAAACTGGAGGCTTCTAAATCAGCCTTCGTTTCGGGACGTCCCCAAGGAAAAAGCTGTGGAGGCAGGCATGTTGAGGCACTTCTGCGCTCTTCTTGGGTAGTCCTTCGCAGCTGTTGTGTTCTTGGAACTCAGGGCTTTCTGGTTAAAAGGACACTAACCCTAGGCCTAACTCAAACCTTAAGCCTAGGAAGGAAAATCAGCCTATGATTCGGGATGGTCTCATGGAAATAGCAGTGGAGGCAGCCAAGTTGTGTCACTTTTGCGCTCCCCTTGGGATGCCTTTCACAGCTGCAGTGTGCCTGGAGCACAGGGCTTCCTGGTTTTAAAAGTCCTAGGCCTAAGCCTAACAGTAACCCTAGGAAGGTAAATCAGCCGGGTATTAGGGTTCTTCCTAAGGAAAAAGCTGTGAAAGCAGCCATGTTGTGGCACTTCTGCGCTCCCTTTGGGATGCCTTTGGCAGATGCAGTAAGCCTGGAACTCAGGGCTTCCTGGTTAAAAAAATCCTAGCCCTTGGCTGAGCCCTAACCCTAACCCAAGGCAGATAAATCAGCCTAGGTATAGGGATGGTGGCAAGGAAAAAGCTGTGAAAGCTGCCATGTTGTTGCACTTTTGTACTCCCCTTGGGATGCCTTTCACAGCTGTCGTGTGCTTGGAGCTCAGGGCTTCCTGGTTTAAAAATCCATGTCCCTAGCTGAGACTGGAGGCAGGTAATTCAGCCAAGGCTTAGCAATGGTGCCAATGAAAACGTGTGGAGGCAGCCATTTTCTGGCACTTTTGTACTCCCCTTGGGATGCCTTTCACAGCTGCAGTGTGTCTGGAGCACAGGGCTTCCTGGTTTAAAAGACCATATCCCTAGCTGAGACTGGAGGCAGGTAATTCAGCCTAGGCTTAGCAATGATGCCAATGAAAACGTGTGGAGGCAGCCATTTTCTGGCACTTTTGTGCTCCCCTTGGGATGCCTTTCACAGCTGCCGTGTGCCTGGAGCTCAGAGCTTGCTGGTTTAAAAAGCTCTACACCTAGGCGTAAACCTAACCCTAACCGTAACACTGGTCATTTAAATCAGCCTGGGTTTAGGAATTATCCCAAGGGAAAAGCTGTGGAGACAGCCATGTTGTGGCACTTTTGCGCTCCCCTTGGGATGCCTTTCACAGCTGCAGTGTGCTTGGAGCACAGGGCTTCCTGGTTTAAAAAACCACAACTTTAGCCCAAACTGGAGGCTTCTAAATCAGCCTTCATTTTGGGACGTCCCCAAGGAAAAAGCTGTGGAGGCAGGCATGTTGAGGCACTTCTGCGCTCTTCTTGGGTAGTCCTTCGCAGCTGCTGTGTTCTTGGAACTCAGGGCTTTCTGGTTAAAAGAACACTAACCCTAGGCCTAACTCAAACCTTAAGCCTAGGAAGGAAAATAAGCCTATGATTCGGGATGGTCTCATGGAAATAGCAGTGGAGGCAGCCAAGTTGTGTCACTTTTGCGCTCCCCTTGGGATGCCTTTCACAGCTGCAGTGTGCCTGGAGCACAGGGCTTCCTGGTTTTAAAAGTCCTAGGCCTAAGCCTAACAGTAACCCTAGGAAGTTAAATCAGCTGGGTATTAGGGTTCTTCCTAAGGAAAAAGCTGTGAAAGCAGCCATGTTGTGGTACTTCTGCGCTCCCTTTGGGATGCCTTTGGCAGATGCAGTAAGCCTGGAACTCACGGCTTCCTGGTTAAAAAAATCCTAGCCCTTGGCTGAGCCCTAACCCTAACCCTAGGCAGATAAATCAGCCTAGGTATAGGGATGGTGCCAAGGAAAAAGCTGTGAAAGCTGCCATGTTGTTGCACTTTTGTACTCCCCTTGGGATGCCTTTCACAGCTGCCGTGTGCTTGGAGCTCCGGGCTTCCTGGTGTAAAAAACCATGTCCCTAGCTGAGACTGGAGGCAGGTAATTCAGCCTAGGCTTAGCAATGGTGCCAATGAAAACGTGTGGAGGCAGCCATTTTCTGGCACTTTTGTGCTCCCCTTGGGATGCCTTTCGCAGCTGCCGTGTGCCTGGAGCTCAGAGCTTGCTGGTTTAAAAAGCTCTACACCTAGGCGTAACCCTAACCCTAACCGTAACACTGGTCATTTAAATCAGCCTGGGTTTAGGAATTATCCCAAGGGAAAAGCTGTGGAGACAGCCATGTTGTGGCACTTTTGCGCTCCCCTTGGGATGCCTTTCACAGCTGCAGTGTGCTTGGAGCACAGGGCTTCCTGGTTTAAAAAACCACAACTTTAGCCCAAACGGGAGGCTTCTAAATCAGCCTTCGTTTCGGGACGTCCCCAAGGAAAAAGCTGTGGAGGCAGGCATGTTGAGGCACTTCTGCGCTCTTCTTGGGTAGTCCTTCGCAGCTGCTGTGTTCTTAGAACTCAGGGCTTTCTGGTTAAAAGAACACTAACCCTAGGCCTAACTCAAACCTTAAGCCTAGGAAGGAAAATCAGCCTATGATTCGGGATGGTCTCATGGAAATAGCAGTGGAGGCAGCCAAGTTGTGTCACTTTTGCGCTCCCCTTGGGATGCCTTTAACAGCTGCAGTGTGCCTGGAGCACAGGGCTTCCTGGTTTTAAAAGTCCTAGGCCTAAGCCTAACAGTAACCCTAGGAAGGTAAATCAGCCGGGTATTAGGGTTCTTCCTAAGGAAAAAGCTGTGAAAGCAGCCATGTTGTGGCACTTCTGCGCTCCCTTTGGGATGCCTTTGGCAGATGCAGTAAGCCTGGAACTCAGGGCTTCCTGCTTAAAAAATTCTAGCCCTAGGCTGAGCCCTAACCCTAACCCTAGGCAGATAAATCAGCCTAGGTATAGGGATGGTGCCAAGGAAAAAGCTGTGAAAGCTGCCATGTTGTTGCACTTTTGTACTCCCCCTGGGATGCCTTTCACAGCTGCCGTGTGCCTGGAGCTCAGGGCTTCCTGGTTTAAAAAACCATGTCCCTAGCTGAGACTGGAGGCAGGTAATTCAGCCTAGGCTTAGCAATGGTGCCAATGAAAACGTGTGGAGGCAGCCATTTCCTGGCACTTTTGTGCTCCCCTTGGGATGCCTTTCGCAGCTGCCGTGTGCCTGGAGCTCAGAGCTTGCTGGTTTAAAAAGCTCTACACCTAGGCGTAACCCTAACCCTAACCGTAACACTGGTCATTTAAATCAGCCTGGGTTTAGGAATTATCCCAAGGGAAAAGCTGTGGAGACAGCCATGTTGTGGCACTTTTGCGCTCCCCTTGAGATGCCTTTCACAGCTGCAGTGTGCTTGGAGCACAGGGCTTCCTGGTTTAAAAAACCACAACTTTAGCCCAAACTGGAGGATTCTAAATCAGCCTTCGTTTCGGGACATCCCCAAGGAAAAAGCTGTGGAGGCAGGCATGTTGAGGCACTTCTGCGCTCTTCTTGGGTAGTCCTTCGCAGCTGCTGTGTTCTTGGAACTCAGGGCTTTCTGGTTAAAAGAACACTAACCCTAGGCCTAACTCAAACCTTAAGCCTAGGAAGGAAAATCAGCCTATGATTCGGGATGGTCTCATGGAAATAGCAGTGGAGGCAGCCAAGTTGTGTCACTTTTGCGCTCCCCTTGGGATGCCTTTCACAGCTGCAGTGTGCCTGGAGCACAGGGCTTCCTGGTTTTAAAAGTCCTAGGCCTAAGCCTAACAGTAACCCGAGGAAGGTAAATCAGCCGGGTATTAGGGTTCTTCCTAAGGAAAAAGCTGTGAAAGCAGCCATGTTGTGGCACTTCTGCGCTCCCTTTGGGATGCCTTTGGCAGATGCAGTAAGCCTGGAACTCAGGGCTTTCTGGTTAAAAAAATCCTTGCCCTTGGCTGAGCCCTAAACCTAACGCTAGGCAGATAAATCAGCGTAGGTATAGGGATGGTGCCAAGGAAAAAGCTGTGAAAGCTGCCATGTTGTTGCACTTTTGTACTCCCCTTGGGATGCCTTTCACAGCTGCCGTGTGCCTGGAGCTCAGGGCTTCCTGGTTTAAAAAACCATGTCCCTAGCTGAGACTGGAGGCAGGTAATTCAGCCTAGGCTTAGCAATGGTGCCAATGAAAACGTGTGGAGGCAGCCATTTCCTGGCACTTTTGTGCTCCTTTTGGGATGCCTTTCGCAGCTGCCGTGTGCCTGGAGCTCAGAGCTTGCTAGTTTAAAAAGCTCTACACCTAGGCGTAACCCTAACCCTAACCGTAACACTGGTCATTTAAATCAGCCTGGGTTTAGGAATTATCCCAAGGGAAAAGCTGTGGAGACAGCCATGTTGTGGCACTTTTGTTCTCCCCTTGGGATGCCTTTCACAGCTGCCGTGTGCCTGGAGCTCAGGGCTTCCTGGTTTAAAAGACCATGTCCCTAGCTGAGACTCGAGGCTGGTAATTCAGCCTAGGCTTAGCAATGGTGCCAATGAAAACGTGTGGAGGCAGCCATTTTCTGGCACTTTTGTGCTCCCCTTGGGATGCCTTTCGCAGCTGCCGTGTGCCTGGAGCTCAGAGCTTGCTGGTTTAAAAAGCTCTACACCTAGGCGTAATCCTAACCGTATCCGTAACACTGGTCATTTAAATCAGCCTGGGTTTAGGAATTATCCCAAGGGAAAAGCTGTGGACACAGCCATGTTGTGGCACTTTTGCGCTCCCCTTGGGATGCCTTTCACAGCTGCAGTGTTCTTGGAGCACAGGGCTTCCTGGTGTTAAAACCCACATATTTAGCCCAAACTGGAGGCTTCTAAATCAGCCTTCGTTTCGGGACGTCCCCAAGGAAAAAGCTGTGGAGGCAGGCATGTTGAGGCACTTCTGCGCTCTTCTTGGGTAGTCCTTCGCAGCTGCTGTGTTCTTGGAACTCAGGGCTTTCTGGTTAAAAGAACACTAACCCTAGGCCTAACTCAAACCTTAAGCCTAGGAAGGAAAATCAGCCTATGATTCGGGATGGTCTCATGGAAATAGCAGTGGAGGCAGCCAAGTTGTGTCACTTTTGCGCTCCCCTTGGGATGCCTTTAACAGCTGCAGTGTGCCTGGAGCACAGGGCTTCCTGGTTTTAAAAGTCCTAGGCCTAAGCCTAACAGTAACCCTAGGAAGGTAAATCAGCCGGGTATTAGGGTTCTTCCTAAGGAAAAAGCTGTGAAAGCAGCCATGTTGTGGCACTTCTGCGCTCCCTTTGGGATGCCTTTGGCAGATGCAGTAAGGCTGGAACTCAGGGCTTCCTGCTTAAAAAAATCCTAGCCCTTGGCTGAGCCCTAACCCTAACCCAAGGCAGATAAATCAGCCTAGGTATAGGGATGGTGCCAAGGAAAAAGCTGTGAAAGCTGCCATGTTGTTGCACTTTTGTACTCCCCTTGGGATGCCTTTCACAGCTGTCGTGTGCTTGGAGCTCAGGGCTTCCTGGTGTAAAAATCCATGTCCCTAGCTGAGACTGGAGGCAGGTAATTCAGCCCAGGCTTAGCAATGGTGCCAATGAAAACGTGTGGAGGCAGCCATTTTCTGGCACTTTTGTACTCCCCTTGGGATGCCTTTCACAGCTGCAGTGTGTCTGGAGCACAGGGCTTCCTGGTTTAAAAGACCATATCCCTAGCTGAGACTGGAGGCAGGTAATTCAGCCTAGGCTTAGCAATGATGCCAATGAAAACGTGTGGAGGCAGCCATTTTCTGGCACTTTTGTGCTCCCCTTGGGATGCCTTTCGCAGCTGCCGTGTGCCTGGAGCTCAGAGCTTGCTGGTTTAAAAAGCTCTACACCTAGGCGTAACCCTAACCCTGAGCGTAACACTGGTCATTTAAATCAGCCTGGGTTTAGGAATTATCCCAAGGGAAAAGCTGTGGAGACAGCCATGTTGTGGCACTTTTGCGCTCCCCTTGGGATGCCTTTCACAGCTGCAGTGTGCTTGGAGCACAGGGCTTCCTGGTGTAAAAAACCATGTCTGTAGCTGAGACTGGAGGCAGGTAATTCAGCCTAGGCTTAGCAATGGTGCCCATGAAAACGTGTGGAGGCAGCCATTTTATGGCACTTTTGTGCTCCCCTTGGGATGCCTTTCGCAGCTGCCGTGTGCCTGGAGCTCAGAGCTTGCTGGTTTAAAAAGCTCTACACCTAGGCGTATTCCTAACCGTATCCGTAACACTGGTCATTTAAATCAGCCTGGGTTTAGGAATTATCCCAAGGGAAAAGCTGTGGAGACAGCCATGTTGTGGCACTTTTGCGCTCCCCTTGGGATGCCTTTCACAGCTGCAGTGTGCTTGGAGCACAGGGCTTCCTGGTGTAAAAACCCACAAATTTAGCCCAAACTGGAGGCTTCTAAATCAGCCTTCGTTTCGGGACGTCCCCAAGGAAAAAGCTGTGGAGGCAGGCATGTTGAGGCACTTCTGCGCTCTTCTTGGGTAGTCCTTCGCAGCTGCTGTGTTCTTGGAACTCAGGGCTTTCTGGTTAAAAGAACACTAACCCTAGGCCTAACTCAAACCTTAAGCCTAGGAAGGAAAATCAGCCTATGATTCGGGATGGTCTCATGGAAATAGCAGTGGAGGCAGCCAAGTTGTGTCACTTTTGCGCTCCCCTTGGGATGCCTTTAACAGCTGCAGTGTGCCTGGAGCACAGGGCTTCCTGGTTTTAAAAGTCTTAGGCCTAAGCCTAACAGTAACCCTAGGAAGGTAAATCAGCCGGGTATTAGGGTTCTTCCTAAGGAAAAAGCTGTGAAAGCAGCCATGTTGTGGACCTTCTGCGCTCCCTTTGGGATGCCTTTGGCAGATGCAGTAAGCCTGGAACTCACGGCTTCCTGGTTAAAAAAATCCTAGCCCTTGGCTGAGCCCTAACCCTAACCCTAGGCAGATAAATCAGCCTAGGTATAGGGATGGTGCCAAGGAAAAAGCTGTGAAAGCTGCCATGTTGTTGCACTTTTGTACTCCCCTTGGGATGCCTTTCACAGCTGTCGTGTGCTTGGAGCTCAGGGCTTCCTGGTTTAAAAAACCATGTCCCTAGCTGAGACTGGAGGCAGGTAATTCAGCCCAGGCTTAGCAATGGTGCCAATGAAAACGTGTGGAGGCAGCCATTTGCTGGCACTTTTGTGCTCCCCTTGGGATGCCTTTCGCAGCTGCCGTGTGCCTGGAGCTCAGAGCTTGCTGGTTTAAAAAGCTCTACACCTAGGCGTAACCCTAACCCTAACTGTAACACTGGTCATTTAAATCAGCCTGGGTTTAGGAATTATCCCAAGGGAAAAGCTGTGGAGACAGCCATGTTGTGGCACTTTTGCACTCCCCTTGGGATGCCTTTCACAGCTGCAGTGTGCTTGGAGCACAGGGCTTCCTGGTTTACAAAACCACAACTTTAGCCCAAACTGGAGGCTTCTAAATCAGCCTTCGTTTCGGGACGTCCCCAAGGAAAAAGCTGTGGAGGCAGGCATGTTGAGGCACTTCTGCGCTCTTCTTGGGTAGTCCTTCGCAGCTGCTGTGTTCTTGGAACTCAGGGCTTTCTGGTTAAAAGAACACTAACCCTAGGCCTAACTCAAACCTTAAGCCTAGGAAGGAAAATCAGCCTATGATTCGGGATGGTCTCATGGAAATAGCAGTGGAGGCAGCTAAGTTGTGTAACTTTTGCGCTCCCCTTGGGATGCCTTTAACAGCTGCAGTGTGCCTGGAGCACAGGGCTTCCTGGTTTTAAAAGTCCTAGGCCTAAGCCTAACAGTAACCCTAGGAAGGTAAATCAGCCAGGTATTAGGGTTCTTCCTAAGGAAAAAGCTGTGAAAGCAGCCATGTTGTGGCACTTCCGCGCTCCCTTTGGGATGCCTTTGGCAGATGCAGAATGCCTGGAACTCACGGCTTCCTGCTTAATAAAATCCTAGCCTTAGGCTGAGCCCTAACCCTAACCCTAGGCAGATAAATTACCCTAGGTATAGGGATGGTGCCAAGGAAAAAGCTGTGAAAGCTGCCATGTTGTTGCACTTTTGTACTCCCCTTGGGATGCCTTTCACAGCTGCCAAGTGCCTGGAGCTCAGGGCTTCCTGGTTTAAAAAACCATGTCCCTAGCTGAGACTGGAGGCAGGTAATTCAGCCTAGGCTTAGCAATGGTGCCAATGAAAACGTGTGGAGGCAGCCATTTTCTGGCACTTTTGTGCTCCCCTTGGGATGCCTTTCGCAGCTGCCGTGTGCCTGGAGCTCAGAGATTGCTGGATTAAAAAGCTCTACACCTAGGCGTAACCCTAACCCTAACCGTAACACTGGTCATTTAAATCAGCCTGGGTTTAGAAATTATCCCAAGGGAAAAGCTGTGAAAGCTGCCATGTTGTTGCACTTTTGCGCTCCCCTTGGGATGCCTTTCACAGCTGCAGTGTGTCTGGAGCACAGGGCTTCCTGGTTTAAAAAACCATGTCCCTAGCTGAGACTGGAGGCAGGTAATTCAGCCTAGGCTTAGCAATGGTGCCCATGAAAACGTGTGGAGGCAGCCATTTTCTGGCACTTTTGTGCTCCCCTTGGGATGCCTTTCGCAGCTGCCGTGTGCATGGAGATCAGAGCTTGCTGGTTTAAAAAGCTCTACACCTAGTCGTAATCCTTACCGTAACCGTAACACTGGTCATTTAAATCAGCCTGGGTTTAGGAATTATCCCAAGGGAAAAGCTGTGGAGACAGCCATGTTGTAGCACTTTTGCGCTCCCCTTGGGATGCCTTTCACAGCTGCAGTGTGCTTGGAGCACAGGGCTTCCTGCTTTAAAAAACCACAACTTTAGCCCAAACTGGAGGCTTCTAAATCAGCCTTCGTTTCGGGACGTCCCCAAGGAAAAAGCTGTGGAGGCAGGCATGTTGAGGCACTTCTGCGCTCTTCTTGGGTAGTCCTTCGCAGCTGCTGTGTTCTTAGAACTCAGGGCTTTCTGGTTAAAAGAACACTAACCCTAGGCCTAACTCAAACCTTAAGCCTAGGAAGGAAAATCAGCCTATGATTCGGGATGGTCTCATGGAAATAGCAGTGGAGGCAGCCAAGTTGTGTCACTTTTGCGCTCCCCTTGGGATGCCTTTAACAGCTGCAGTGTGCCTGGAGCACAGGGCTTCCTGGTTTTAAAAGTCCTAGGCCTAAGCCTAACAGTAACCCTAGGAAGGTAAATCAGCCGGGTATTAGGGTTCTTCCTAAGGAAAAAGCTGTGAAAGCAGCCATTTTGTGGCACTTCTGCGCTCCCTTTGGGATGCCTTTGGCAGATGCAGTAAGCCTGGAACTCAGGGCTTCCTGCTTAAAAAAATCCTAGCCCTAGGCTGAGCCCTAACCCTAACCCTAGGCAGATAAATCAGCCTAGGTATAGGGATGGTGCCAAGGAAAAAGCTGTGAAAGCTGCCATGTTGTTGCACTTTTGTACTCCCCTTGGGATGCCTTTCACAGCTGCCGTGTGCCTGGAGCTCAGGGCTTCCTGGTTTAAAAATCCATGTCCCTAGCTGAGACTGGAGGCAGGTAATTCAGCCTAGGCTTAGCAATGGTGCCCATGAAAACGTGTGGAGGCAGCCATTTTCTGGCACTTTTGTGCTCCCCTTGGGATGCCTTTCGCAGCTGCCATGTGCCTGGAGCTCAGAGCTTGCTGGTTTAAAAAGCTCTACATCTAGGCGTAACCCTAACCCTAACCGTAACACTGGTCATTTAAATCAGCCTGGGTTTAGGAATTATCCCAAGGGAAAAGCTGTGGAGACAGCCATGTTGTGGCACTTTTGTACTCCCCTTGTGATGCCTTTCACAGCTGCCGTGTGCTTGGAGCTCAGGGCTTCCTGGTTTAAAAAACCATGTCCCTAGCTGAGACTGGAGGCACGTAATTCAGCCTAGGCTGAGCAATGGTGCCAATGAAAACGTGTGGAGGCAGCCATTTTCTGGCACTTTTGTGCTCCCCTTGGGATGCCTTTCGCAGCTGCCGTGTGCCTGGGGATCGGAGCTTGCTGGTTTAAAAAGCTCTACACCTAGGCGTAACCCTAGCCCTAACCGTAACACTGGTCATTTAAATCAGCCTGGGTTTAGGAATTATCCCAAGGGAAAAGCTGTGGACACAGCCATGTTGTGGCACTTTTGCGCTCCCCTTGGGATGCCTTTCACAGCTGCAGCGTGCTTGGAGCACAGGGCTTCCTGGTTTAAAAAACCACAACTTTAGCCCAAACTGGAGGCTTCTAAATCAGCCTTCGTTTCGGGACATCCCCAAGGAAAAAGCTGTGGAGGCAGGCATGTTGAGGCACTTCTGCGCTCTTCTTGGGTAGTCCTTCGCAGCTGCTGTGTTTTTGGAACTCAGGGCTTTCTGGTTAAAAGAACACTAACCCTAGGCCTAACTCAAACCTTAAGCCTAGGAAGGAAAATCAGCCTATGATTCGGGATGGTCTCATGGAAATAGCAGTGGAGGCAGCCAAGTTGTGTCACTTTTGCGCTCCCCTTGGGATGCCTTTAACAGCTGCAGTGTGCCTGGAGCACAGGGCTTCCTGGTTTTAAAAGTCCTAGGCCTAAGCCTAACAGTAACCCTAGGAAGGTAAATCAGCAGGGTATTAGGGTTCTTCCTAAGGAAAAAGCTGTGAAAGCAGCCATGTTGTGGCACTTCTGCGCTCCCTTTGGGATGCCTTTGGCAGATGCAGTAAGCCTGGAACTCAGGGCTTCCTGCTTAAAAAAATCCTAGCCCTAGGCTGAGCCCTACCCTAACCCTAGGCAGATAAATCAGCCTAGGTATAGGGATGGTGCCAAGGAAAAAGCTGTGAAAGCTGCCATGTTGTTGCACTTTTGTACTCCCTTTGGGATGCCTTTCACAGCTGCCGTGTGCCTGGAGCTCAGGGCTTCCTGGTGTAAAAAACCATGTCCCTAGCTGAGACTGGAGGCAGGTAATTCAGCCTAGGCTTAGCAATGGTGCCAATGAAAACGTGTGGAGGCAGCCATTTTCTGGCACTTTTGTGCTCCCCTTGGGATGCCTTTCGCAGCTGCCGTGTGCCTGGAGCTCAGAGCTTGCTGGTTTAAAAAGCTCTACACCTAGGCATAACCCTAACCCTAACCGTAACACTGGTCATTTAAATCAGCCTGGGTTTAGGAATTATCCCAAGGGAAAAGCTGTGGAGACAGCCATGTTGTGGCACTTTTGCGCTCCCCTTGGGATGCCTTTCACAGCTGTCGTGTGCTTGGAGCTCAGGGCTTCCTGGTTTAAAAAACCATGTCCCTAGCTAGGACTGGAGGCAGGTAATTCAGCCCAGGCTTAGCAATCTTGCCAATGAAAACGTGTGGAGGCAGCCATTTTCTGGCACTTTTGCACTCCCCTTGGGATGCCTTTCACAGCTGCAGTGTGCTTGGAGCACAGGGCTTCCTGGTGTAAAAAACCACAACTTTAGCCCAAACTGGAGGCTTCTAAATCAGCCTTCGTTTCGGGACGTCCCCAAGGAAAAAGCTGTGGAGGCAGGCATGTTGAGGCACTTCTGCGCTCTTCTTGGGTAGTCCTTCGCAGCTGCTGTGTTCTTGGAACTCAGGGCTTTCTGGTTAAAAGAACACTAACCCTAGGCCTAACTCAAACCTTAAGCCTAGGAAGGAAAATCAGCCTATGATTCGGGATGGTCTCATGGAAATAGCAGTGGAGGCAGCCAAGTTGTGTCACTTTTGCGCTCCCCTTGGGATGCCTTTAACAGCTGCAGTGTGCCTGGAGCACAGGGCTTCCTGGTTTTAAAAGTCCTAGGCCTAAGCCTAACAGTAACCCTAGGAAGGTAAATCAGCCGGGTATTAGGGTTCTTCCTAAGGAAAAAGCTGTGAAAGCAGCCATTTTGTGGCACTTCTGCGCTCCCTTTGGGATGCCTTTGGCAGATGCAGTAAGCCTGGAACTCAGGGCTTCCTGCTTAAAAAAATCCTAGCCCTAGGCTGAGCCCTAACCCTAACCCTAGGCAGATAAATCAGCCTAGGTATAGGGATGGTGCCAAGGAAAAAGCTGTGAAAGCTGCCATGTTGTTGCACTTTTGTACTCCCCTTGGGATGCCTTTCACAGCTGCCGTGTGCCTGGAGCTCAGGGCTTCCTGGTTTAAAAATCCATGTCCCTAGCTGAGACTGGAGGCAGGTAATTCAGCCTAGGCTTAGCAATGGTGCCCATGAAAACGTGTGGAGGCATCCATTTTCTGGCACTTTTGTGCTCCCCTTGGGATGCCTTTCGCAGCTGCCGTGTGCCTGGAGCTCAGAGCTTGCTGGTTTAAAAAGCTCTACACCTAGGCGTAACCCTAACCCTAACCGTAACACTGGTCATTTAAATCAGCCTGGGTTTAGGAATTATCCCAAGGGAAAAGCTGTGGAGACAGCCATGTTGTGGCACTTTTGCGCTCCCCTTGGGATGCCTTTCACAGCTGCAGTGTGTCTGGAGCACAGGGCTTCCTGGTTTAAAAAACCATGTCCCTAGCTGAGACTGGAGGCAGGTAATTCAGCCTAGGCTTAGCAATGGTGCCAACGAAAACGTGTGGAGGCAGCCATTTTCTGGCACTTTTGTGCTCCCCTTGGGATGCCTTTCGCAGCTGCCGTGTGCCTGGAGCTCAGAGCTTGCTGGTTTAAAAAGCTCTACACCTAGGCGTAACCCTAACCCTAACCGTAACACTGGTCATTTAAATCAGCCTGGGTTTAGGAATTATCCCAAGGGAAAAGCTGTGGAGACAGCCTTGTTGTGGCACTTTTGTACTCCCCTTGTGATGCCTTTCACAGCTGCAGTGTGCTTGGAGCTCAGGGCTTCCTGGTTTAAAAAACCATGTCCCTAGCTGAGACTGGAGGCACGTAATTCAGCCTAGGCTGAGCAATGGTGCCAATGAAAACGTGTGGAGGCAGCCATTTTCTGGCACTTTTGTGCTCCCCTTGGGATGCCTTTCGCAGCTGCCGTGTGCCTGGGGATCGGAGCTTGCTGGTTTAAAAAGCTCTACACCTAGGCGTAACCCTAGCCCTAACCGTAACACTGGTCATTTAAATCAGCCTGGGTTTAGGAATTATCCCAAGGGAAAAGCTGTAGACACAGCCATGTTGTGGCACTTTTGCGCTCCCCTTGGGATGCCTTTCACAGCTGCAGCGTGCTTGGAGCACAGGGCTTCCTGGTTTAAAAAACCACAACTTTAGCCCAAACTGGAGGCTTCTAAATCAGCCTTCGTTTCGGGACATCCCCAAGGAAAAAGCTGTGGAGGCAGGCATGTTGAGGCACTTCTGCGCTCTTCTTGGGTAGTCCTTCGCAGCTGCTGTGTTCTTGGAACTCAGGGCTTTCTGGTTAAAAGAACACTAACCCTAGGCCTAACTCAAACCTTAAGCCTAGAAAGGAAAATCAGCCTATGATTCGGGATGGTCTCATGGAAATAGCAGTGGAGGCAGCCAAGTTGTGTCACTTTTGCGCTCCCCTTGGGATGCCTTTAACAGCTGCAGTGTGCCTGGAGCACAGGGCTTCCTGGTTTTAAAAGTCCTAGGCCTAAGCCTAACAGTAACCCTAGGAAGGTAAATCAGCTGGGTATTAGGGTTCTTCCTAAGGAAAAAGCTGTGAAAGCAGCCATGATGTGGCACTTCTGCGCTCCCTTTGGGATGCCTTTGGCAGATGCAGTAAGCCTGGAACTCAGGGCTTCCTGCTTAAAAAAATCCTAGCCCTAGGCTGAGCCCTAACCCTAACCCTAGGCAGATAAATCAGCCTAGGTATAGGGATGGTGCCAAGGAAAAAGCTGTGAAAGCTGCCATGTTGTTGCACTTTTGTACTCCCTTTGGGATGCCTTTCACAGCTGCCGTGTGCCTGGAGCTCAGGGCTTCCTGGTGTAAAAAACCATGTCCCTAGCTGAGACTGGAGGCAGGTAATTCAGCCTAGGCTTAGCAATGGTGCCAATGAAAACGTGTGGAGGCAGCCATTTTCTGGCACTTTTGTGCTCCCCTTGGGATGCCTTTCGCAGCTGCCGTGTGCCTGGAGCTCAGAGCTTGCTGGTTTAAAAAGCTCTACACCTAGGCGTAACCCTAACCCTAACCGTAACACTGGTCATTTAAATCAGCCTGGGTTTAGGAATTATCCCAAGGGAAAAGCTGTGGAGACAGCCATGTTGTGGCACTTTTGCGCTCCCCTTGGGATGCCTTTCACAGCTGTCGTGTGCTTGGAGCTCAGGGCTTCCTGGTTTAAAAAACCATGTCCCTAGCTAGGACTGGAGGCAGGTAATTCAGCCCAGGCTTAGCAATCTTGCTAATGAAAACGTGTGGAGGCAGCCATTTTCTGGCACTTTTGTGCTCCCCTTGGGATGCCTTTCGCAGCTGCCGTGTGCATGGAGATCAGAGCTTGCTGGTTTAAAAAGCACTACACCTAGGCGTAACCCTAACCCTAACCGTAACACTGGTCATTTAAATCAGCCTGGGTTTAGGAATTATCCCAAGAGAAAAGCTGTGGAGACAGCCATGTTGAGGCACTTTTGCACTCCCCTTGGGATGCCTTTCACAGCTGCAGTATGCTTGGAGCACAGGTCTTCCTGGTTTAAAAAACCACAACTTTAGCCCAAACTGGAGGCTTCTAAATCAGCCTTCGTTTCGGGACGTCCCCAAGGAAAAAGCTGTGGAGGCAGGCATGTTGAGGCACTTCTGCGCTCTTCTTGGGTAGTCCTTCGCAGCTGCTGTGTTCTTGGAACTCAGGGCTTTCTGGTTAAAAGAACACTAACCCTAGGCCTAACTCAAACCTTAAGCCTAGGAAGGAAAATCAGCCTATGATTCGGGATGGTCTCATGGAAATAGCAGTGGAGGCAGCCAAGTTGTGTCACTTTTGCGCTCCCCTTGGGATGCCTTTAACAGCTGCAGTGTGCCTGGAGCACAGGGCTTCCTGGTTTTAAAAGTCCTAGGCCTAAGCCTAACAGTAACCCGAGGAAGGTAAATCAGCCGGGTATTAGGGTTCTTCCTAAGGAAAAAGCTGTGAAAGCAGCCATGTTGTGGCACTTCTGCGCTCCCTTTGGGATGCCTTTGGCAGATGCAGTAAGGCTGGAACTCAGGGCTTCCTGGTTAAAAAAATCCTAGCCCTAGGCTGAGCCCTAACCCTAACCCTAGGCAGATAAATCAGCCTAGGTATAGGGATGGTGCCAAGGAAAAAGCTGTGAAAGCTGCCATGTTGTTGCACTTTTGTACTCCCCTTGGGATGCCTTTCACAGCTGCCGTGTGCCTGGAGCTCTGGGCTTCCTGGTTTAAAAATCCATGTCCCTAGCTGAGACTGGAGGCAGGTAATTCAGCCTAGGCTTAGCAATGGTGCCAATGAAAACGTGTGGAGGCAGCCATTTTCTGGCACTTTTGTGCTCCCCTTGGGATGCCTTTCGCAGCTGCCGTGTGCCTGGAGCTCAGAGCTTGCTGGTTTAAAAAGCTCTACACCTAGGCGTAACCCTAACCCTAACCGTAACACTGGTCATTTAAATCAGCCTGGGTTTAGGAATTATCCCAAGGGAAAAGCTGTGGAGACAGCCATGTTGTGGCACTTTTGCGCTCCCCTTGGGATGCCTTTCACAGCTGCAGTGTGTCTGGAGCACAGGGCTTCCTGGTTTAAAAAACCATGTCCCTAGCTGAGACTGGAGGCAGGTAATTCAGCCTAGGCTTAGCAATGGTGCCAACGAAAACGTGTGGAGGCAGCCATTTTCTGGCACTTTTGTGCTCCCCTTGGGATGCCTTTCGCAGCTGCCGTGTGCCTGGAGCTCAGAGCTTGCTGGTTTAAAAAGCTCTACACCTAGGCGTAACCCTAACCCTAACCGTAACACTGGTCATTTAAATCAGCCTGGGTTTAGGAATTATCCCAAGGGAAAAGCTGTGGAGACAGCCATGTTGTGGCACTTTTGTACTCCCCTTGGGATGCCTTTCACAGCTGCAGTGTGCTTGGAGCTCAGGGCTTCCTGGTTTAAAAAACCATGTCCCTAGCTGAGACTGGAGGCACGTAATTCAGCCTAGGCTGAGCAATGGTGCCAATGAAAACGTGTGGAGGCAGCCATTTTCTGGCACTTTTGTGCTCCCCTTGGGATGCCTTTCGCAGCTGCCGTGTGCCTGGGGATCGGAGCTTGCTGGTTTAAAAAGCTCTACACCTAGGCGTAACCCTAGCCCTAACCGTAACACTGGTCATTTAAATCAGCCTGGGTTTAGGAATTATCCCAAGGGAAAAGCTGTAGACACAGCCATGTTGTGGCACTTTTGCGCTCCCCTTGGGATGCCTTTCACAGCTGCAGCGTGCTTGGAGCACAGGGCTTCCTGGTGTAAAATACCACAACTTTAGCCCAAACTGGAGGCTTCTAAATCAGCCTTCGTTTCGGGACGTCCCCAAGGAAAAAGCTGTGGAGGCAGGCATGTTGAGGCACTTCTGCGCTCTTCTTGGGTAGTCCTTCGCAGCTGCTGTGTTCTTGGAACTCAGGGCTTTCTGGTTAAAAGAACACTAACCCTAGGCCTAACTCAAACCTTAAGCCTAGGAAGGAAAATCAGCCTATGATTCGGGATGGTCTCATGGAAATAGCAGTGGAGGCAGCCAAGTTGTGTCACTTTTGCGCTCCCCTTGGGATGCCTTTAACAGCTGCAGTGTGCCTGGAGCACAGGGCTTCCTGGTTTTAAAAGTCCTAGGCCTAAGCCTAACAGTAACCCTAGGAAGGTAAATCAGCCGGGTATTAGGGTTCTTCCTAAGGAAAAAGCTGTGAAAGCAGCCATGTTGTGGCACTTCTGCGCTCCCTTTGGGATGCCTTTGGCAGATGCAGTAAGCCTGGAACTCAGGGCTTCCTGCTTAAAAAAATCCTAGCCCTAGGCTGAGCCCTAACCCTAACCCTAGGCAGATAAATCAGCCTAGGTATAGGGATGGTGCCAAGGAAAAAGCTGTGAAAGCTGCCATGTTGTTGCACTTTTGTACTCCCTTTGGGATGCCTTTCACAGCTGCCGTGTGCCTGGAGCTCAGGGCTTCCTGGTGTAAAAAACCATGTCCCTAGCTGAGACTGGAGGCAGGTAATTCAGCCTAGGCTTAGCAATGGTGCCAATGAAAACGTGTGGAGGCAGCCATTTTCTGGCACTTTTGTGCTCCCCTTGGGATGCCTTTCGCAGCTGCCGTGTGCCTGGAGCTCAGAGCTTGCTGGTTTAAAAAGCTCTACACCTAGGCGTAACCCTAACCCTGACCGTAACACTGGTCATTTAAATCAGCCTGGGTTTATGAATTATCCCAAGGGAAAAGCTGTGGAGACAGCCATGTTGTGGCACTTTTGCGCTCCCCTTGGGATGCCTTTCACAGCTGTCGTGTGCTTGGAGCTCAGGGCTTCCTGGTTTAAAAAACCATGTCCCTAGCTAGGACTGGAGGCAGGTAATTCAGCCCAGGCTTAGCAATCTTGCTAATGAAAACGTGTGGAGGCAGCCATTTTCTGGCACTTTTGTGCTCCCCTTGGGATGCCTTTCGCAGCTGCCGTGTGCATGGAGATCAGAGCTTGCTGGTTTAAAAAGCTCTACACCTAGGCGTAACCCTAACCCTAACCGTAACACTGGTCATTTAAATCAGCCTGGGTTTAGGAATTATCCCAAGAGAAAAGCTGTGGAGACAGCCATGTTGAGGCACTTTTGCGCTCCCCTTGGGATGCCTTTCACAGCTGCAGTATGCTTGGAGCACAGGTCTTCCTGGTTTAAAAAACCACAACTTTAGCCCAAACTGGAGGCTTCTAAATCAGCCTTCGTTTCGGGACGTCCCCAAGGAAAAAGCTGTGGAGGCAGGCATGTTGAGGCACTTCTGCGCTCTTCTTGGGTAGTCCTTCGCAGCTGCTGTGTTCTTGGAACTCAGGGCTTTCTGGTTAAAAGAACACTAACCCTAGGCCTAACTCAAACCTTAAGCCTAGGAAGGAAAATCAGCCTATGATTCGGGATGGTCTCATGGAAATAGCAGTGGAGGCAGCCAAGTTGTGTCACTTTTGCGCTCCCCTTGGGATGCCTTTAACAGCTGCAGTGTGCCTGGAGCACAGGGCTTCCTGGTTTTAAAAGTCCTAGGCCTAAGCCTAACAGTAACCCGAGGAAGGTAAATCAGCCGGGTATTAGGGTTCTTCCTAAGGAAAAAGCTGTGAAAGCAGCCATGTTGTGGCACTTCTGCGCTCCCTTTGGGATGCCTTTGGCAGATGCAGTAAGCCTGGAACTCAGGGCTTCCTGGTTAAAAAAATCCTTGCCCTTGGCTGAGCCCTAACCCTAACCCTAGGCAGATAAATCAGCCTAGGTATAGGGATGGTGCCAAGGAAAAAGCTGTGAAAGCTGCCATGTTGTTGCACTTTTGTACTCCCCTTGGGATGCCTTTCACAGCTGCCGTGTGCCTGGAGCTCAGGGCTTCCTGGTTTAAAAATCCATGTCCCTAGCTGAGACTGGAGGCAGGTAATTCAGCCTAGGCTTAGCAATGGTGCCAATGAAAACGTGTGGAGGCAGCCATTTTCTGGCACTTTTGTGCTCCCCTTGGGATGCCTTTCGCAGCTGCCGTGTGCCTGGAGCTCAGAGCGTGCTGGTTTAAAAAGCTCTACACCTAGGCGTAACCCTAACCCTAACCGTAACACTGGTCATTTAAATCAGCCTGGGTTTAGGAATTATCCCAAGGGAAAAGCTGTGGAGACAGCCATGTTGTGGCACTTTTGCGCTCCCCTTGGGATTCCTTTCACAGCTGTCGTGTGCCTGGAGCTCAGAGCTTGCTGGTGTAAAAAGCTCTACACCTAGGCGTAACCCTAACCCTAACCGTAACACTGGTCATTTAAATCAGCCTGGGTTTAGGAATTATCCCAAGGGAAAAGCTGTGGAGACAGCCATGTTGTGGCACTTTTGCGCTCCCCTTGGGATGCCTTTCACAGCTGTCGTGTGCTTGGAGCTCAGGGCTTCCTGGTTTAAAAAACCATGTCCCTAGCTAGGACTGGAGGCAGGTAATTCAGCCCAGGCTTAGCAATCTTGCCAATGAAAACGTGTGGAGGCAGCCATTTTCTGGCACTTTTGTGCTCCCCTTGGGATGCCTTTCGCAGCTGCCGTGTGCCTGGAGCTCAGAGCTTGCTGGTTTAAAAAGCTCTACACCTAGGCGTAACCCTAACCCTAACCGTAACACTGGTCATTTAAATCAGCCTGGGTTTAGGAATTATCCCAAGGGAAAAGCTGTGGAGACAGCCATGTTGTGGCACTTTTGCGCTCCCCTTGGGATGCCTTTCACAGCTGCAGTGTGTCTGGAGCACAGGGCTTCCTGGTTTAAAAAACCATGTCCCTAGCTGAGACTGGAGGCAGGTAATTCAGCCTAGGCTTAGCAATGGTGCCAACGAAAACGTGTGGAGGCAGCCATTTTCTGGCACTTTTGTGCTCCCCTTGGGATGCCTTTCGCAGCTGCCGTGTGCCTGGAGCTCAGAGCTTGCTGGTTTAAAAAGCTCTACACCTAGGCGTAACCCTAACCCTAACCGTAACACTGGTCATTTAAATCAGCCTGGGTTTAGGAATTATCCCAAGGGAAAAGCTGTGGAGACAGCCTTGTTGTGGCACTTTTGTACTCCCCTTGTGATGCCTTTCACAGCTGCAGTGTGCTTGGAGCTCAGGGCTTCCTGGTTTAAAAAACCATGTCCCTAGCTGAGACTGGAGGCACGTAATTCAGCCTAGGCTGAGCAATGGTGCCAATGAAAACGTGTGGAGGCAGCCATTTTCTGGCACTTTTGTGCTCCCCTTGGGATGCCTTTCGCAGCTGCCGTGTGCCTGGGGATCGGAGCTTGCTGGTTTAAAAAGCTCTACACCTAGGCGTAACCCTAGCCCTAACCGTAACACTGGTCATTTAAATCAGCCTGGGTTTAGGAATTATCCCAAGGGAAAAGCTGTAGACACAGCCATGTTGTGGCACTTTTGCGCTCCCCTTGGGATGCCTTTCACAGCTGCAGCGTGCTTGGAGCACAGGGCTTCCTGGTTTAAAAAACCACAACTTTAGCCCAAACTGGAGGCTTCTAAATCAGCCTTCGTTTCGGGACATCCCCAAGGAAAAAGCTGTGGAGGCAGGCATGTTGAGGCACTTCTGCGCTCTTCTTGGGTAGTCCTTCGCAGCTGCTGTGTTCTTGGAACTCAGGGCTTTCTGGTTAAAAGAACACTAACCCTAGGCCTAACTCAAACCTTAAGCCTAGGAAGGAAAATCAGCCTATGATTCGGGATGGTCTCATGGAAATAGCAGTGGAGGCAGCCAAGTTGTGTCACTTTTGCGCTCCCCTTGGGATGCCTTTAACAGCTGCAGTGTGCCTGGAGCACAGGGCTTCCTGGTTTTAAAAGTCCTAGGCCTAAGCCTAACAGTAACCCTAGGAAGGTAAATCAGCTGGGTATTAGGGTTCTTCCTAAGGAAAAAGCTGTGAAAGCAGCCATGATGTGGCACTTCTGCGCTCCCTTTGGGATGCCTTTGGCAGATGCAGTAAGCCTGGAACTCAGGGCTTCCTGCTTAAAAAAATCCTAGCCCTAGGCTGAGCCCTAACCCTAACCCTAGGCAGATAAATCAGCCTAGGTATAGGGATGGTGCCAAGGAAAAAGCTGTGAAAGCTGCCATGTTGTTGCACTTTTGTACTCCCTTTGGGATGCCTTTCACAGCTGCCGTGTGCCTGGAGCTCAGGGCTTCCTGGTGTAAAAAACCATGTCCCTAGCTGAGACTGGAGGCAGGTAATTCAGCCTAGGCTTAGCAATGGTGCCAATGAAAACGTGTGGAGGCAGCCATTTTCTGGCACTTTTGTGCTCCCCTTGGGATGCCTTTCGCAGCTGCCGTGTGCCTGGAGCTCAGAGCTTGCTGGTTTAAAAAGCTCTACACCTAGGCGTAACCCTAACCCTAACCGTAACACTGGTCATTTAAATCAGCCTGGGTTTAGGAATTATCCCAAGGGAAAAGCTGTGGAGACAGCCATGTTGTGGCACTTTTGCGCTCCCCTTGGGATGCCTTTCACAGCTGTCGTGTGCTTGGAGCTCAGGGCTTCCTGGTTTAAAAAACCATGTCCCTAGCTAGGACTGGAGGCAGGTAATTCAGCCCAGGCTTAGCAATCTTGCTAATGAAAACGTGTGGAGGCAGCCATTTTCTGGCACTTTTGTGCTCCCCTTGGGATGCCTTTCGCAGCTGCCGTGTGCATGGAGATCAGAGCTTGCTGGTTTAAAAAGCACTACACCTAGGCGTAACCCTAACCCTAACCGTAACACTGGTCATTTAAATCAGCCTGGGTTTAGGAATTATCCCAAGAGAAAAGCTGTGGAGACAGCCATGTTGAGGCACTTTTGCACTCCCCTTGGGATGCCTTTCACAGCTGCAGTATGCTTGGAGCACAGGTCTTCCTGGTTTAAAAAACCACAACTTTAGCCCAAACTGGAGGCTTCTAAATCAGCCTTCGTTTCGGGACGTCCCCAAGGAAAAAGCTGTGGAGGCAGGCATGTTGAGGCACTTCTGCGCTCTTCTTGGGTAGTCCTTCGCAGCTGCTGTGTTCTTGGAACTCAGGGCTTTCTGGTTAAAAGAACACTTACCCTAGGCCTAACTCAAACCTTAAGCCTAGGAAGGAAAATCAGCCTATGATTCGGGATGGTCTCATGGAAATAGCAGTGGAGGCAGCCAAGTTGTGTCACTTTTGCGCTCCCCTTGGGATGCCTTTAACAGCTGCAGTGTGCCTGGAGCACAGGGCTTCCTGGTTTTAAAAGTCCTAGGCCTAAGCCTAACAGTAACCCGAGGAAGGTAAATCAGCCAGGTATTAGGGTTCTTCCTAAGGAAAAAGCTGTGAAAGCAGCCATGTTGTGGCACTTCTGCGCTCCCTTTGGGATGCCTTTGGCAGATGCAGTAAGCCTGGAACTCAGGGCTTCCTGGTTAAAAAAATCCTAGCCCTAGGCTGAGCCCTAACCCTAACCCTAGGCAGATAAATCAGCCTAGGTATAGGGATGGTGCCAAGGAAAAAGCTGTGAAAGCTGCCATGTTGTTGCACTTTTGTACTCCCCTTGGGATGCCTTTCACAGCTGCCGTGTGCCTGGAGCTCTGGGCTTCCTGGTTTAAAAATCCATGTCCCTAGCTGAGACTGGAGGCAGGTAATTCAGCCTAGGCTTAGCAATGGTGCCAATGAAAACGTGTGGAGGCAGCCATTTTCTGGCACTTTTGTGCTCCCCTTGGGATGCCTTTCGCAGCTGCCGTGTGCCTGGAGCTCAGAGCTTGCTGGTTTAAAAAGCTCTACACCTAGGCGTAACCCTAACCCTAACCGTAACACTGGTCATTTAAATCAGCCTGGGTTTAGGAATTATCCCAAGGGAAAAGCTGTGGAGACAGCCATGTTGTGGCACTTTTGCGCTCCCCTTGGGATGACTTTCACAGCTGCAGTGTGTCTGGAGCACAGGGCTTCCTGGTTTAAAAAACCATGTCCCTAGCTGTGACTGGAGGCAGGTAATTCAGCCTAGGCTTAGCAATGGTGCCAACGAAAACGTGTGGAGGCAGCCATTTTCTGGCACTTTTGTGCTCCCCTTGGGATGCCTTTCGCAGCTGCCGTGTGCCTGGAGCTCAGAGCTTGCTGGTTTAAAAAGCTCTACACCTAGGCGTAACCCTAACCCTAACCGTAACACTGGTCATTTAAATCAGCCTGGGTTTAGGAATTATCCCAAGGGAAAAGCTGTGGAGACAGCCATGTTGTGGCACTTTTGTACTCCCCTTGTGATGCCTTTCACAGCTGCAGTGTGCTTGGAGCTCAGGGCTTCCTGGTTTAAAAAACCAAGTCCCTAGCTGAGACTGGAGGCACGTAATTCAGCCTAGGCTGAGCAATGGTGCCAATGAAAACGTGTGGAGGCAGCCATTTTCTGGCACTTTTGTGCTCCCCTTGGGATGCCTTTCGCAGCTGCCGTGTGCCTGGGGATCGGAGCTTGCTGGTTTAAAAAGCTCTACACCTAGGCGTAACCCTAGCCCTAACCGTAACACTGGTCATTTAAATCAGCCTGGGTTTAGGAATTATCCCAAGGGAAAAGCTGTAGACACAGCCATGTTGTGGCACTTTTGCGCTCCCCTTGGGATGCCTTTCACAGCTGCAGCGTGCTTGGAGCACAGGGCTTCCTGGTTTAAAAAACCACAACTTTAGCCCAAACTGGAGGCTTCTAAATCAGCCTTCGTTTCGGGACGTCCCCAAGGAAAAAGCTGTGGAGGCAGGCATGTTGAGGCACTTCTGCGCTCTTCTTGGGTAGTCCTTCGCAGCTGCTGTGTTCTTGGAACTCAGGGCTTTCTGGTTAAAAGAACACTAACCCTAGGCCTAACTCAAACCTTAAGCCTAGGAAGGAAAATCAGCCTATGATTCGGGATGGTCTGATGGAAATAGCAGTGGAGGCAGCCAAGTTGTGTCACTTTTGCGCTCCCCTTGGGATGCCTTTAACAGCTGCAGTGTGCCTGGAGCACAGGGCTTCCTGGTTTTAAAAGTCCTAGGCCTAAGCCTAACAGTAACCCTAGGAAGGTAAATCAGCCGGGTATTAGGGTTCTTCCTAAGGAAAAAGCTGTGAAAGCAGCCATGTTGTGGCACTTCTGCGCTCCCTTTGGGATGCCTTTGGCAGATGCAGTAAGGCTGGAACTCAGGGCTTCCTGCTTAAAAAAATCCTAGCCCTAGGCTGAGCCCTAACCCTAACCCTAGGCAGATAAATCAGCCTAGGTATAGGGATGGTGCCAAGGAAAAAGCTGTGAAAGCTGCCATGTTGTTGCACTTTTGTACTCCCCTTGGGATGCCTTTCACAGCTGCCGTGTGCCTGGAGCTCAGGGCTTCCTGGTTTAAAAATCCATGTCCCTAGCTGAGACTGGAGGCAGGTAATTCAGCCTAGGCTTAGCAATGGTGCCAATGAAAACGTGTGGAGGCAGCCATTTTCTGGCACTTTTGTGCTCCCCTTGGGATGCCTTTCACAGCTGCCGTGTGCCTGGAGCTCAGAGCTTGCTGGTTTAAAAAGCTCTACACCTAGGCGTAACCCTAACCCTGACCGTAACACTGGTCATTTAAATCAGCCTGGGTTTAGGAATTATCCCAAGGGAAAAGCTGTGGAGACAGCCATGTTGTGGCACTTTTGCGCTCCCCTTGGGATGCCTTTCACAGCTGTCGTGTGCTTGGAGCTCAGGGCTTCCTGGTTTAAAAAACCATGTCCCTAGCTAGGACTGGAGGCAGGTAATTCAGCCCAGGCTTAGCAATCTTGCTAATGAAAACGTGTGGAGGCAGCCATTTTCTGGAACTTTTGTGCTCCCCTTGGGATGCCTTTCGCAGCTGCCGTGTGCATGGAGATCAGAGCTTGCTGGTTTAAAAAGCTCTACACCTAGGCGTAACCCTAACCCTAACCGTAACACTGGTCATTTAAATCAGCCTGGGTTTAGGAATTATCCCAAGAGAAAAGCTGTGGAGACAGCCATGTTGAGGCACTTTTGCGCTCCCCTTGGGATGCCTTTCACAGCTGCAGTGAGCTTGGAGCACAGGTCTTCCTGGTTTAAAAAACCACAACTTTAGCCCAAACTGGAGGCTTCTAAATCAGCCTTCGTTTCGGGAAGTCCCCAAGGAAAAAGCTGTGGAGGCAGGCATGTTGTGGCACTTTTGCGCTCCCCTTGGGATGCCTTTCACAGCTGTCGTGTGCTTGGAGCACAGGGCTTCCCGGTTTAAAAAACCATGTCCCTAGCTGAGACTGGAGGCAGGTAATTCAGCCTAGGCTTAGCAATGGTGCCAATGAAAACGTGTGGAGGCAGCCATTTTCTGGCACTTTTGTGCTCCCCTTGGGATGCCTTTCGCAGCTGCCGTGTGCCTGGAGCTCAGAGCTTGCTGGTTTAAAAAGCTCTACACCTAGGCGTAACCCTAACCCTGAGCGTAACACTGGTCATTTAAATCAGCCTGGGTTTAGGAATTATCCCAAGGAAAAAGCTGTGGAGGCAGCCATTTTCTGGCACTTTTGCGCTCCCCTTGGGATGCCTTTCACAGCTGCAGTGTGCTTGGAGCACAGGGCTTCCTGGTGTAAAATACCACAACTTTAGCCCAAACTGGAGGCTTCTAAATCAGCCTTCGTTTCGGGACGTCCCCAAGGAAAAAGCTGTGGAGGCAGGCATGTTGAGGCACTTCTGCGCTCTTCTTGGGCAGTCCTTCGCAGCTGCTGTGTTCTTGGAACTCAGGGCTTTCTGGTTAAAAGAACACTTACCCTAGGCCTAACTCAAACCTTAAGCCTAGGAAGGAAAATCAGCCTATGATTCGGGATGGTCTCATGGAAATAGCAGTGGAGGCAGCCAAGTTGTGTCACTTTTGCACTCCCCTTGGGATGCCTTTAACAGCTGCAGTGTGCCTGGAGCACAGGGCTTCCTGGTTTTAAAAGTCCTAGGCCTAAGCCTAACAGTAACCCTAGGAAGGTAAACCAGCTGGGTATTAGGGTTCTTCCTAAGGAAAAAGCTGTGAAAGCAGCCATGTTGTGGCACTTCTGCACTCCCTTTGGGATGCCTTTGGCAGATGCAGTAAGCCTGGAACTCAGGGCTTCCTGGTTAAAAAAATCCTAGCCCTAGGCTGAGCCCTAACCCTAACCCTAGGCAGATAAATCAGCCTAGGTATAGGGATGGTGCCAAGGAAAAAGCTGTGAAAGCTGCCATGTTGTTGCACTTTTGTACTCCCCTTGGGATGCCTTTCACAGCTGCCGTGTGCCTGGAGCTCAGGGCTTCCTGGTTTAAAAAACAATGTCCCTAGCTGAGACTGGAGGCAGGTGATTCAGCCTAGGCTTAGCAATGGTGCCAATGAAAACGTGTGGAGGCAGCCATTTCCTGGCACTTTTGTGCTCCCCTTGGGATGCCTTTCGCAGCTGCCGTGTGCCTGGAGCTCAGAGCTTGCTGGTTTAAAAAGCTCTACACCTAGGCGTAACCCTAACCCTAACCGTAACACTGGTCATTTAAATAAGCCTGGGTTTAGGAATTATCCCAAGGGAAAAGCTGTGGAGACAGCCATGTTGTGGCACTTTTGCGCTCCCCTTGGGATGCCTTTCACAGCTGCAGTGTGTCTGGAGCACAGGGCTTCCTGGTTTAAAAAACCATGTCCCTAGCTGAGACTGGAGGCAGGTAATTCAGCCTAGGCTTAGCAATGGTGCCCATGATAACGTGTGGAGGCAGCCATTTTCTGGCACTTTTGTGCTCCCCTTGGGATGCCTTTCGCAGCTGCCGTGTGCCTGGAGCTCAGAGCTTGCTGGTTTAGAAAGCTCTACACCTAGGCGTAATCCTAACCCTAACCGTAACACTGGTCATTTAAATCAGCCTGGGTTTAGGAATTATCCCAAGGGAAAAGCTGTGTAGACAGCCATGTTGTGGCACTTTTGCGCTCCCCTTGGGATGCCTTTCACAGTTGCAGTGTGCTTGGAGCACAGGGCTTCCTGGTTTTAAAAGTCATAGGCCTAAGCCTAACAGTAACCCTAGGAAGTTAAATCAGCTGGGTATTAGGGTTCTTCCTAAGGAAAAAGCTGTGAAAGCAGCCATGTTGTGGCACTTCTGCGCTCCCTTTGGGATGCCTTTGGCAGATGCAGTAAGCCTGGAACTCAGGGCTTCCTGGTTAAAAAAATCCTAGCCCTTGGCTGAGCCCTAACCCTAACCCAAGGCAGATAAATCAGCGTAGGTATAGGGATGGTGCCAAGGAAAAAGCTGTGAAAGCTGCCATGTTGTTGCACTTTTGTACTGCCCTTGGGATGCCTTTCACAGCTGCCAAGTGCCTGGAGCTCTGGGCTTCCTGGTTTAAAAACCATGTCCCTAGCTGAGACTGGAGGCAGGTAATTCAGCCTAGGCTTAGCAATGGTGCCAATAAAAACGTGTGGAGGCAGCCATTTTCTGGCACTTTTGTGCTCCCCTTGGGATGCCTTTCGCAGCTGCCATGTGCCTGGAGCTCAGAGCTTGCTGGTTTAAAAAGCTCTACACCTAGGCGTAACCCTAACCCTAACCGTAACACTGGTCATTTAAATCAGCCTGGGTTTAGGAATTATCCCAAGGGAAAAGCTGTGGAGACAGCCATGTTGTGGCACATTTGCGCACCCCTTGGGATGCCTTTCACAGCTGCAGTATGCTTGGAGCACAGGGCTTCCTGGTTTAAAAAACCACAACTTTAGCCCAAACTGGAGGCTTCTAAATCAGCCTTCGTTTCGGGACGTCCCCAAGGAAAAAGCTGTGGAGGCAGGCATGTTGTGGCACTTCTGCGCTCTTCTTGGGTAGTCCTTCGCAGCTGCTGTGTTCTTGGAACTCAGGGCTTTCTGCTTAAAAGAACACTAACCCTAGGCCTAACTCAAACCTTAAGCCTAGGAAGGAAAATCAGCCTATGATTCGGGATGGTCTCATGGAAATAGCAGTGGAGGCAGCCAAGTTGTGTCACTTTTGCGCTCCCCTTGGGATGCCTTTAACAGCTGCAGTGTGCCTGGAGCACAGGGCTTCCTGGTTTTAAAAGTCCTAGGCCTAAGCCTAACAGTAACCCTAGGAAGGTAAATCAGCTGGGTATTAGGGTTCTTCCTATGGAAAAAGCTATGAAAGCAGCCATGTTGTGGCACTTCTGCGCTCCCTTTGGGATGCCTTTGGCAGATGCAGTAAGCCTGGAACTCAGGGCTTCCTGGTTAAAAAAATCCTAGCCCTAGGCTGAGCCCTAACCCTAACCCTAGGCAGATAAATCAGCCTAGGTATAGGGATGGTGCCAAGGAAAAAGCTGTGAAAGCTGCCATGTTGTTGCACTTTTGTACTCCCTTTGGGATGCCTTTCACAGCTGCCGTGTGCCTGGAGCTCAGGGCTTCCTGGTGTAAAAAACCATGTCCCTAGCTGAGACTGGAGGCAGGTAATTCAGCCTAGGCTTAGCAATGGTGCCAATGAAAACGTGTGGAGGCAGCCATTTTCTGGCACTTTTGTGCTCCCCTTGGGATGCCTTTCGCAGCTGCCGTGTGCCTGGAGCTCAGAGCTTGCTGGTTTAAAAAGCTCTACACCTAGGCGTAACCCTAACCCTAACCGTAACACTGGTCATTTAAATCAGCCTGGGTTTAGGAATTATCCCAAGGGAAAAGCTGTGGAGACAGCCATGTTGTGGCACTTTTGCGCTCCCCTTGGGATGCCTTTCACAGCTGCAGTGTTTCTGGAGCTCAGGGCTTCCTGGTTTAAAAAACCATGTCCCTAGCTGAGACTGGAGGCAGGTAATTCAGCCTAGGCTTAGCAATGGTGCCCATGAAAACGTGTGGAGGCAGCCATTTTCTGGCACTTTTGTGCTCCCCTTGGGATGCCTTTCGCAGCTGCCGTGTGCATGGAGATCAGAGCTTGCTGGTTTAAAAAGCTCTACACCTAGGCGTAACCCTAACCCTAACCGTAACACTGGTCATTTAAATCAGCCTGGGTTTAGGAATTATCCCAAGAGAAAAGCTGTGGAGACAGCCATGTTGAGGCACTTTTGCGCTCCCCTTGGGATGCCTTTCACAGCTGCAGTATGCTTGGAGCACAGGTCTTCCTGGTTTAAAAAACCACAACTTTAGCCCAAACTGGAGGCTTCTAAATCAGCCTTCGTTTCGGGACGTCCCCAAGGAAAAAGCTGTGGAGGCAGGCATGTTGAGGCACTTCTGCGCTCTTCTTGGGTAGTCCTTCGCAGCTGCTGTGTTCTTGGAACTCAGGGCTTTCTGGTTAAAAGAACACTAACCCTAGGCCTAACTCAAACCTTAAGCCTAGGAAGGAAAATCAGCCTATGATTCGGGATGGTCTCATGGAAATAGCAGTGGAGGCAGCCAAGTTGTGTCACTTTTGCGCTCCCCTTGGGATGCCTTTAACAGCTGCAGTGTGCCTGGAGCACAGGGCTTCCTGGTTTTAAAAGTCCTAGGCCTAAGCCTAACAGTAACCCTAGGAAGGTAAATCAGCCGGGTATTAGGGTTCTTCCTAAGGAAAAAGCTGTGAAAGCAGCCATGTTGTGGCACTTCTGCGCTCCCTTTGGGATGCCTTTGGCAGATGCAGTAAGCCTGGAACTCAGGGCTTCCTGGTTAAAAAAATCCTAGCCCTAGGCTGAGCCCTAAATCTAACCCTAGGCAGATAAATCAGCCTAGGTATAGGGATGGTGCCAAGGAAAAAGCTGTGAAAGCTGCCATGTTGTTGCACTTTTGTACTCCCCTTGGGATGCCTTTCACAGCTGCCGTGTGCCTGGAGCTCTGGGCTTCCTGGTTTAAAAATCCATGTCCCTAGCTGAGACTGGAGGCAGGTAATTCAGCCTAGGCTTAGCAATGGTGCCCATGAAAACGTGTGGAGGCAGCCATTTTCTGGCACTTTTGTGCTCCCCTTGGGATGCCTTTCGCAGCTGCCGTGTGCCTGGAGCTCAGAGCTTGCTGGTTTAAAAAGCTCTACACCTAGGCGTAACCCTAACCCTAACCGTAACACTGGTCATTTAAATCAGCCTGGGTTTAGGAATTATCCCAAGGGAAAAGCTGTGGAGACAGCCATGTTGTGGCACTTTTGCGCTCCCCTTGGGATGCCTTTCACAGCTGCAGTGTGTCTGGAGCACAGGGCTTCCTGGTTTAAAAAACCATGTCCCTAGCTGAGACTGGAGGCAGGTAATTCAGCCTAGGCTTAGCAATGGTGCCAATGAAAACGTGTGGAGGCAGCCATTTTCTGGCACTTTTGTGCTCCCCTTGGGATGCCTTTCGCAGCTGCCGTGTGCCTGGAGCTCAGAGCTTGCTGGTTTAAAAAGCTCTACACCTAGGCGTAACCCTAACCCTGAGCGTAACACTGGTCATTTAAATCAGCCTGGGTTTAGGAATTATCCCAAGGAAAAAGCTGTGGAGGCAGCCATTTTCTGGCACTTTTGCGCTCCCCTTGGGATGCCTTTCACATCTGCAGTGTGCTTGGAGCACAGGGCTTCCTGGTGTAAAATACCACAACTTTAGCCCAAACTGGAGGCTTCTAAATCAGCCTTCGTTTCGGGACGTCCCCAAGGAAAAAGCTGTGGAGGCAGGCATGTTGAGGCACTTCTGCGCTCTTCTTGGGTAGTCCTTCGCAGCTGCTGTGTTCTTGGAACTCAGGGCTTTCTGGTTAAAAGAACACTTACCCTAGGCCTAACTCAAGCCTTAAGCCTAGGAAGGAAAATCAGCCTATGATTCGGGATGGTCTCATGGAAATAGCAGTGGAGGCAGCCAAGTTGTGTCACTTTTGCGCTCCCCTTGGGATGCCTTTAACAGCTGCAGTGTGCCTGGAGCACAGGGCTTCCTGGTTTTAAAAGTCCTAGGCCTAAGCCTAACAGTAACCCTAGGAAGGTAAATCAGCCGGGTATTAGGGTTCTTCCTAAGGAAAAAGCTGTGAAAGCAGCCATGTTGTGGCACTTCTGCACTCCCTTTGGGATGCCTTTGGCAGATGCAGTAAGCCTGGAACTCAGGGCTTCCTGGTTAAAAAAATCCTAGCCCTAGGCTGAGCCCTAAACCTAATGCTTGGCAGATAAATCAGCCTAGGTATAGGGATGGTGCCAAGGAAAAAGCTGTGAAAGCTGCCATGTTGTTGCACTTTTGTACTCCCCTTGGGATGCCTTTCACAGCTGCCGTGTGCCTGGAGCTCAGGGCTTCCTGGTTTAAAAAACAATGTCCCTAGCTGAGACTGCAGGCAGGTGATTCAGCCTAGGCTTAGCAATGGTGCCAATGAAAACGTGTGGAGGCAGCCATTTTATGGCACTTTTGTGCTCCCCTTGGGATGCCTTTCGCAGCTGCCGTGTGCCTGGAGCTCAGAGCTTGCTGGTTTAAAAAGCTCTACACCTAGGCGTAACCCTAACCCTAACCGTAACCCTAACCCTAACCGTAACACTGGTCATTTAAATAAGCCTGGGTTTAGGAATTATCCCAAGGGAAAAGCTGTGGAGACAGCCATGTTGTGGCACTTTTGCCCTCCCCTTGGGATGCCTTTCACAGCTGCAGTGTGTCTGGAGCGCAGGGCTTCCTGGTTTAAAAAACCATGTCCCGAGCTGAGACTGGAGGCAGGTAATTCAGCCTAGGCTTAGCAATGGTGCCCATGAAAACGTGTGGAGGCAGCCATTTTCTGGCACTTTTGTGCTCCCCTTGGGATGCCTTTCGCAGCTGCCGTGTGCCTGGAGCTCAGAGCTTGCTGGTTTAGAAAGCTCTACACCTAGGCGTAATCCTAACCCTAACCGTAACACTGGTCATTTAAATCAGCCTGGGTTTAGGAATTATCCCAAGGGAAAAGCTGTGTAGACAGCCATGTTGTGGCACTTTTGCGCTCCCCTTGGGATGCCTTTCACAGGTGCAGTGTGCTTGGAGCACAGGGCTTCCTGGTTTTAAAAGTCCTAGGCCTAAGCCTAACAGTAACCCTAGGAAGTTAAATCAGCTGGGTATTAGGGTTCTTCCTAAGGAAAAAGCTGTGAAAGCAGCCATGTTGTGGCACTTCTGCGCTCCCTTTGGGATGCCTTTGGCAGATGCAGTAAGCCTGGAACTCACGGCTTCCTGGTTAAAAAAATCCTAGCCCTTGGCTGAGCCCTAACCCTAACCCAAGGCAGATAAATCAGCGTAGGTATAGGGATGGTGCCAAGGAAAAAGCTGTGAAAGCTGCCATGTTGTTGCACTTTTGTACTCCCCTTGGGATGCCTTTCACAGCTGCCAAGTGCCTGGAGCTCACGGCTTCCTGGTTTAAAAAACCATGTCCCTAGCTGAGACTGGAGGCAGGTGATTCAGCCTAGGCTTAGCAATGGTGCCAATGAAAACGTGTGGAGGCAGCCATTTTCTGGCACTTTTGTGCTCCCCTTGGGATGCCTTTCGCAGCTGCCGTGTGCCTGGAGCTCAGAGCTTGCTGGTTTAAAAAGCTCTACACCTAGGCGTAACCCTAACCCTAACCGTAACACTGGTCATTTAAATCAGCCTGGGTTTAGGAATTATCCCAAGGGAAAAGCTGTGGAGACAGCCATGTTGTGGCACTTTTGCGCTCCCCTTGGGATGCCTTTCACAGCTGCAGTGTTTCTGGAGCTCAGGGCTTCCTGGTTTAAAAAACCATGTCCCTAGCTGAGACTGGAGGCAGGTAATTCAGCCTAGGCTTAGCAATGGTGCCCATGAAAACGTGTGGAGGCAGCCATTTTCTGGCACTTTTGTGCTCCCCTTGGGATGCCTTTCGCAGCTGCCGTGTGCCTGGAGCTCAGAGCTTGCTGGTTTAAAAAGCTCTACACCTAGGCGTAATCCTAACCCTATCCGTAACACTGGTCATTTAAATCAGCCTGGGTTTAGGAATTATCCCAAGGGAAAAGCTGTGGAGACAGCCATGTTGTGGCACTTTTGCGCTCCCCTTGGGATGCCTTTCACAGCTGCAGTGTGCTTGGAGCACAGGGCTTCCTGGTTTAAAAAACCACAACTTTAGCCCAAACTGGAGGCTTCTAAATCAGCCTTCGTTTCGGGACGTCCCCAAGGAAAAAGCTGTGGAGGCAGGCATGTTGAGGCACTTCTGCGCTCTTCTTGGGTAGTCCTTCGCAGCTGCTGTGTTCTTGGAACTCAGGGCTTTCTGGTTAAAAGAACACTAACCCTAGGCCTAACTCAAACCTTAAGCCTAGGAAGGAAAATCAGCCTATGATTCGGGATGGTCTCATGGAAATAGCAGTGGAGGCAGCTAAGTTGTGTAACTTTTGCGCTCCCCTTGGGATGCCTTTCACAGCTGCAGTGTGCCTGGAGCACAGGGCTTCCTGGTTTTAAAAGTCCTAGGCCTAAGCCTAACAGTAACCCTAGGAAGGTAAATCAGCTGGGTATTAGGGTTCTTCCTAAGGAAAAAGCTATGAAAGCAGCCATGTTGTGGCACTTCTGCGCTCCCTTTGGGATGCCTTTGGCAGATGCAGTAAGCCTGGAACTCAGGGCTTCCTGGTTAAAAAAATCCTAGCCCTAGGCTGAGCCCTAACCCTAACCCTAGGCAGATAAATCAGCCTAGGTATAGGGATGGTGCCAAGGAAAAAGCTGTGAAAGCTGCCATGTTGTTGCACTTTTGTACTCCCCTTGGGATGCCTTTCACAGCTGCCAAGTGCCTGGAGCTCAGGGCTTCCTGGTTTAAAAAACCATGTCCCTAGCTGAGACTGGAGGCAGGTAATTCAGCCTAGGCTTAGCAATGGTGCCAATGAAAACGTGTGGAGGCAGCCATTTTCTGGCACTTTTGTGCTCCCCTTGGGATGCCTTTCGCAGCTGCCGTGTGCCTGGAGCTCAGAGCTTGCTGGTTTAAAAAGCTCTACACCTAGGCGTAACCCTAACCCTAACCGTAACACTGGTCATTTAAATCAGCCTGGGTTTAGGAATTATCCCAAGGGAAAAGCTGTGGAGACAGCCATGTTGTGGCACTTTTGCGCTCCCCTTGGGATGCCTTTCACAGCTGCAGTGTGCTTGGAGCACAGGGCTTCCTGGTTTAAAAAACCACAACTTTAGCCCAAACTGGAGGCTTCTAAATCAGCCTTCGATTCGGGACGTCCCCAAGGAAAAAGCTTTGGAGGCAGGCATGTTGTGGCACTTCTGCGCTCTTCTTGGGTAGTCCTTCGCAGCTGCTGTGTTCTTGGAACTCAGGGCTTTCTGGTTAAAAGAACACTAACCCTAGGCCTAACTCAAACCTTAAGCCTAGGAAGGAAAATCAGCCTATGATTCGGGATGGTCTCATGGAAATAGCAGTGGAGGCAGCCAAGTTGTGTCACTTTTGCGCTCCCCTTGGGATGCCTTTAACAGCTGCAGTGTGCCTGGAGCACAGGGCTTCCTGGTTTTAAAAGTCCTAGGCCTAAGCCTAACAGTAACCCTAGGAAGGTAAATCAGCTGGGTATTAGGGTTCTTCCTAAGGAAAAAGCTATGAAAGCAGCCATGTTGTGGCACTTCTGCGCTCCCTTTGGGATGCCTTTGGCAGATGCAGTAAGCCTGGAACTCAGGGCTTCCTGCTTAAAAAAATCCTAGCCCTAGGCTGAGCCCTAACCCTAACCCTAGGCAGATAAATCAGCCTAGGTATAGGGATGGTGCCAAGGAAAAAGCTGTGAAAGCTGCCATGTTGTTGCACTTTTGTACTCCCTTTGGGATGCCTTTCACAGCTGCCGTGTGCCTGGAGCTCAGGGCTTCCTGGTGCAAAAAACCATGTCCCTAGCCGAGAGTGGAGGCAGGTAATTCAGCCTAGGCTTAGCAATGGTGCCAATGAAAACGTGTGGAGGCAGCCATTTTCTGGCACTTTTGTGCTCCCCTTGGGATGCCTTTCGCAGCTGCCGTGTGCCTGGAGCTCAGAGCTTGCTGGTTTAAAAAGCTCTACACCTAGGTGTAACCCTAACCCTAACCGTAACACTGGTCATTTAAATCAGCCTGGGTTTAGGAATTATCCCAAGGGAAAAGCTGTGGAGACAGCCATGTTGTGGCACTTTTGCGCTCCCCTTGGGATGCCTTTCACAGCTGCAGTGTGCTTGGAGCACAGGGCTTCCTGGTGTAAAATACCACAACTTTAGGCCAAACTGGAGGCTTCTAAATCAGCCTTCGTTTCGGGACGTCCCCAAGGAAAAAGCTTTGGAGGCAGGCATGTTGAGGCACTTCTGCGCTCTTCTTGGGCAGTCCTTCGCAGCTGCTGTGTTCTTGGAACTCAGGGCTTTCTGGTTAAAAGAACACTAACCCTAGGCCTAACTCAAACCTTAAGCCTAGGAAGGAAAATCAGCCTATGATTCGGGATGGTCTCATGGAAATAGCAGTGGAGGCAGCCAAGTTGTGTCACTTTTGCGCTCCCTTTGGGATGCCTTTCACAGCTGCAGTGTGCCTGGAGCACAGGGCTTCCTGGTTTTAAAAGTCCTAGGCCTAAGCTTAACAGTAACCCTAGGAAGGTAAATCAGCTGGGTATTAGGGTTCTTCCTAAGGAAAAAGCTGTGAAAGCAGCCATGTTGTGGCACTTCTGCGCTCCCTTTGGGATGCCTTTGGCAGATGCAGTAAGCCTGGAACTCAGGGCTTCCTGGTTAAAAAAATCCTAGCCCTAGGCTGAGCCCTAACCCTAACCCTAGGCAGATAAATCAGCCTAGGTATAGGGATGGTGCCAAGGAAAAAGCTGTGAAAGCTGCCATGTTGTTGCACTTTTGTACTCCCTTTGGGATGCCTTTCACAGCTGTCGTGTGCTTGGAGCTCAGGGCTTCCTGGTTTAAAAATCCATGTCCCTAGCTGAGACTGGAGGCAGGTAATTCAGCCTAGGCTTAGCAATGTTGCCAATGATAACGTGTGGAGGCAGCCATTTCCGGGTACTTTTGTACTCCCCCTGGGATGCCTTTCGCAGCTGCCGTGTGCCTGGAGCTCAGAGCTTGCTGGTTTAAAAAGCTCTACACCTAGGCGTAACCCTAACCCTAACCGTAACACTGGTCATTTAAATCAGCCTGGGTTTAGGAATTATCCCAAGGGAAAAGCTGTGGAGACAGCCATGTTGTGGCACTTTTGCGCTCCCCTTGGGATGCCTTTCACAGCTGCAGTGTGCTTGGAGCACAGGGCTTCCTGCTTTAAAAAACCACAACTTTAGCCCAAATTGGAGGCTTCTAAATCAGCCTTCGTTTCGGGACGTCCCCAAGGAAAAAGCTGTGGAGGCAGGCATGTTGAGGCACTTCTGCGCTCTTCTTGGGTAGTCCTTCGCAGCTGCTGTGTTCTTGGAACTCAGGGCTTTCTGGTTAAAAGAACACTAACCCTAGGCCTAACTCAAACCTTAAGCCTAGGAAGGAAAATCAGCCTATGATTCGGGATGGTCTCATGGAAATAGCAGTGGAGGCAGCCAAGTTGTGTCACTTTTGCGCTCCCCTTGGGATGCCTTTAACAGCTGCAGTGTGCCTGGAGCACAGGGCTTCCTGGTTTTAAAAGTCCTAGGCCTAAGCCTAACAGTAACCCTAGGAAGGTAAATCAGCCGGGTATTAGGGTTCTTCCTAAGGAAAAAGCTGTGAAAGCAGCCATGTTGTGGCACTTCTGCGCTCCCTTTGGGATGCCTTTGGCAGATGCAGAAAGCCTGGAATTCAGGGCTTCCTGCTTAAAAAAATCCTTGCCCTAGGCTGAGCCCTAACCCTAACCCTAGGCAGATAAATCAGCCTAGGTATAGGGATGGTGCCAAGGAAAAAGCTGTGAAAGCTGCCATGTTGTTGCACCTTTGTACTCCCCTTGGGATGCCTTTCACAGCTGTCGTGTGCTTGGAGCTCAGGGCTTCCTGGTTTAAAAATCCATGTCCCTAGCTGAGACTGGAGGAAGGTAATTCAGCCTAGGCTTAGCAATGTTGCCAATGATAACGTGTGGAGGCAGCCATTTCCTGGCACTTTTGTACTCCCCCTGGGATGCCTTTCGCAGCTGCCGTGTGCCTGGAGCTCAGAGCTTGCTGGTTTAAAAAGCTCTACACCTAGGCGTAACCCTAACCCTAACCGTAACACTGGTCATTTAAATCAGCCTGGGTTTAGGAATTATCCCAAGGGAAAAGCTGTGGAGACAGCCATGTTGTGGCACTTTTGCGCTCCCCTTGGGATGCCTTTCACAGCTGCAGTGTGCTTGGAGCACAGGGCTTCCTGCTTTAAAAAACCACAACTTTAGCCCAAATTGGAGGCTTCTAAATCAGCCTTCGTTTCGGGACGTCCCCAAGGAAAAAGCTGTGGAGGCAGGCATGTTGTGGCACTTCTGCGCTCTTCTTGAGCAGTCCTTCGCAGCTGCTGTGCTCGTGGAACTCAGGGCTTTCTGATTAAAAGAACACTAACCCTAGGCCTAACTCAAACCTTAAGCCTAGGAAGGAAAATCAGCCTATGATTCGGGATGCTCTCATGGAAATAGCAGCGGAGGCAGCCAAGTTGTGTCACTTTTGCACTCCCCTTGGGATGCCTTTAACAGCTGCAGTGTGCCTGGAGCACAGGGCTTCCTGGTTTTAAAAGTCCTAGGCCTAAGCCTAACAGTAACCCTAGGAAGGTAAATCAGCCGGGTATTAGGGTTCTTCCTAAGGAAAAAGCTGTGAAAGCAGCCATGTTGTGGCACTTCTGCGCTCCCTTTGGGATGCCTTTGGCAGATGCAGTAAGCCTGGAACTCACGGCTTCCTGGTTAAAATAATCCTAGCCCTTGGCTGAGCCCTAACCCTAACCCAAGACAGATAAATCAGCCTAGGTATAGGGATGGTGCCAAGGAAAAAGCTGTGAAAGCTGCCATGTTGTTGCACTTTTGTACTCCCCTTGGGATGCCTTTCACAGCTGTTGTGTGCTTGGAGCTCAGGGCTTCCTGGTTTAAAAAACAATGTCCCTAGCTGAGACTGGAGGCAGGTAATCCAGCCAAGGCTTAGCAATGGTGCCAATGAAAACGTGTGGAGGCAGCCATTTCATGGCACTTTTGTACTCCCCCTGGGATGCCTTTCGCAGCTGCCGTGTGCCTGGAGCTCAGAGCTTGCTGGTTTAAAAAGCTCTACATCTAGGCCTAATTCTAACCCTAACTGTAACACTGGTCATTTAAATCAGCCTGGGTTTAGGAATTATCCCAAGGGAAAAGCTGTGTAGACAGCCATGTTGTGGCAGTATTGCGCTCCCCTTGGGATGCCTTTCACAGCTGCAGTGTGCTTGGAGCACAGGGCTTCCTGGTGTAAAATACCACAACTTTAGCCCAAACTGGAGGCTTCTAAATCAGCCTTCGTTTCGGGACGTCCCCAAGGAAAAAGCTGTGGAGGCAGGCATGTTGAGGCACTTCTGCGCTCTTCTTGGGCAGTCCTTCGCAGCTGCTGTGTTCTTGGAACTCAGGGCTTTCTGGTTAAAAGAACACTAACCCTAGGCCTAACTCAAACCTTAAGCCTAGGAAGGAAAATCAGCCTATGATTCGGGATGGTCTCATGGAAATAGCAGTGGAGGCAGCCAAGTTGTGTCACTTTTGCGCTCCCCTTGGGATGCCTTTCACAGCTGCAGTGTGTCTGGAGCACAGGGCTTCCTGGTTTAAAAGACCATGTCCCTAGTTGAGACTGGAGGCAGGTAATTCAGCCTAGGCTTAGCAATGGTGCCAATGAAAACGTGTGGAGGCAGCCATTTTCTGGCACTTTTGTGCTCCCCTTGGGATGCCTTTCGCAGCTGCCGTGTGCCTGGAGCTCAGTGCTTGCTGGTTTAAAAAGCTCTACACCTAGGCGTAACCCTAACCGTAACACTGGTCATTTAAATCAGCCTGGGTTTAGGAATTATCCCAAGGGAAAAGCTGTGGAGACAGCCATGTTGTGGCACTTTTGCGCTCCCCTTGGGATGCCTTTCACAGCTGCAGTGTGTCTGGAGCACAGGGCTTCCTGGTTTGAAAAACCATGTCCCTAGCTGTGATTGGAGGCAGGTAATTCAGCCTAGGCTTATCAATGGTGCCAATGAAAACGTGTGGAGGCAGCCATTTTCTGGCACTTTTGTGCTCCCCTTGGGATGCCTTTCGTAGCTGCCGTGTGCCTGGAGCTCAGAGCTTGCTGGTTTAAAAAGCTCTACACCTAGGCGTAGTCCTAACCCTATCCGTAACACTGGTCATTTAAATCAGCCTGGGTTTAGGAATTATCCCAAGGGAAAAGCTGTGGAGACAGCCATGTTGTGGCACTTTTGCGCTCCCCTTGGGATGCCTTTAACAGCTGCAGTGTGTCTGGAGCACAGGGCTTCCTGGTTTAAAAAACCATGTCCCTAGCTGAGACTGGAGGCAGGTAATTCAGCCTAGGCTTAGCAATGGTGCCAATGAAAACGTGTGGAGGCAGCCATTTTCTGGCACTTTTGTGCTCCCCTTGGGATGCCTTTCGCAGCTGCCGTGTGCCTGGAGCTCAGAGCTTGCTGGTTTAAAAAGCTCTACACCTAGGCGTAACCCTAACCCTATCCGTAACACTGGTCATTTAAATCAGCCTGGGTTTAGGAATTATCCCAAGGGAAAAGCTGTGGAGACAGCCATGTTGTGGCACTTTTGCGCTCCCCTTGGGATGCCTTTCACAGCTGCAGTGAGCTTGGAGCACAGGGCTTCCTGCTTTAAAAAACCACAACTTTAGCCCAAACTGGAGGCTTCTAAATCAGCCTTCGTTTCGGGACGTCCCCAAGGAAAAAGCTGTGGAGGCAGGCATGTTGAGGCACTTCTGCGCTCTTCTTGGGCAGTCCTTCGCAGCTGCTGTGCTCGTGGAACTCAGGGCTTTCTGATTAAAAGAACACTAACCCTAGGCCTAACTCAAACCTTAAGCCTTGGAAGGAAAATCAGCCTATGATTCGGGATGGTCTCATGGAAATAGCAGCGGAGGCAGCCAAGTTGTGTCACTTTTGCGCTCCCCTTGGGATGCCTTTAACAGCTGCAGTGTGTCTGGAGCACAGGGCTTCCTGGTTTTAAAAGTCCTAGGCCTAAGCCTAACAGCAATCCTAGGAAGGTAAATCAGCCGGGTATTAGGGTTCTTCCTAAGGAAAAAGCTGTGAAAGCAGCCATGTTGTGGCACTTCTGTGCTCCCTTTGGGATGCCTTTGGCAGATGCAGTAAGCCTGGAACTCAGGGCTTCCTGGTTAAAAAAATCCTAGCCCTAGGCTGAGCCCTAACCCTAACCCTAGGCAGATAAATCAGCCTAGGTATAGGGATGGTGCCAAGGAAAAAGCTGTGGAAGCTGCCATGTTGTTGCACTTTTGTACTCCCCTTGGGATGCCTTTCACAGCTGCCAAGTGCCTGGAGCTCAGGGCTTCCTGATTTAAAAATCCATGTCCCTAGCTGAGACTGGAGGCAGGTAATTCAGCCTAGGCTTAGCAATGGTGCCAATGAAAACGTGTGGAGGCAGCCATTTTCTGGCACTTTTGTGCTCCCCTTGGGATGCCTTTCACAGCTGCCGTGTGCCTGGACCTCAGAGCTTGCTGGTTTAAAAAGCTCTACACCTAGGCGTAACCATAACCCTAACTGTAACACTGGTCATTTAAATCAGCCTGGGTTCAGGAAATATCCCAAGGAAAAAGCTGTGAAAGCAGCCATGTTGTGGCACTTCTGCGCTCCCTTTGGGATGCCTTTGGCAGATGCAGTAAGCCTTGTACTCAGGGTTTCCTGGTTAAAAAAATCCTAGCCCTAGGCTGAGCCCTAACCCTAACCCTAGGCAGATAAATCAGCCTAGGTATAGGGATGGTGCCAAGGAAAAAGCTGTGAAAGCTGCCATGTTGTTGCACTTTTGTACTCCCCTTGGGATGCCTTTCACAGCTGCCGTGTGCCTGGAGCACAGGGCTTCCTGGTTTAAAAATCCATGTCCCTAGCTGAGACTGGAGGCAGGTAATTCAGCCTAGGCTTAGCAATGGTGCCAATGAAAACGTGTGGAGGCAGCCATTTCCTGGCACTTTTGTGCTCCCCTTGGGATGCCTTTTGCAGCTGCCGTGTGCCTGGAGCTCAGAGCTTGCTGGTTTAAAAAGCTCTACACCTAGGCGTAACCCTAACCCTAACCGTAACACTGGTCATTTAAATCAGCCTGGGTTTAGGAATTATCCCAAGGGAAAAGCTGTGGAGACAGACATGTTGTGGCACTTTTGCGCTCCCCTTGGGATGCCTTTCACAGCTGCAGTGAGCTTGGAGCACAGGGCTTCCTGGTTTAAAATACCACAACTTTAGCCCAAACTGGAGGCTTCTAAATCAGCCTTCGTTTCGGTACGTCCCCAAGGAAAAAGCTGTGGAGGCAGGCATGTTGAGGCACTTCTGCGCTCTTCTTGGGTAGTCCTTCGCAGCTGCTGTGTTCTTGGAACTCAGGGCTTTCTGGTTAAAAGAACACTAACCCTAGGCCTAACTCAAACCTTAAGCCTAGGAAGGAAAATCAGCCTATGATTCGGGATGGTCTCATGGAAATAGCAGTGGAGGCAGCCAAGTTGTGTCACTTTTGCGCTCCCCTTGGGATGCCTTTAACAGCTGCAGTGTGCCTGGAGCACAGGGCTTCCTGGTTTTAAAAGTCCTAGGCCTAAGCCTAACAGTAACCCTAGGAAGGTAAATCAGCCGGGTATTAGGGTTCTTCCTAAGGAAAAAGCTGTGAAAGCAGCCATGTTGTGGCACTTCTGCGCTCCCTTTGGGATGCCTTTGGCAGATGCAGTAAGCCTGGAACTCAGGGCTTCCTGCTTAAAAAAATCCTAGCCCTAGGCTGAGCCCTAACCCTAACCCTAGGCAGATAAATCAGCCTAGGTATAGGGATGGTGCCAAGGAAAAAGCTGTGAAAGCTGCCATGTTGTTGCACTTTTGTACTCCCCTTGGGATGCCTTTCACAGCTTCCAAGTGCCTGGAGCTCAGGGCTTCCTGGTTTAAAAAACCATGTCCCTAGCTGAAACTGGAGGCAGGTGATTCAGCCTAGGCTTAGCAATGGTGCCAATGAAAATGTGGAGGCAGCCATTTTCTGGCCCTTTTGTGCTCCCCTTGGGATGCCTTTCGCAGCTGCCGTGTGCCTGGAGCTCAGAGCTTGCTGGTTTTAAAAGCTCTACCCCTAGGCGTAACCCTAACCCTATCCGTAACACTGGTCATTTAAATCAGCCTGGGTTTAGGAATTATCCCAAGGGAAAAGCTGTGGAGACAGCCATGTTGTGGCACTTTTGCGCTCCCCTTGGGATGCCTTTCACAGCTGCAGTGTGCTTGGAGCACAGGGCTTCCTGGTTTAAAATACCACAACTTTAGCCCAAACTGGAGGCTTCTAAATCAGCCTTCGTTTCGGGACGTCCCCAAGGAAAAAGCTGTGGAGGCAGGCATGTTGAGGGCACTTCTGCGCTCTTCTTGGGTAGTCCTTCGCAGCTGCTGTGTTCTTGGAACTCAGGGCTTTCTGGTTAAAAGAACACTAACCCTAGGCCTAACTCAAACCTTAAGCCTAGGAAGGAAAATCAGCCTATGATTCGGGATGGTCTCATGGAAATAGCAGTGGAGGCAGCCAAGTTGTGTCACTTTTGCGCTCCCCTTGGGATGCCTTTAACAGCTGCAGTGTGCCTGGAGCACAGGGCTTCCCGGTTTAAAAGTCCTAGGCCTAAGCCTAACAGTAACCCTAGGAAGGTAAATCAGCCGGGTATTAGGGTTCTTCCTAAGGAAAAAGCTGTGAAAGCAGCCATGTTGTGGCACTTTTGCGCTCCCCTTGGGATGCCTTTCACAGCTGCAGTGTGCTTGGAGCACAGGGCTTCCTGGTTTAAAATACCACAACTTTAGCCCAAACTGGAGGCTTCTAAATCAGCCTTCGTTTCGGGACGTCCCCAAGGAAAAAGCTGTGGAGGCAGGCATGTTGAGGCACTTCTGCGCTCTTCTTGGGTAGTCCTTCGCAGCTGCTGTGTTCTTGGAACTCAGGGCTTTCTGGTTAAAAGAACACTAACCCTAGGCCTAACTCAAACCTTAAGCCTAGGAAGGAAAATCAGCCTATGATTCGGGATGGTCTCATGGAAATAGCAGTGGAGGCAGCCAAGTTGTGTCACTTTTGCGCTCCCCTTGGGATGCCTTTAACAGCTGCAGTGTGCCTGGAGCACAGGGCTTCCTGGTTTTAAAAGTCCTAGGCCTAAGCCTAACAGTAACCCTAGGAAGGTAAATCAGCCGGGTATTAGGGTTCTTCCTAAGGAAAAAGCTGTGAAAGCAGCCATGTTGTGGACCTTCTGCGCTCCCTTTGGGATGCCTTTGGCAGATGCAGTAAGCCTGGAACTCAGGACTTCCTGGTTAAAAAAATCCTTGCCCTTCGCTGAGCCCTAACCCTAACCCAAGGCAGATAAATCAGCCTAGGTATAGGGATGGTGCCAAGGAAAAAGCTGTGAAAGCTGCCATGTTGTTGCACTTTTGTACTCCCCTTGGGATGCCTTTCACAGCTGCCGTGTGCCTGGAGCTCAGGGCTTCCTGGTTTAAAAATCCATGTCCCTAGCTGAGACTGGAGGCAGGTGATTCAGCCTAGGCGTAGCAATGGTGCCAATGAAAACGTGTGGAGGCAGCCATTTTCTGGCACTTTTGTGCTCCCCTTGGGATGCCTTTCGCAGCTGCCGTGTGCATGGAGACCAGAGCTTGCTGGTTTAAAAAGCTCTACACCTAGGCGTAACCCTAACCCTAACCGTAACACTGGTCATTTAAATCAGCCTGGGTTTAGGAATTATCCCAAGGGAAAAGCTGTGGACACAGCCATGTTGTGGCACTTTTGCGCTCCCCTTGGGATGCCTTTCACAGCTGCAGTGTGCTTGGAGCACAGGGCTTCCTGGTGTAAAAAACCACAACTTTAGCCCAAACTGGAGGCTTCTAAATCAGCCTTCGTTTCGGGACGTCCCCAAGGAAAAAGCTGTGGAGGCAGGCATGTTGAGGCACTTCTGCGCTCTTCTTGGGTAGTCCTTCGCAGCTGCTGTGTTCTTGGAACTCAGGGCTTTCTGGTTAAAAGAACACTAACCCTAGGCCTAACTCAAACCTTAAGCCTAGGAAGGAAAATCAGCCTATGATTCGGGATGGTCTCATGGAAATAGCAGTGGAGGCAGCCAAGTTGTGTCACTTTTGCGCTCCCCTTGGGATGCCTTTAACAGCTGCAGTGTGCCTGGAGCACAGGGCTTCCTGGTTTTAAAAGTCCTAGGCCTAAGCCTAACAGTAACCCTAGGAAGGTAAATCAGCCGGGTATTAGGGTTCTTCCTAAGGAAAAAGCTGTGAAAGCAGCCATGTTGTGGCACTTCTGCACTCCCTTTGGGATGCCTTTGGCAGATGCAGTAAGCCTGGAACGCAGGGCTTCCTGCTTAAAAAAATCCTAGCCCTAGGCTGAGCCCTAACCCTAACCCTAGGCAGATAAATCAGCCTAGGTATAGGGATGGTGCCAAGGAAAAAGCTGTGAAAGCTGCCATGTTGTTGCACTTTTGTACTCCCCTTGGGATGCCTTTCACAGCTGCCGTGTGCCTGGAGCTCAGGGCTTCCTGGTTTAAAAAACCATGTCCCTAGCTGAGACTGGAGGCAGGTGATTCAGCCTAGGCTTAGCAATGGTGCCAATGAAAACGTGTGGAGGCAGCCATTTTCTGGCACTTTTGTGCTCCCCTTGGGATGCCTTTCGCAGCTGCCGTGTGCCTGGAGCTCAGAGCTTGCTGGTTTAAAAAGCTCTACACCTAGGCGTAACCCTAACCCTAACCGTAACACTGGTCATTTAAATCAGCCTGGGTTTAGGAATTATCGCAAGGGAAAAGCTGTGGAGACAGCCATGTTGTGGCACTTTTGCGCTCCCCTTGGGATGCCTTTCACAGCTGCAGTGTGCTTGGAGCACAGGGCTTCCTGGTTTACAAAACCACAACTTTAGCCCAAACTGGAGGCTTCTAAATCAGCCTTCGTTTCGGGACGTCCCTAAGGAAAAAGCTGTGGAGGCAGGCATGTTGAGGCACTTCTGCGCTATTCTTGGGCAGTCCTTCGCAGCTGCTGTGTTCTTGGAACTCAGGGCTTTCTGGTTAAAAGAACACTAACCCTAGGCCTAACTCAAACCTTAAGCCTAGGAAGGAAAATCAGCCTATGATTCGGGATGGTCTCATGGAAATAGCAGTGGAGGCAGCCAAGTTGTGTCACTTTTGCGCTCCCCTTGGGATGCCTTTAACAGCTGCAGTGTGCCTGGAGCACAGGGCTTCCTGGTTTTAAAAGTCCTAGGCCTAAGCCTAACAGTAACCCTAGGAAGGTAAATCAGCCGGGTATTAGGGTTCTTCCTAAGGAAAAAGCTGTGAAAGCAGCCATGTTGTGGCACTTCTGCGCTCCCTTTGGGATGCCTTTGGCAGATGCAGTAAGCCTGGAACTCAGGGCTTCCTGCTTAAAAAAATCCTAGCCCTAGGCTGAGCCCTAACCCTAACCCTAGGCAGATAAATCAGCCTAGGTATAGGGATGGTGCCAAGGAAAAAGCTGTGAAAGCTGCCATGTTGTTGCACTTTTGTACTCCCCTTGGGATGCCTTTCACAGCTGCCGTGTGCCTGGAGCTCAGGGCTTCCTGGTTTAAAAAACAATGTCCCTAGCTGAGACTGGAGGCAGGTGATTCAGCCTAGGCTTAGCAATGGTGCCAATGAAAACGTGTGGAGGCAGCCATTTTCTGGCACTTTTGTGCTCCCCTTGGGATGCCTTTCGCAGCTGCCGTGTGCCTGGAGCTCAGAGCTTGCTGGTTTAAAAAGCTCTACACCTAGGCGTAACCCTAACCCTAACCGTAACACTGGTCATTTAAATCAGCCTGGGTTTAGGAATTATCCCAAGGGAAAAGCTGTGGAGACAGCCATGTTGTGGCACTTTTGCGCTCCCCTTGGGATGCCTTTCACAGCTGCAGTGAGCTTGGAGCACAGGGCTTCCTGGTGTAAAATACCACAACTTTAGCCCAAACTGGAGGCTTCTAAATCAGCCTTCGTTTCGGGACGTCCCCAAGGAAAAAGCTGTGGAGGCAGGCATGTTGAGGCACTTCTGCGCTCTTCTTGGGTAGTCCTTCGCAGCTGCTGTGTTCTTGGAACTCAGGGCTTTCTGGTTAAAAGAACACTAACCCTAGGCCTAACTCAAACCTTAAGCCTAGGAAGGAAAATCAGCCTATGATTCGGGATGGTCTCATGGAAATAGCAGTGGAGGCAGCCAAGTTGTGTCACTTTTGCGCTCCCCTTGGGATGCCTTTAACAGCTGCAGTGTGCCTGGAGCACAGGGCTTCCTGGTTTTAAAAGTCCTAGGCCTAAGCCTAACAGTAACCCTAGGAAGGTAAATCAGCCGGGTATTAGGGTTCTTCCTAAGGAAAAAGCTGTGAAAGCAGCCATGTTGTGGCACTTCTGCGCTCCCTTTGGGATGCCTTTGGCAGATGCAGTAAGCCTGGAACTCAGGGCTTCCTGGTCAAAAAATCCTAGCCCTAGGCTGAGCCCTAACCCTAACCCTAGGCAGATAAATCAGCCTAGGTATAGGGATGGTGCCAAGGAAAAAGCTGTGAAAGCTGCCATGTTGTTGCACTTTTGTACTCCCTTTGGGATGCCTTTCACAGCTGCCGTGTGCCTGGAGCTCAGGGCTTCCTGGTTTAAAAAACCATGTCCCTAGCTGAGACTGGAGGCAGGTGATTCAGCCTAGGCTTAGCAATGGTGCCAATGAAAACGTGTGGAGGCAGCCATTTTCTGGCACTTTTGTGCTCCCCTTGGGATGCCTTTCGCAGCTGCCGTGTGCCTGGAGCTCAGAGCTTGCTGGTTTAAAAAGCTCTACACCTAGGCGTAACCCTAACCCTAACCGTAACACTGGTCATTTAAATCAGCCTGGGTTTAGGAATTATCCCAAGGGAAAAGCTGTGGAGACAGCCATGTTGTGGCACTTTTGCGCTCCCCTTGGGATGCCTTTCACAGCTGCAGTGTGCTTGGAGCACAGGGCTTCCTGGTGTAAAAAACCACAACTTTAGCCCAAACTGGAGGCTTCTAAATCAGCCTTCGTTTCGGGACGTCCCTAAGGAAAAAGCTGTGGAGGCAGGCATGTTGAGGCACTTCTGCGCTATTCTTGGCAGTCCTTCGCAGCTGCTGTGTTCTTGGAACTCAGGGCTTTCTGGTTAAAAGAACACTAACCCTAGGCCTAACTCAAACCTTAAGCCTAGGAAGGAAAATCAGCCTATGATTCGGGATGGTCTCATGGAAATAGCAGTGGAGGCAGCCAAGTTGTGTCACTTTTGCGCTCCCCTTGGGATGCCTTTAACAGCTGCAGTGTGCCTGGAGCACACGGCTTCCTGGTTTTAAAAGTCCTAGGCCTAAGCCTAACAGTAACCCTAGGAAGGTAAATCAGCCGGGTATTAGGGTTCTTCCTAAGGAAAAAGCTGTGAAAGCAGCCATGTTGTGGCACTTCTGCGCTCCCTTTGGGATGCCTTTGGCAGATGCAGTAAGCCTGGAACTCAGGGCTTCCTGGTCAAAAAATCCTAGCCCTAGGCTGAGCCCTAACCCTAACCCTAGGCAGATAAATCAGCCTAGGTATAGGGATGGTGCCAAGGAAAAAGCTGTGAAAGCTGCCATGTTGTTGCACTTTTGTACTCCCCTTGGGATGCCTTTCACAGCTGCCGTGTGCCTGGAGCTCAGGGCTTCCTGGTTTAAAAAACCATGTCCCTAGCTGAGACTGGAGGCAGGTAATTCAGCCTAGGCTTAGCAATGGTGCCAATGAAAACGTGTGGAGGCAGCCATTTCCTGGCACTTTTGTGCTCCCCTTGGGATGCCTTTCGCAGCTGCCGTGTGCCTGGAGCTCAGAGCTTGCTGGTTTAAAAAGCTCTACACCTAGGCGTAACCCTAACCCTAACCGTAACACTGGTCATTTAAATCAGCCTGGGTTTAGGAATTATCCCAAGGGAAAAGCTGTGGAGACAGCCATGTTGTGGCACTTTTGCGCTCCCCTTGGGATGCCTTTCACAGCTGCAGTGTGCTTGGAGCATAGGGCTTCCTGGTTTAAAATACCACAACTTTAGCCCAAACTGGAGGCTTCTAAATCAGCCTTCGTTTCGGGACGTCCCCAAGGAAAAAGCTGTGGAGGCAGGCATGTTGAGGCACTTCTGCGCTCTTCTTGGGTAGTCCTTCGCAGCTGCTGTGTTCTTGGAACTCAGGGCTTTCTGGTTAAAAGAACACTAACCCTAGGCCTAACTCAAACCTTAAGCCTAGGAAGGAAAATCAGCCTATGATTCGGGATGGTCTCATGGAAATAGCAGTGGAGGCAGCCAAGTTGTGTCACTTTTGCGCTCCCCTTGGGATGCCTTTAACAGCTGCAGTGTGCCTGGAGCACAGGGCTTCCTGGTTTTAAAAGTCCTAGGCCTAAGCCTAACAGTAACCCTAGGAAGGTAAATCAGCCGGGTATTAGGGTTCTTCCTAAGGAAAAAGCTGTGAAAGCAGCCATGTTGTGGCACTTCTGCACTCCCTTTGGGATGCCTTTGGCAGATGCAGTAAGCCTGGAACGCAGGGCTTCCTGCTTAAAAAAATCCTAGCCTTAGGCTGAGCCCTAACCCTAACCCTAGGCAGATAAATCAGCCTAGGTATAGGGATGGTGCCAAGGAAAAAGCTGTGAAAGCTGCCATGTTGTTGCACTTTTGTACTCCCCTTGGGATGCCTTTCACAGCTGCCGTGTGCCTGGAGCTCAGGGCTTCCTGGTTTAAAAAACCATGTCCCTAGCTGAGACTGGAGGCAGGTGATTCAGCCTAGGCTTAGCAATGGTGCCAATGAAAACGTGTGGAGGCAGCCATTTCCTGGCACTTTTGTGCTCCCCTTGGGATGCCTTTCGCAGCTGCCGTGTGCCTGGAGCTCAGAGCTTGCTGGTTTAAAAAGCTCTACACCTAGGCGTAACCCTAACCCTAACCGTAACACTGGTCATTTAAATCAGCCTGGGTTTAGGAATTATCCCAAGGGAAAAGCTGTGGAGACAGCCATGTTGTGGCACTTTTGCGCTCCCCTTGGGATGCCTTTCACAGCTGCAGTGTGCTTGGAGCACAGGGCTTCCTGGTTTACAAAACCACAACTTTAGCCCAAACTGGAGGCTTCTAAATCAGCCTTCGTTTCGGGACGTCCCTAAGGAAAAAGATGTGGAGGCAGGCATGTTGAGGCACTTCTGCGCTATTCTTGGGCAGTCCTTCGCAGCTGCTGTGTTCTTGGAACTCAGGGCTTTCTGGTTAAAAGAACACTAACCCTAGGCCTAACTCAAACCTTAAGCCTAGGAAGGAAAATCAGCCTATGATTCGGGATGGTCTCATGGAAATAGCAGTGGAGGCAGCCAAGTTGTGTCACTTTTGCGCTCCCCTTGGGATGCCTTTAACAGCTGCAGTGTGCCTGGAGCACAGGGCTTCCTGGTTTTAAAAGTCCTAGGCCTAAGCCTAACAGTAACCCTAGGAAGGTAAATCAGCCGGGTATTAGGGTTCTTCCTAAGGAAAAAGCTGTGAAAGCAGCCATGTTGTGGACCTTCTGCGCTCCCTTTGGGATGCCTTTGGCAGATGCAGTAAGCCTGGAACTCAGGGCTTCCTGGTTAAAAAAATCCTAGCCCTAGGCTGAGCCCTAACCCTAACCCTAGGCAGATAAATCAGCCTAGGTATAGGGATGGTGCCAAGGAAAAAGCTGTGAAAGCTGCCATGTTGTTGCACTTTTGTACTCCCCTTGGGATGCCTTTCACAGCTGCCATGTGCCTGGAGCACAGGGCTTCCTGGTTTAAAAATCCATGTCCCTAGCTGAGACTGGAGGCAGGTAATTCAGCCTAGGCTTAGCAATGGTGCCAATGAAAACGTGTGGAGGCAGCCATTTCCTGGCACTTTTGTGCTCCCCTTGGGATGCCTTTCGCAGCTGCCGTGTGCCTGGAGCTCAGAGCTTGCTGGTTTAAAAAGCTCTACACCTAGGCGTAACCCTAACCCTAACCGTAACACTGGTCATTTAAATCAGCCTGGGTTTAGGAATTATCCCAAGGGAAAAGCTGTGCAGACAGCCATGTTGTGGCACTTTTGCGCTCCCCTTGGGATGCCTTTCACAGCTGCAGTGAGCTTGGAGCACAGGGCTTCCTGGTGTAAAAAACCACAACTTTAGCCCAAACTGGAGGCTTCTAAATCAGCCTTCGTTTCGGGACGTCCCTAAGGAAAAAGCTGTGGAGGCAGGCATGTTGAGGCACTTCTGCGCTATTCTTGGGCAGTCCTTCGCAGCTGCTGTGTTCTTGGAACTCAGGGCTTTCTGGTTAAAAGAACACTAACCCTAGGCCTAACTCAAACCTTAAGCCTAGGAAGGAAAATCAGCCTATGATTCGGGATGGTCTCATGGAAATAGCAGTGGAGGCAGCCAAGTTGTGTCACTTTTGCGCTCCCCTTGGGATGCCTTTAACAGCTGCAGTGTGCCTGGAGCACAGGGCTTCCTGGTTTTAAAAGTCCTAGGCCTAAGCCTAACAGTAACCCTAGGAAGGTAAATCAGCCGGGTATTAGGGTTCTTCCTAAGGAAAAAGCTGTGAAAGCAGCCATGTTGTGGCACTTCTGCGCTCCCTTTGGGATGCCTTTGGCAGATGCAGTAAGCCTGGAACTCAGGGCTTCCTGGTTAAAAAAATCCTAGCCCTAGGCTGAGCCCTAACCCTAACCCTAGGCAGATAAATCAGCCTAGGTATAGGGATGGTGCCAAGGAAAAAGCTGTGAAAGCTGCCATGTTGTTGCACTTTTGTACTCCCCTTGGGATGCCTTTCACAGCTGCCGTGTGCCTGGAGCTCAGGGCTTCCTGGTTTAAAAAACAATGTCCCTAGCTGAGACTGGAGGCAGGTGATTCAGCCTAGGCTTAGCAATGGTGCCAATGAAAACGTGTGGAGGCAGCCATTTTCTGGCACTTTTGTGCTCCCCTTGGGATGCCTTTCGCAGCTGCCGTGTGCCTGGAGCTCAGAGCTTGCTGGTTTAAAAAGCTCTACACCTAGGCGTAACCCTAACCCTAACCGTAACACTGGTCATTTAAATCAGCCTGGGTTTAGGAATTATCCCAAGGGAAAAGCTGTGGAGACAGCCATGTTGTGGCACTTTTGCGCTCCCCTTGGGATGCCTTTCACAGCTGCAGTGTGCTTGGAGCACAGGGCTTCCTGGTGTAAAATACCACAACTTTAGCCCAAACTGGAGGCTTCTAAATCAGCCTTCGTTTCGGGACGTCCCCAAGGAAAAAGCTGTGGAGGCAGGCATGTTGAGGCACTTCTGCGCTCTTCTTGGGCAGTCCTTCGCAGCTGCTGTGTTCTTGGAACTCAGGGCTTTCTGGTTAAAAGAACACTAACCCTAGGCCTAACTCAAACCTTAAGCCTAGGAAGGAAAATCAGCCTATGATTCGGGATGGTCTCATGGAAATAGCAGTGGAGGCAGCCAAGTTGTGTCACTTTTGCGCTCCCCTTGGGATGCCTTTAACAGCTGCAGTGTGCCTGGAGCACAGGGCTTCCTGGTTTTAAAAGTCCTAGGCCTAAGCCTAACAGTAACCCTAGGAAGGTAAATCAGCCGGGTATTAGGGTTCTTCCTAAGGAAAAAGCTGTGAAAGCAGCCATGTTGTGGCACTTCTGCGCTCCCTTTGGGATGCCTTTGGCAGATGCAGTAAGCCTGGAACTCAGGGCTTCCTGGTCAAAAAAATCCTAGCCCTAGGCTGAGCCCTAACCCTAACCCTAGGCAGATAAATCAGCCTAGGTATAGGGATGGTGCCAAGGAAAAAGCTGTGAAAGCTGCCATGTTGTTGCACTTTTTTACTCCCTTTGGGATGCCTTTCACAGCTGCCGTGTGCCTGGAGCTCAGGGCTTCCTGGTTTAAAAAACCATGTCCCTAGCTGAGACTGGAGGCAGGTGATTCAGCCTAGGCTTAGCAATGGTGCCAATGAAAACGTGTGGAGGCAGCCATTTCCTGGCACTTTTGTGCTCCCCTTGGGATGCCTTTCGCAGCTGCCGTGTGCCTGGAGCTCAGAGCTTGCTGGTTTAAAAAGCTCTACACCTAGGCGTAACCCTAACCCTAACCGTAACACTGGTCATTTAAATCAGCCTGGGTTTAGGAATTATCCCAAGGGAAAAGCTGTGGAGACAGCCATGTTGTGGCACTTTTGCGCTCCCCTTGGGATGCCTTTCACAGCTGCAGTGTGCTTGGAGCATAGGGCTTCCTGGTTTAAAATACCACAACTTTAGCCCAAAATGGAGGCTTCTAAATCAGCCTTCGTTTCGGGACGTCCCCAAGGAAAAAGCTGTGGAGGCAGGCATGTTGAGGCACTTCTGCGCTCTTCTTGGGTAGTCCTTCGCAGCTGCTGTGTTCTTGGAACTCAGGGCTTTCTGGTTAAAAGAACACTAACCCTAGGCCTAACTCAAACCATAAGCCTAGGAAGGAAAATCAGCCTATGATTCGGGATGGTCTCATGGAAATAGCAGTGGAGGCAGCCAAGTTGTGTCACTTTTGCGCTCCCCTTGGGATGCCTTTAACAGCTGCAGTGTGCCTGGAGCACAGGGCTTCCTGGTTTTAAAAGTCCTAGGCCTAGGCCTAACAGTAACCCTAGGAAGGTAAATCAGCCGGGTATTAGGGTTCTTCCTAAGGAAAAAGCTGTGAAAGCAGCCATGTTGTGGCACTTCTGCGCTCCCTTTGGGATGCCTTTGGCAGATGCAGTAAGCCTGGAACTCAGGGCTTCCTGGTTAAAAAAATCCTAGCCCTAGGCTGAGCCCTAACCCTAACCCTAGGCAGATAAATCAGCCTAGGTATAGGGATGGTGCCAAGGAAAAAGCTGTGAAAGCTGCCATGTTGTTGCACTTTTTTACTCCCTTTGGGATGCCTTTCACAGCTGCCGTGTGCCTGGAGCTCAGGGCTTCCTGGTTTAAAAAACCATATCCCTAGCTGAGACTGGAGGCAGGTAATTCAGCCTAGGCTTAGCAATGGTGCCAATGAAAACGTGTGGAGGCGGCCATTTTCTGGCACTTTTGTGCTCCCCTTGGGATGCCTTTCAGAGCTGCCGTGTGCCTGGAGCTCAGAGCTTGCTGGTTTAAAAAGCTCTACACCTAGGCGTATTCCTAACCCTAACCGTAACACTGGTCATTTAAATCAGCCTGGGTTTAGGAATTATCCCAAGGGAAAAGCTGTGGAGACAGCCATGTTGTGGCACTTTTGCGCTCCCCTTGGGATGCCTTTCACAGCTGCAGTGAGCTTGGAGCACAGGGCTTCCTGGTGTAAAAAACCACAACTTTAGCCCAAACTGGAGGCTTCTAAATCAGCCTTCGTTTCGGGACGTCCCCAAGGAAAAAGCTGTGGAGGCAGGCATGTTGAGGCACTTCTGCGCTCTTCTTGGGTAGTCCTTCGCAGCTGCTGTGTTCTTGGAACTCAGGGCTTTCTGGTTAAAAGAACACTAACCCTAGGCCTAACTCAAACCTTAAGCCTAGGAAGGAAAATCAGCCTATGATTCGGGATGGTCTCATGGAAATAGCAGTGGAGGCAGCCAAGTAGTGTCACTTTTGCGCTCCTCTTGGGATGCCTTTAACAGCTGCAGTGTGCCTGGAGCACAGGGCTTCCTGGTTTTAAAAGTCCTAGGCCTAAGCCTAACAGTAACCCTAGGAAGGTAAATCAGCCGGGTATTAGGGTTCTTCCTAAGGAAAAAGCTGTGAAAGCAGCCATGTTGTGGCACTTCTGCGCTCCCTTTGGGATGCCTTTGGCAGATGCAGTAAGCCTGGAACTCAGGGCTTCCTGCTTAAAAAAATCCTTGCACTTGGCTGAGCCCTAACCCTAACCCTAGGCAGATAAATCAGCCTAGGTATAGGGATGGTGCCAAGGAAAAAGCTGTGAAAGCTGCCATGTTGTTGCACTTTTGTACTCCCCTTGGGATGCCTTTCACAGCTGCCGTGTGCCTGGAGCTCAGGGCTTCCTGGTTTAAAAAACCATGTCCCTAGCTGAGACTGGAGGCAGGTAATTCAGCCTAGGCTTAGCAATGGTGCCAATGAAAACGTGTGGAGGCAGCCATTTTCTGGCACTTTTGTGCTCCCCTTGGGATGCCTTTCGCAGCTGCCGTGTGCCTGGAGCTCAGAGCTTGCTGGTTTAAAAAGCTCTACACCTAGGCGTAACCCTAACCCTAACCGTAACACTGGTCATTTAAATCAGCCTGGGTTTAGGAATTATCCCAAGGGAAAAGCTGTGGAGACAGCCATGTTGTGGCACTTTTGCGCTCCCCTTGGGATGCCTTTCACAGCTGCAGTGAGCTTGGAGCACAGGGCTTCCTGGTGTAAAAAACCACAACTTTAGCCCAAACTGGAGGCTTCTAAATCAGCCTTCGTTTCGGGACGTCCCCAAGGAAAAAGCTGTGGAGGCAGGCATGTTGAGGCACTTCTGCGCTCTTCTTGGGTAGTCCTTCGCAGCTGCTGTGTTCTTGGAACTCAGGGCTTTCTGGTTAAAAGAACACTAACCCTAGGCCTAACTCAAACCTTAAGCCTAGGAAGGAAAATCAGCCTATGATTCGGGATGGTCTCATGGAAATAGCAGTGGAGGCAGCCAAGTTGTGTCACTTTTGCGCTCCCCTTGGGATGCCTTTAACAGCTGCGGTGTGCCTGGAGCACAGGGCTTCCTGGTTTTAAAAGTCCTAGGCCTAGGCCTAACAGTAACCCTAGGAAGGTAAATCAGCCGGGTATTAGGGTTCCTCCTAAGGAAAAAGCTGTGAAAGCAGCCATGTTGTGGCACTTCTGCGCTCCCCTTGGGATGCCTTTAACAGCTGCAGTGTGCCTGGAGCACAGGGCTTCCTGGTTTTAAAAGTCCTAGGCCTAGGCCTAACAGTAACCCTAGGAAGGTAAATCAGCCGGGTATTAGGGTTCTTCCTAAGGAAAAAGCTGTGAAAGCAGCCATGTTGTGGCACTTCTGCGCTCCCTTTGGGATGCCTTTGGCAGATGCAGTAAGCCTGGAACTCAGGGCTTCCTGGTTAAAAAAATTCTTGCCCTTGGCTGAGCCCTAACCCTAACCCTAGGCAGATAAATCAGCCTAGGTATAGGGATGGTGCCAAGGAAAAAGCTGTGAAAGCTGCCATGTTGTTGCACTTTTGTACTCCCCTTGGGATGCCTTTCACAGCTGCCATGTGCCTGGAGCACAGGGCTTCCTGGTTTAAAAATCCATGTCCCTAGCTGAGACTGGAGGCAGGTAATTCAGCCTAGGCTTAGCAATGGTGCCAATGAAAACGTGTGGAGGCAGCCATTTCCTGGCACTTTTGTGCTCCCCTTGGGATGCCTTTCGCAGCTGCCGTGTGCCTGGAGCTCAGAGCTTGCTGGTTTAAAAAGCTCTACACCTAGGCGTAACCCTAACCCTAACCGTAACACTGGTCATTTAAATCAGCCTGGGTTTAGGAATTATCCCAAGGGAAAAGCTGTGCAGACAGCCATGTTGTGGCACTTTTGCGCTCCCCTTGGGATGCCTTTCACAGCTGCAGTGAGCTTGGAGCACAGGGCTTCCTGGTGTAAAAAACCACAACTTTAGCCCAAACTGGAGGCTTCTAAATCAGCCTTCGTTTCGGGACGTCCCTAAGGAAAAAGCTGTGGAGGCAGGCATGTTGAGGCACTTCTGCGCTATTCTTGGGCAGTCCTTCGCAGCTGCTGTGTTCTTGGAACTCAGGGCTTTCTGGTTAAAAGAACACTAACCCTAGGCCTAACTCAAACCTTAAGCCTAGGAAGGAAAATCAGCCTATGATTCGGGATGGTCTCATGGAAATAGCAGTGGAGGCAGCCAAGTTGTGTCACTTTTGCGCTCCCCTTGGGATGCCTTTAACAGCTGCAGTGTGCCTGGAGCACAGGGCTTCCTGGTTTTAAAAGTCCTAGGCCTAAGCCTAACAGTAACCCTAGGAAGGTAAATCAGCCGGGTATTAGGGTTCTTCCTAAGGAAAAAGCTGTGAAAGCAGCCATGTTGTGGACCTTCTGCGCTCCCTTTGGGATGCCTTTGGCAGATGCAGTAAGCCTGGAACTCAGGGCTTCCTGGTTAAAAAAATCCTAGCCCTAGGCTGAGCCCTAACCCTAACCCTAGGCAGATAAATCAGCCTAGGTATAGGGATGGTGCCAAGGAAAAAGCTGTGAAAGCTGCCATGTTGTTGCACTTTTGTACTCCCCTTGGGATGCCTTTCACAGCTGCCGTGTGCCTGGAGCTCAGGGCTTCCTGGTTTAAAAAACAATGTCCCTAGCTGAGACTGGAGGCAGGTGATTCAGCCTAGGCTTAGCAATGGTGCCAATGAAAACGTGTGGAGGCAGCCATTTTCTGGCACTTTTGTGCTCCCCTTGGGATGCCTTTCGCAGCTGCCGTGTGCCTGGAGCTCAGAGCTTGCTGGTTTAAAAAGCTCTACACCTAGGCGTAACCCTAACCCTAACCGTAACACTGGTCATTTAAATCAGCCTGGGTTTAGGAATTATCCCAAGGGAAAAGCTGTGGAGACAGCCATGTTGTGGCACTTTTGCGCTCCCCTTGGGATGCCTTTCACAGCTGCAGTGTGCTTGGAGCACAGGGCTTCCTGGTGTAAAATACCACAACTTTAGCCCAAACTGGAGGCTTCTAAATCAGCCTTCGTTTCGGGACGTCCCCAAGGAAAAAGCTGTGGAGGCAGGCATGTTGAGGCACTTCTGCGCTCTTCTTGGGCAGTCCTTCGCAGCTGCTGTGTTCTTGGAACTCAGGGCTTTCTGGTTAAAAGAACACTAACCCTAGGCCTAACTCAAACCTTAAGCCTAGGAAGGAAAATCAGCCTATGATTCGGGATGGTCTCATGGAAATAGCAGTGGAGGCAGCCAAGTTGTGTCACTTTTGCGCTCCCCTTGGGATGCCTTTAACAGCTGCAGTGTGCCTGGAGCACAGGGCTTCCTGGTTTTAAAAGTCCTAGGCCTAAGCCTAACAGTAACCCTAGGAAGGTAAATCAGCCGGGTATTAGGGTTCTTCCTAAGGAAAAAGCTGTGAAAGCAGCCATGTTGTGGCACTTCTGCGCTCCCTTTGGGATGCCTTTGGCAGATGCAGTAAGCCTGGAACTCAGGGCTTCCTGGTCAAAAAAATCCTAGCCCTAGGCTGAGCCCTAACCCTAACCCTAGGCAGATAAATCAGCCTAGGTATAGGGATGGTGCCAAGGAAAAAGCTGTGAAAGCTGCCATGTTGTTGCACTTTTGTACTCCCCTTGGGATGCCTTTCACAGCTGCCGTGTGCCTGGAGCTCAGGGCTTCCTGGTTTAAAAAACCATGTCCCTAGCTGAGACTGGAGGCAGGTGATTCAGCCTAGGCTTAGCAATGGTGCCAATGAAAACGTGTGGAGGCAGCCATTTCCTGGCACTTTTGTGCTCCCCTTGGGATGCCTTTCGCAGCTGCCGTGTGCCTGGAGCTCAGAGCTTGCTGGTTTAAAAAGCTCTACACCTAGGCGTAACCCTAACCCTAACCGTAACACTGGTCATTTAAATCAGCCTGGGTTTAGGAATTATCCCAAGGGAAAAGCTGTGGAGACAGCCATGTTGTGGCACTTTTGCGCTCCCCTTGGGATGCCTTTCACAGCTGCAGTGTGCTTGGAGCATAGGGCTTCCTGGTTTAAAATACCACAACTTTAGCCCAAAATGGAGGCTTCTAAATCAGCCTTCGTTTCGGGACGTCCCCAAGGAAAAAGCTGTGGAGGCAGGCATGTTGAGGCACTTCTGCGCTCTTCTTGGGTAGTCCTTCGCAGCTGCTGTGTTCTTGGAACTCAGGGCTTTCTGGTTAAAAGAACACTAACCCTAGGCCTAACTCAAACCATAAGCCTAGGAAGGAAAATCAGCCTATGATTCGGGATGGTCTCATGGAAATAGCAGTGGAGGCAGCCAAGTTGTGTCACTTTTGCGCTCCCCTTGGGATGCCTTTAACAGCTGCAGTGTGCCTGGAGCACAGGGCTTCCTGGTTTTAAAAGTCCTAGGCCTAGGCCTAACAGTAACCCTAGGAAGGTAAATCAGCCGGGTATTAGGGTTCTTCCTAAGGAAAAAGCTGTGAAAGCAGCCATGTTGTGGCACTTCTGCGCTCCCTTTGGGATGCCTTTGGCAGATGCAGTAAGCCTGGAACTCAGGGCTTCCTGGTTAAAAAAATCCTAGCCCTAGGCTGAGCCCTAACCCTAACCCTAGGCAGATAAATCAGCCTAGGTATAGGGATGGTGCCAAGGAAAAAGCTGTGAAAGCTGCCATGTTGTTGCACTTTTTTACTCCCTTTGGGATGCCTTTCACAGCTGCCGTGTGCCTGGAGCTCAGGGCTTCCTGGTTTAAAAAACCATATCCCTAGCTGAGACTGGAGGCAGGTAATTCAGCCTAGGCTTAGCAATGGTGCCAATGAAAACGTGTGGAGGCGGCCATTTTCTGGCACTTTTGTGCTCCCCTTGGGATGCCTTTCAGAGCTGCCGTGTGCCTGGAGCTCAGAGCTTGCTGGTTTAAAAAGCTCTACACCTAGGCGTATTCCTAACCCTAACCGTAACACTGGTCATTTAAATCAGCCTGGGTTTAGGAATTATCCCAAGGGAAAAGCTGTGGAGACAGCCATGTTGTGGCACTTTTGCGCTCCCCTTGGGATGCCTTTCACAGCTGCAGTGAGCTTGGAGCACAGGGCTTCCTGGTGTAAAAAACCACAACTTTAGCCCAAACTGGAGGCTTCTAAATCAGCCTTCGTTTCGGGACTTCCCCAAGGAAAAAGCTGTGGAGGCAGGCATGTTGAGGCACTTCTGCGCTCTTCTTGGGTAGTCCTTCGCAGCTGCTGTGTTCTTGGAACTCAGGGCTTTCTGGTTAAAAGAACACTAACCCTAGGCCTAACTCAAACCTTAAGCCTAGGAAGGAAAATCAGCCTATGATTCGGGATGGTCTCATGGAAATAGCAGTGGAGGCAGCCAAGTAGTGTCACTTTTGCGCTCCTCTTGGGATGCCTTTAACAGCTGCAGTGTGCCTGGAGCACAGGGCTTCCTGGTTTTAAAAGTCCTAGGCCTAAGCCTAACAGTAACCCTAGGAAGGTAAATCAGCCGGGTATTAGGGTTCTTCCTAAGGAAAAAGCTGTGAAAGCAGCCATGTTGTGGCACTTCTGCGCTCCCTTTGGGATGCCTTTGGCAGATGCAGTAAGCCTGGAACTCAGGGCTTCCTGCTTAAAAAAATCCTTGCACTTGGCTGAGCCCTAACCCTAACCCTAGGCAGATAAATCAGCCTAGGTATAGGGATGGTGCCAAGGAAAAAGCTGTGAAAGCTGCCATGTTGTTGCACTTTTGTACTCCCCTTGGGATGCCTTTCACAGCTGCCAAGTGCCTGGAGCTCAGGGCTTCCTGGTTTAAAAAACCATGTCCCTAGCTGAGACTGGAGGCAGGTAATTCAGCCTAGGCTTAGCAATGGTGCCAATGAAAACGTGTGGAGGCAGCCATTTTCTGGCACCTTTGTGCTCCCCTTGGGATGCCTTTCGCAGCTGCCGTGTGCCTGGAGCTCAGAGCTTGCTGGTTTAAAAAGCTCTACACCTAGGCGTAACCCTAACCCTAACCGTAACACTGGTCATTTAAATCAGCCTGGGTTTAGGAATTATCCCAAGGGAAAAGCTGTGGAGACAGCCATGTTGTGGCACTTTTGCGCTCCCCTTGGGATGCCTTTCACAGCTGCAGTGAGCTTGGAGCACAGGGCTTCCTGGTGTAAAAAACCACAACTTTAGCCCAAACTGGAGGCTTCTAAATCAGCCTTCGTTTCGGGACGTCCCCAAGGAAAAAGCTGTGGAGGCAGGCATGTTGAGGCACTTCTGCGCTCTTCTTGGGTAGTCCTTCGCAGCTGCTGTGTTCTTGGAACTCAGGGCTTTCTGGTTAAAAGAACACTAACCCTAGGCCTAACTCAAACCTTAAGCCTAGGAAGGAAAATCAGCCTATGATTCGGGATGGTCTCATGGAAATAGCAGTGGAGGCAGCCAAGTTGTGTCACTTTTGCGCTCCCCTTGGGATGCCTTTAACAGCTGCGGTGTGCCTGGAGCACAGGGCTTCCTGGTTTTAAAAGTCCTAGGCCTAGGCCTAACAGTAACCCTAGGAAGGTAAATCAGCCGGGTATTAGGGTTCCTCCTAAGGAAAAAGCTGTGAAAGCAGCCATGTTGTGGCACTTCTGCGCTCCCCTTGGGATGCCTTTAACAGCTGCAGTGTGCCTGGAGCACAGGGATTCCTGTTTTTAAAAGTCCTAGGCCTAGGCCTAACAGTAACCCTAGGAAGGTAAATCAGCCGGGTATTAGGGTTCTTCCTAAGGAAAAAGCTGTGAAAGCAGCCATGTTGTGGCACTTCTGCGCTCCCTTTGGGATGCCTTTGGCAGATGCAGTAAGCCTGGAACTCAGGGCTTCCTGGTTAAAAAAATTCTTGCCCTTGGCTGAGCCCTAACCCTAACCCTAGGCAGATAAATCAGCCTAGGTAGAGGGATGGTGCCAAGGAAAAAGCTGTGAAAGCTGCCATGTTGTTGCACTTTTGTACTCCCCTTGGGATGCCTTTCACAGCTGCCAAGTGCCTGGAGCTCAGGGCTTCCTGGTTTAAAAAACCATGTCCCTAGCTGAGACTGGAGGCAGGTAATTCAGCCTAGGCTTAGCAATGGTGCCAATAAAAACGTGTGGAGGCAGCCATTTTCTGGCACTTTTGTGCTCCCCTTGGGATGCCTTTCGCAGCTGCCGTGTGCCTGGAGCTCAGAGCTTGCTGGTTTAAAAAGCTCTACACCTAGGCGTAACCCTAACCCTAACCGTAACACTGGTCATTTAAATCAGCCTGGGTTTAGGAATTATCCCAAGGGAAAAGCTGTGGAGGCAGCCATTTTCTGGCACTTTTGTGCTCCCCTTGGGATGCCTTTCGCAGCTGCCGTGTGCCTGGAGCTCAGAGCTTGCTGGTTTAAAAAGCTCTACACCTAGGCATAACCCTAACCCTAACCGTAACACTGGTCATTTAAATCAGCCTGGGTTTAGGAATTATCCCAAGGGAAAAGCTGTGGAGACAGCCATGTTGTGGCACTTTTGCGCTCCCCTTGGGATGCCTTTCACAGCTGCAGTGAGCTTGGAGCACAGGGCTTCCTGGTGTAAAAAACCACAACTTTAGCCCAAACTGGAGGCTTCTAAATCAGCCTTCGTTTCGGGACGTCCCCAAGGAAAAAGCTGTGGAGGCAGGCATGTTGAGGCACTTCTGCGCTCTTCTTGGGTAGTCCTTCGCAGCTGCTGTGTTCTTGGAACTCAGGGCTTTCTGGTTAAAAGAACACTAACCCTAGGCCTAACTCAAACCTTAAGCCTAGGAAGGAAAATCAGCCTATGATTCGGGATGGTCTCATGGAAATAGCAGTGGAGGCAGCCAAGTTGTGTCACTTTTGCGCTCCCCTTGGGATGCCTTTAACAGCTGCAGTGTGCCTGGAGCACAGGGCTTCCTGGTTTTAAAAGTCCTAGGCCTAGGCCTAACAGTAACCCTAGGAAGGTAAATCAGCCGGGTATTAGGGTTCTTCCTAAGGAAAAAGCTGTGAAAGCAGCCATGTTGTGGCACTTCTGCGCTCCCTTTGGGATGCCTTTGGCAGATGCAGTAAGCCTGGAACTCAGGGCTTCCTGCTTAAAAAAATCCTTGCCCTTGGCTGAGCCCTAACCCTAACCCTAGGCAGATAAATCAGCCGAGGTAGAGGGATGGTGCCAAGGAAAAAGCTGTGAAAGCTGCCATGTTGTTGCACTTTTGTACTCCCCTTGGGATGCCTTAAACAGCTGCCGTGTGTCTGGAGCTCAGGGCTTCCTGGTTTAAAAAACCATGTCCCTAGCTGAGACTGGAGGCAGGTAATTCAGCCTAGGCTTAGCAATGGTGCCAATAAAAACGTGTGGAGGCAGCCATTTTCTGGCACTTTTGTGCTCCCCTTGGGATGCCTTTCGCAGCTGCCGTGTGCCTGGAGCTCAGAGCTTGCTGGTTTAAAAAGCTCTACACCTAGGCATAACCCTAACCCTAACCGTAACACTGGTCATTTAAATCAGCCTGGGTTTAGGAATTATCCCAAGGGAAAAGCTGTGGAGACAGCCATGTTGTGGCACTTTTGCGCTCCCCTTGGGATGCCTTTCACAGCTGCAGTGTGCTTAGAGCACAGGGCTTCCTGGTGTAAAAAACCACAACTTTAGCCTAAACTGGAGGCTTCTAAATCAGCCTTCATTTCGGGACGTCCACAAAGAAAAAGCTGTGGAGGCAGGCATGTTGAGGCACTTCTGCACTCTTCTTGGGTAGTACTTCGCAGCTGCTGTGTTCTTGGAACTCAGGGCTTTCTGGTTAAAAGAACACTAACCCTAGGCCTAACTCAAACCTTAAGCCTAGGAAGGAAAATCAGCCTATGATTCGGGATGGTCTCATGGAAATAGCAGTGGAGGCAGCCAAGTTGTGTCACTTTTGCGCTCCCCTTGGGATGCCTTTAACAGCTGCAGTGTGCCTGGAGCACAGGGCTTCCTGGTTTAAAAGTCCTAGGCCTAAGCCTAACAGTAACCCTAGGAAGGTAAATCAGCCGGGTATTAGGGTTCTTCCTAAGGAAAAAGCTGTGAAAGCAGCCATGTTGTGGCACTTCTGCGCTCCCTTTGGGATGCCTTTGGCAGATGCAGTAAGCCTGGAACTCAGGGCTTCCTGGTTAAAAAATCCTAGCCCTAGGCTGAGCCCTAAACCTAACCCTAGGCACATAAATCAGCCTAGGTATAGGGATGGTGCCAAGGAAAAAGCTTTGAAAGCTGCCATGTTCTTGCACTTTTGTACTCCCTTTGGGATGCCTTTCACAGCTGCCGTGTGCCTGGAGCTCAGGGCTTCCTGGTTTAAAAAACCATGTCCCTAGCTGAGACTGGAGGCAGGTAATTCAGCCTAGGCTTAGCAATGGTGCCAATGAAAACGTGTGGAGGCAGCCATTTTCTGGCACTTTTGTGCTCCCCTTGGGATGCCTTTCACAGCTGCCGTGTGCCTGGAGCTCAGAGCTTGCTGGTTTAAAAAGCTCTACACCTAGGCGTATTCCTAACCCTAACCGTAACACTGGTCATTTAAATCAGCCTGGGTTTAGGAATTATCCCAAGGGAAAAGCTGTGGAGACAGCCATGTTGTGGCACTTTTGCGCTCCCCTTGGGATGCCTTTCACAGCTGCAGTGTGCCTGGAGCACAGGGCTTCCTGGTTTTAAAAGTCCTAGGCCTAAGCCTAACAGTAACCCTAGGAAGGTAAATCAGCCGGGTATTAGGGTTCTTCCTAAGGAAAAAGCTGTGAAAGCAGCCATGTTGTGGCACTTCTGCGCTCCCTTTGGGATGCCTTTGGCAGATGCAGTATGCCTGGAACTCAGGGCTTCCTGGTTAAAAAAATCCTTGCCCTTGGCTGAGCCCTAACCCTAACCCTAGGCAGATAAATCAGCCTAGGTAGAGGGATGGTGCCAAGGAAAAAGCTGTGAAAGCTGCCATGTTGTTGCACTTTTGTACTCCCCTTGGGATGCCTTTCACAGCTGCCAAGTGCCTGGAGCTCAGGGCTTCCTGGTTTAAAAAACCATGTCCCTAGCTGAGACTGGAGGCATATAATTCAGCCTACGCTTAGCAATGGTGCCAATAAAAACGTGTGGAGGCAGCCATTTTCTGGCACTTTTGTGCTCCCCTTGGGATGCCTTTCGCAGCTGCCGTGTGCCTGGAGCTCAGAGCTTGCTGGTTTAAAAAGCTCTACACCTAGGCGTAACCCTAACCCTAACCGTAACACTGGTCATTTAAATCAGCCTGGGTTTAGGAATTATCCTAAGGGAAAAGCTGTGGAGACAGCCATGTTGTGGCACTTTTGCGCTCCCCTTGGGATGCCTTTCACAGCTGCAGTGAGCTTGGAGCACAGGGCTTCCTGGTGTAAAAAACCACAACTTTAGCCCAAACTGGAGGCTTCTAAATCAGCCTTCGTTTCGGGACGTCCCCAAGGAAAAAGCTGTGGAGGCAGGCATGTTGAGGCACTTCTGCGCTCTTCTTGGGTAGTCCTTCGCAGCTGCTGTGTTCTTGGAACTCAGGGCTTTCTGGTTAAAAGAACACTAACCCTAGGCCTAACTCAAACCTTAAGCCTAGGAAGGAAAATCAGCCTATGATTCGGGATGGTCTCATGGAAATAGCAGTGGAGGCAGCCAAGTTGTGTCACTTTTGCGCTCCCCTTGGGATGCCTTTAACAGCTGCAGTGTGCCTGGAGCACAGGGCTTCCTGGTTTTAAAAGTCCTAGGCCTAAGCCTAACAGTAACCCTAGGAAGGTAAATCAGCCGGGTATTAGGGTTCTTCCTAAGGAAAAAGCTGTGAAAGCAGCCATGTTGTGGCACTTCTGCGCTCCCTTTGGGATGCCTTTGGCAGATGCAGTAAGCCTGGAACTCAGGGCTTCCTGGTTAAAAAAATCCTAGCCCTAGGCTGAGCCCTAACCCTAACCCTAGGCAGATAAATCAGCCTAGGTAGAGGGATGGTGCCAAGGAAAAAGCTGTGAAAGCTGCCATGTTGTTGCACTTTTGTGCTCCCCTTGGGATGCCTTAAACAGCTGCCGTGTGCCTGGAGCTCAGGGCTTCCTGGTTTAAAAAACCATGTCCCTAGCTGAGACTGGAGGCAGGTAATTCAGCCTAGGCTTAGCAATGGTGCCAATAAAAACGTGTGGAGGCAGCCATTTTCTGGCACTTTTGTGCTCCCCTTGGGATGCCTTTCGCAGCTGCCGTGTGCCTGGAGCTCAGAGCTTGCTGGTTTAAAAAGCTCTACACCTAGGCATAACCCTAACCCTAACTGTAACACTGGTCATTTAAATCAGCCTGGGTTTAGGAATTATCCCAAGGGAAAAGCTGTGGAGAAAGCCATGTTGTGGCACTTTTGCGCTCCCCTTGGGATGCCTTTCACAGCTGCAGTGTGCTTGGAGCACAGGGCTTCCTGGTTTAAAATACCACAACTTTAGCCCAAACTGGAGGCTTCTAAATCAGCCTTCGTTTCGGGACGTCCCCAAGGAAAAAGCTGTGGAGGCAGGCATGTTGAGGCACTTCTGCGCTCTTCTTGGGTAGTCCTTCGCAGCTGCTGTGTTCTTGGAACTCAGGGCTTTCTGGTTAAAAGAACACTAACCCTAGGCCTAACTCAAACCTTAAGCCTAGGAAGGAAAATCAGCCTATGATTCGGGATGGTCTCATGGAAATAGCAGTGGAGGCAGCCAAGTTGTGTCACTTTTGCGCTCCCCTTGGGATGCCTTTAACAGCTGCAGTGTTCCTGGAGCACAGGGCTTCCTGGTTTTAAAAGTCCTAGGCCTAAGCCTAACAGTAACCCTAGGAAGGTAAATCAGCCGGGTATTAGGGTTCTTCCTAAGGAAAAAGCTGTGAAAGCAGCCATGTTGTGGCACTTCTGCGCTCCCTTTGGGATGCCTTTGGCAGATGAAGTATGCCTGGAACTCAGGGCTTCCTGGTTAAAAAAATCCTTGCCCTTGGCTGAGCCCTAAACCTAACCCTAGGCAGATAAATCAGCCTAGGTATAGGGATGGTGCCAAGGAAAAAGCTGTGAAAGCTGCCATGTTGTTGCACTTTTGTACTCCCCTTGGGATGCCTTTCACAGCTGCCAAGTGCCTGGAGCTCAGGGCTTCCTGGTTTAAAAAACCATGTTCCTAGCTGAGACTGGAGGCATATAATTCAGCCTAGGCTTAGCAATGGTGCCAATAAAAACGTGTGGAGGCAGCCATTTTCTGGCACTTTTGTGCTCCCCTTGGGATGCCTTTCGCAGCTGCCGTGTGCCTGGAGCTCAGAGCTTGCTGGTTTAAAAAGCTCTACACCTAGGCGTAACCCTAACCCTAACCGTAACACTGGTCATTTAAATCAGCCTGGGTTTAGGAATTATCCCAAGGGAAAAGCTGTGGAGACAGCCATGTTGTGGCACTTTTGCGCTCCCCTTGGGATGCCTTTCACAGCTGCAGTGAGCTTGGAGCACAGGGCTTCCTGGTGTAAAAAACCACAACTTTAGCCCAAACTGGAGGCTTCTAAATCAGCCTTCGTTTCGGGACGTCCCCAAGGAAAAAGCTGTGGAGGCAGGCATGTTGAGGCACTTCTGCGCTCTTCTTGGGTAGTCCTTCGCAGCTGCTGTGTTCTTGGAACTCAGGGCTTTCTGGTTAAAAGAACACTAACCCTAGGCCTAACTCAAACCTTAAGCCTAGGAAGGAAAATCAGCCTATGATTCGGGATGGTCTCATGGAAATAGCAGTGGAGGCAGCCAAGTTGTGTCACTTTTGCGCTCCCCTTGGGATGCCTTTAACAGCTGCAGTGTGCCTGGAGCACAGGGCTTCCTGGTTTTAAAAGTCCTAGGCCTAGGCCTAACAGTAACCCTAGGAAGGTAAATCAGCCGGGTATTAAGGTTCCTCCTAAGGAAAAAGCTGTGAAAGCAGCCATGTTGTGGCACTTCTGCGCTCCCCTTGGGATGCCTTTAAGAGCTGCAGTGTGCCTGGAGCACAGGGCTTCCTGGTTTTAAAAGTCCTAGGCCTAGGCCTAACAGTAACCCTAGGAAGGTAAATCAGCCGGGTATTAGGGTTCTTCCTAAGGAAAAAGCTGTGAAAGCAGCCATGTTGTGGCACTTCTGCGCTCCCTTTGGGATGCCTTTGGCAGATGCAGTAAGCCTGGAACTCAGGGCTTCCTGGTTAAAAAAATCCTGGCCCTTGGCTGAGCCCTAACCCTAACCCTAGGCAGATAAATCAGCCTAGGTATAGGGATGGTGCCAAGGAAAAAGCTGTGAAAGCTGCCATGTTGTTGCACTTTTGTACTCCCCTTGGGATGCCTTTCACAGCTGCCGTGTGCCTGGAGCTCAGGGCTTCCTGGTTTAAAAAAACATGTCCCTAGCTGAGACTGGAGGCAGGTAATTCAGCCTAGGCATAGCAATGGTGCCAATAAAAACGTGTGGAGGCAGCCATTTTCTGGCACTTTTGTGCTCCCCTTGGGATGCCTTTCGCAGCTGCCGTGTGCCTGGAGCTCAGAGCTTGCTGGTTTAAAAAGCTCTACACCTAGGCGTAACCCAAACCCTAACCGTAACACTGGTCATTTAAATCAGCCTGGGTTTAGGAATTATCCCAAGGAAAAAGCTGTGGAGGCAGCCATTTTCTGGCACTTTTGTGCTCCCCTTGGGATGCCTTTCACAGCTGCCGTGTGCCTGGAGCTCAGAGCTTGCTGGTTTAAAAAGCTCTACACCTAGGCATAACCCTAACCCTAACCGTAACACTGGTCATTTAAATCAGCCTGGGTTTAGGAATTATCCCAAGGGAAAAGCTGTGGAGACAGCCATGTTGTGGCACTTTTGCGCTCCCCTTGGGATGCCTTTCACAGCTGCAGTGAGCTTGGAGCACAGGGCTTCCTGGTGTAAAAAACCACAACTTTAGCCCAAACTGGAGGCTTCTAAATCAGCCTTCGTTTCGGGACGTCCCCAAGGAAAAAGCTCTGGAGGCAGGCATGTTGAGGTACTTGTCGCTCTTCTTGGGTAGTGCTTCGCAGCTGCTGTGTTCTTGGAACTCAGGGCTTTCTGGTTAAAAGAACACTAACCCTAGGCCTAACTCAAACCTTAAGCCTAGGAAGGAAAATCAGCCTATGATTCGGGATGGTCTCATGGAAATAGCAGTGGAGGCAGCCAAGTTGTGTCACTTTTGCGCTCCCCTTGGGATGCCTTTAACAGCTGCAGTGTGCCTAGAGAACAGGGCTTCCTGGTTTTAAAAGTCCTAGGCCTAAGCCTAACAGTAACCCTAGGAAGGTAAATCAGCCGGGTATTAGGGTTCTTCCTAAGGAAAAAGCTGTGAAAGCAGCCATGTTGTGGCACTTCTGCGCTCCCTTTGGGATGCCTTTAACAGCTGCAGTGTGCCTGGAGCACAGGGCTTCCTGGTTTTAAAAGTCCTAGGCCTAGGCCTGACAGTAACCCTAGGAAGGTAAATCAGCCGGATATTAGGGTTCTTCCTAAGGAAAAAGCTGTGAAAGCAGCCATGTTGTTGCACTTCTGCACTCCCTTTGGGATGCCTTTGGCAGATGCAGTAAGCCTGGAACTCAGGGCTTCCTGGTTAAAAAAATCCTTGCCCTTGGCTGAGCCCTAACCCTAACCCTAGGCAGATAAATCAGCCTAGGTATAGGGATGGTGCCAAGGAAAAAGCTGTGAAAGCTGCCATGTTGTTGCACTTTTGTACTCCCCTTGGGATGCCTTTCACAGCTGCCGTGTGCCTGGAGCTCAGGGCTTCCTGGTTTAAAAAACCATGTCCCTAGCTGAGACTGGAGGCAGGTAATTCAGCCTAGGCTTAGCAATGGTGCCAATGAAAACGTGTGGAGGCAGCCATTTTCTGGCACTTTTGTGCTCCCCTTGGGATGCCTTTCGCAGCTGCCGTGTGCCTGGAGCTCAGAGCTTGCTGGTTTAAAAAGCTCTACACCTAGGCATAACCCTAACCCTAACCGTAACACTGGTCATTTAAATCAGCCTGGGTTTAGGAATTATCCCAAGGGAAAAGCTGTGGAGACAGCCATGTTGTGGCACTTTTGCGCTCCCCTTGGGATGCCTTTCACAGCTGCAGTGTGCTTGGAGCACAGGGCTTCCTGGTTTAAAATACCACAACTTTAGCCCAAACTGGAGGCTTCTAAATCAGCCTTCGTTTCGGTACGTCCCCAAGGAAAAAGCTGTGGAGGCAGGCATGTTGAGGCACTTCTGCGCTCTTCTTGGGTAGTCCTTCGCAGCTGCTGTGTTCTTGGAACTCAGGGCTTTCTGGTTAAAAGATCACTAACCCTAGGCCTAACTCAAACCTTAAGCCTAGGAAGGAAAATCAGCCTATGATTCGGGATGGTCTCATGGAAATAGCAGTGGAGGCAGCCAAGTTGTATCACTTTTGCGCTCCCCTTGGGATGCCTTTAACAGCTGCAGTGTGCCTGGAGCACAGGGCTTCCTGGTTTTAAAAGTCCTAGGCCTAAGCCTAACAGTAACCCTAGGAAGGTAAATCAGCCGGGTATTAGGGTTCTTCCTAAGGAAAAAGCTGTGAAAGCAGCCATGTTGTGGCACTTCTGCGCTCCCTTTGGGATGCCTTTGGCAGATGCAGTAAGCCTGGAACTCAGGGCTTCCTGGTTAAAAAAATCCTAGCCCTAGGCTGAGCCCTAACCCTAACCCTAGGCAGATAAATCAGCCTAGGTATAGGGATGGTGCCAAGGAAAAAGCTGTGAAAGCTGCCATGTTGTTGCACTTTTGTACTCCCCTTGGGATGCCTTTCACAGCTGCCGTGTGCCTGGAGCTCAGGGCTTCCTGGTTTAAAAAACAATGTCCCTAGCTGAGACTGGAGGCAGGTGATTCAGCCTAGGCTTAGCAATGGTGCCAATGAAAACGTGTGGAGGCAGCCATTTTCTGGCACTTTTGTGCTCCCCTTGGGATGCCTTTCGCAGCTGCCGTGTGCCTGGAGCTCAGAGCTTGCTGGTTTAAAAAGCTCTACACCTAGGCGTAACCCTAACCCTAACCGTAACACTGGTCATTTAAATCAGCCTGGGTTTAGGAATTATCCCAAGGGAAAAGCTGTGGAGACAGCCATGTTGTGGCACTTTTGCGCTCCCCTTGGGATGCCTTTCACAGCTGCAGTGTGCTTGGAGCACAGGGCTTCCTGGTGTAAAATACCACAACTTTAGCCCAAACTGGAGGCTTCTAAATCAGCCTTCGTTTCGGGACGTCCCCAAGGAAAAAGCTGTGGAGGCAGGCATGTTGAGGCACTTCTGCGCTCTTCTTGGGCAGTCCTTCGCAGCTGCTGTGTTCTTGGAACTCAGGGCTTTCTGGTTAAAAGAACACTAACCCTAGGCCTAACTCAAACCTTAAGCCTAGGAAGGAAAATCAGCCTATGATTCGGGATGGTCTCACGGAAATAGCAGTGGAGGCAGCCAAGTTGTGTCACTTTTGCGCTCCCCTTGGGATGCCTTTAACAGCTGCAGTGTGCCTGGAGCACACGGCTTCCTGGTTTTAAAAGTCCTAGGCCTAAGCCTAACAGTAACCCTAGGAAGGTAAATCAGCCGGGTATTAGGGTTCTTCCTAAGGAAAAAGCTGTGAAAGCAGCCATGTTGTGGCACTTCTGCGCTCCCTTTGGGATGCCTTTGGCAGATGCAGTAAGCCTGGAACTCAGGGCTTCCTGGTTAAAAAAATCCTAGCCCTAGGCTGAGCCCTAACCCTAACCCTAGGCAGATAAATCAGCCTAGGTATAGGGATGGTGCCAAGGAAAAAGCTGTGAAAGCTGCCATGTTGTTGCACTTTTGTACTCCCCTTGGGATGCCTTTCACAGCTGCCGTGTGCCTGGAGCTCAGGGCTTCCTGGTTTAAAAAACCATGTCCCTAGCTGAGACTGGAGACAGGTGATTCAGCCTAGGCTTAGCAATGGTGCCAATGAAAACGTGTGGAGGCATCCATTTTCTGGCACTTTTGTGCTCCCCTTGGGATGCCTTTCACAGCTGCCGTGTGCCTGGAGCTCAGAGCTTGCTGGTTTAAAAAGCTCTACACCTAGGCGTAACCCTAACCCTAACCGTAACACTGGTCATTTAAATCAGCCTGGGTTTAGGAATTATCCCAAGGGAAAAGCTGTGGAGACAGCCATGTTGTGGCACTTTTGCGCTCCCCTTGGGATGCCTTTCACAGCTGCAGTGTGCTTGGAGCACAGGGCTTCCTGGTGTAAAATACCACAACTTTAGCCCAAACTGGAGGCTTCTAAATCAGCCTTCGTTTCGGGATGACCCCAACGAAAAAGCTGTGGAGGCAGGCATGTTGAGGCACTTCTGCGCTCTTCTTGGGTAGTCCTTTGCAGCTGCTGTGTTCTTGGATCTCAGGGCTTTCTGGTTAAAAGAACACTAACCCTAGGCCTAACTCAAACCTTAAGCCTAGGAAGGAAAATCAGCCTATGATTCGGGATGGTCTCATGGAAATAGCAGTGGAGGCAGCCAAGTTGTGTCACTTTTGCGCTCCCCTTGGGATGCCTTTAACAGCTGCGGTGTGCCTGGAGCACAGGGCTTCCTGGTTTTAAAAGTCCTAGGCCTAGGCCTAACAGTAACCCTAGGAAGGTAAATCAGCCGGGTATTAGGGTTCTTCCTAAGGAAAAAGCTGTGAAAGCAGCCATGTTGTGGCACTTCTGCGCTCCCCTTGGGATGCCTTTAACAGCTGCAGTGTGCCTGGAGCACAGGGCTTCCTGGTTTTAAAAGTCCTAGGCCTAGGCCTAACAGTAACCCTAGGAAGGTAAATCAGCCGGGTATTAGGGTTCTTCCTAAGGAAAAAGCTGTGAAAGCAGCCAATTTGTGGCACTTCTGCACTCCCTTTGGGATGCCTTTGGCAGATGCAGTAAGCCTGGAACTCAGGGCTTCCTGGTTAAAAAAATTCTTGCCCTTGGCTGAGCCCTAACCCTAACCCTAGGCAGATAAATCAGTCTAGGTAGAGGGATGGTGCCAAGGAAAAAGCTGTGAAAGCTGCCATGTTGTTGCACTTTTGTACTCCCCTTGGGATGACTTTCAGAGCTGCCAAGTGCCTGGAGCTCAGGGCTTCCTGGTTTAAAAAACCATGTCCCTAGCTGAGACTGGAGGCAGGTAATTCAGCCTAGGCTTAGCAATGGTGCCAATAAAAACGTGTGGAGGCAGCCATTTTCTGGCACTTTTGTGCTCCCCTTGGGATGCCTTTCACAGCTGCCGTGTGCCTGGAGCTCAGAGCTTGCTGGTTTAAAAAGCTCTACACCTAGGCATAACCCTAACCCTAACCGTAACACTGGTCATTTAAATCAGCCTGGGTTTAGGAATTATCCCAAGGGAAAAGCTGTGGAGACAGCCATGTTGTGGCACTTTTGCGCTCCCCTTGGGATGCCTTTCACAGCTGCAGTGAGCTTGGAGCACAGGGCTTCCTGGTGTAAAACACCACAACTTTAGCCCAAACTGGAGGCTTCTAAATCAGCCTTCGTTTCGGGACTTCCCCAAGGAAAAAGCTCTGGAGGCAGGCATGTTGAGGCACTTCTGCGCTCTTCTTGGGTAATCCTTCGCAGCTGCTGTGTTCTTGGAACTCAGGGCTTTCTGGTTAAAAGAACACTAACCCTAGGCCTAACTCAAACCTTAAGCCTAGGAAGGAAAATCAGCCTATGATTCGGGATGGTCTCATGGAAATAGCAGTGGAGGCAGCCAAGTTGTGTCACTTTTGCGCTCCCCTTGGGATGCCTTTAACAGCTGCAGTGTGCCTGGAGCACAGGGCTTCCTGGTTTAAAAGTCCTAGGCCTAAGCCTAACAGTAACCCTAGGAAGGTAAATCAGCCGGGTATTAGGGTTCTTCCTAAGGAAAAAGCTGTGAAAGCAGCCATGTTGTGGCACTTCTGCGCTCCCTTTGGGATGCCTTTGGCAGATGCAGTAAGCCTGGAACTCAGGGCTTCCTGGTTAAAAAAATCCTAGCCCTAGGCTGAGCCCTAACCCTAACCCTAGGCAGATAAATCAGCCTAGGTAGAGGGATGGTGCCAAGGAAAAAGCTGTGAAAGCTGCCATGTTGTTGCACTTTTGTACTCCCCTTGGGATGCCTTTCACAGCTGCCAAGTGCCTGGAGCTCAGGGCTTCCTGGTTTAAAAAACCATGTCCCTAGCTGAGACTGGAGGCAGGTAATCCAGCCTAGGCTTAGCAATGGTGCCAATGAAAACGTGTGGAGGCAGCCATTTTCTGGCACTTTTGTGCTCCCCTTGGGATGCCTTTCGCAGCTGCCGTGTGCCTGGAGCTCAGAGCTTGCTGGTTTAAAAAGCTCTACACCTAGGCATAACCCTAACCCTAACCGTAACACTGGTCATTTAAATCAGCCTGGGTTTAGGAATTATCCCAAGGGAAAAGCTGTGGAGACAGCCATGTTGTGGCACTTTTGCGCTCCCCTTGGGATGCCTTTCACAGCTGCAGTGAGCTTGGAGCACAGGGCTTCCTGGTGTAAAAAACCACAACTTTAGCCCAAACTGGAGGCTTCTAAATCAGCCTTCGTTTCGGGACGTCCCCAAGGAAAAAGTTGTGGAGGCAGGCATGTTGAGGCACTTCTGCGCTCTTCTTGGGTAGTCCTTCGCAGCTGCTGTGCTCTTGGAACTCAGGGCTTTCTGGTTAAAAGAACACTAACCCTAGGCCCAACTCAAACCTTAAGCCTAGGAAGGAAAATCAGCCTATGATTCGGGATGGTCTCATGGAAATAGCAGTGGAGGCAGCCAAGTTGTGTCACTTTTGCGCTCCCCTTGGGATGCCTTTAACAGCTGCAGTGTGCCTGGAGCACAGGGCTTCCTGGTTTAAAAAGTCCTAGGCCTAGGCCTAACAGTAACCCTAGGAAGGTAAATCAGCCGGGTATTAGGGTTCCTCCTAAGGAAAAAGCTGTGAAAGCAGCCATGTTGTGGCACTTCTGCGCTCCGCTTGGGATGCCTTTAACAGCTGCAGTGTGCCTGGAGCACAGGGCTTCCTGGTTTTAAAAGTCCTAGGCCTAGGCCTAACAGTAACCCTAGGAAGGTAAATCAGCCGGGTATTAGGGTTCTTCCTAAGGAAAAAGCTGTGAAAGCAGCCATGTTGTGGCACTTCTGCGCTCCCTTTGGGATGCCTTTGGCAGATGCAGTAAGCCTGGAACTCAGGGCTTCCTGGTTAAAAAAATCCTAGCCCTAGGCTGAGCCCTAACCCTAACCCTAGGCAGATAAATCAGCCTAGGTATAGGGATGGTGCCAAGGAAAAAGCTGTGAAAGCTGCCATGTTGTTGCACTTTTGTGCTCCTCTTGGGATGCCTTTCACAGGTGCCGTGTGCCTGGAGCTCAGGGCTTCCTGGTTTAAAAAACCATGTCCCTAGCTGAGACTGGAGGCAGGTAATTCAGCCTAGGCTTAGCAATGGTGCCAATGAAAACGTGTGGAGGCAGCCATTTTCTGGCACTTTTGTGCTCCCTTTGGGATGCCTTTCGCAGCTGCCGTGTGCCTGGAGCTCAGAGCTTGCTGGTTTAAAAAGCTCTATACCTAGGCCTAACCCTAACCCTAACCGCAACACTGGTCATTTAAATCAGCCTGGGTTTAGGAATTATCCCAAGGGAAAAGCTGTGGAGACAGCCATGTTGTGGCACTTTTGCGCTCCCCTTGGGATGCCTTTCACAGCTGCAGTGTGCTTGGAGTACAGGGCTTCCTGGTTTAAAATCCACAACTTTAGCCCAAACTGGAGGCTTCTAAATCAGCCTTCGTTTCGGGACGTCCCCAAGGAAAAAGCTGTGGAGGCAGGCATGTTGAGGCACTTCTGCGCTCTTCTTGGGTAGTCCTTCGCAGCTGCTGTGCTCTTGGAACTCAGGGCTTTCTGGTTAAAAGAACACTAACCCTAGGCCTAACTCAAACCTTAAGCCTAGGAAGGAAAATCAGCCTATGATTCGGGATGGTCTCATGGAAATAGCAGTGGAGGCAGCCAAGTTGTGTCACTTCTGCGCTCCCCTTGGGATGCCTTTAACAGCTGCAGTGTGCCTGGAGCACAGGGCTTCCTGGTTTTAAAAGTCCTAGGCCTAAGCCTAAAAGTAACCCTAGGAAGGTAAATCAGCCGGGTATTAGGGTTCTTCCTAAGGAAAAAGCTGTGAAAGCAGCCATGTTGTGGCACTTCTGCGCTCCCTTTGGGATGCCTTTGGCAGATGCAGTAAGCCTGGAACTCAGGGCTTCCTGGTTAAAAAATCCTTGCCCTTGGCTGAGCCCTAACACTAACCCTAGGCAGATAAATCAGCCTAAGTAGAGTGATGGTGCCAAGGAAAAAGCTGTGAAAGCTGCCATGTTGTTGCACTTTTGTACTCCCCTTGGGATGCCTTTCACAGCTGCCAAGTGCCTGGAGCTCAGGGCTTCCTGGTTTAAAAAACCATGTCCCTAGCTGAGACTGGAGGCAGGTAATTCAGCCTAGGCTTAGCAATGGTGCCAATAAAAACGTGTGGAGGCAGCCATTTTCTGGCACTTTTGTGCTCCCCTTGGGATGCCTTTCACAGCTGCCAAGTGCCTGGAGCTCAGGGCTTCCTGGTTTAAAAAGCTCTACACCTAGGGGTAACCCTAACCCTAACCGTAACACTGGTCATTTAAATCAGCCTGGGTTTACGAATTATCCCAAGGGAAAAGCTGTGGAGGCAGCCATTTTCTGGCACTTTTGTGCTCCCCTTGGGATGCCTTTCGCAGCTGCCGTGTGCCTGGAGCTCAGAGCTTGCTGGTTTAAAAAGCTCTACACCTAGGCATAACCCTAACCCTAACCGTAACACTGGTCATTTAAATCAGCCTGGGTTTAGGAATTATCCCAAGGGAAAAGCTGTGGAGACAGCCATGTTGTGGCACTTTTGCGCTCCCCTTGGGATGCCTTTCACAGCTGCAGTGAGCTTGGAGCACAGGGCTTCCTGGTGTAAAAAACCACAACTTCAGCCCAAACTGGAGGCTTCTAAATCAGCCTTCGTTTCGGGACTTCCCCAAGGAAAAAGCTGTGGAGGCAGGCATGTTGAGGCACTTCTGCGCTCTTCTTGGGTAGTCCTTCGCAGCTGCTGTGTTCTTGGAACTCAGGGCTTTCTGGTTAAAAGAACACTAACCCTAGGCCTAACTCAAACCTTAAGCCTAGGAAGGAAAATCAGCCTATGATTCGGGATGGTCTCATGGAAATAGCAGTGGAGGCAGCCAAGTTGTGTCACTTTTGCGCTCCCCTTGGGATGCCTTTAACAGCTGCAGTGTGCCTGGAGCACAGGGCTTCCTGGTTTTAAACGTCCTAGGCCTAAGCCTAACAGTAACCCTAGGAAGGTAAATCAGCCGGGTATTAGGGTTCTTCCTAAGGAAAAAGCTGTGAAAGCAGCCATGTTGTGGCACTTCTGCGCTCCCTTTGGGATGCCTTTGGCAGATGCAGTAAGCCTGGAACTCAGGGCTTCCTGGTTAAAAAAATCCTAGCCCTAGGCTGAGCCCTAACCCTAACCCTAGGCAGATAAATCAGCCTAGGTATAGGGATGGTGCCAAGGAAAAAGCTGTGAAAGCTGCCATGTTGTTGCACTTTTGTGCTCCTCTTGGGATGCCTTTCACAGCTGCCGTGTGCCTGGAGCTCAGGGCTTCCTGGTTTAAAAAACCATGTCCCTAGCTGAGACTGGAGGCAGGTAATTCAGCCTAGGCTTAGCAATGGTGCCAATGAAAACGTGTGGAGGCAGCCATTTTCTGGCACTTTTGTGCTCCCTTTGGGATGCCTTTCGCAGCTGCCGTGTGCCTGGAGCTCAGAGCTTGCTGGTTTAAAAAGCTCTATACCTAGGCCTAACCCTAACCCTAACCGTAACACTGGTCATTTAAATCAGCCTGGGTTTAGGAATTATCCCAAGGGAAAAGCTGTGGAGACAGCCATGTTGTGGCACTTTTGCGCTCCCCTTGGGATGCCTTTCACAGCTGCAGTGTGCTTGGAGTACAGGGCTTCCTGGTTTAAAATCCACAACTTTAGCCCAAACTGGAGGCTTCTAAATCAGCCTTCGTTTCGGGACGTCCCCAAGGAAAAAGCTGTGGAGGCAGGCATGTTGAGGCACTTCTGCGCTCTTCTTGGGTAGTCCTTCGCAGCTGCTGTGCTCTTGGAACTCAGGGCTTTCTGGTTAAAAGAACACTAACCCTAGGCCTAACTCAAACCTTAAGCCTAGGAAGGAAAATCAGCCTATGATTCGGGATGGTCTCATGGAAATAGCAGTGGAGGCAGCCAAGTTGTGTCACTTCTGCGCTCCCCTTGGGATGCCTTTAACAGCTGCAGTGTGCCTGGAGCACAGGGCTTCCTGGTTTTAAAAGTCCTAGGCCTAAGCCTAAAAGTAACCCTAGGAAGGTAAATCAGCCGGGTATTAGGGTTCTTCCTAAGGAAAAAGCTGTGAAAGCAGCCATGTTGTGGCACTTCTGCGCTCCCTTTGGGATGCCTTTGGCAGATGCAGTAAGCCTGGAACTCAGGGCTTCCTGGTTAAAAAATCCTTGCCCTTGGCTGAGCCCTAACACTAACCCTAGGCAGATAAATCAGCCTAAGTAGAGTGATGGCGCCAAGGAAAAAGCTGTGAAAGCTGCCATGTTGTTGCACTTTTGTACTCCCCTTGGGATGCCTTTCACAGCTGCCGTGTGCCTGGAGCTCAGGGCTTCCTGGTTTAAAAAACCATGTCCCTAGCTGAGACTGGAGGCAGGTAATTCAGCCTAGGCTTAGCAATGGTGCCAATAAAAACGTGTGGAGGCAGCCATTTTCTGGCACTTTTGTGCTCCCCTTGGGATGCCTTTCACAGCTGCCAAGTGCCTGGAGCTCAGGGCTTCCTGGTTTAAAAAGCTCTACACCTAGGGGTAACCCTAACCCTAACCGTAACACTGGTCATTTAAATCAGCCTGGGTTTACGAATTATCCCAAGGGAAAAGCTGTGGAGGCAGCCATTTTCTGGCACTTTTGTGCTCCCCTTGGGATGCCTTTCGCAGCTGCCGTGTGCCTGGAGCTCAGAGCTTGCTGGTTTAAAAAGCTCTACACCTAGGCATAACCCTAACCCTAACCGTAACACTGGTCATTTAAATCAGCCTGGGTTTAGGAATTATCCCAAGGGAAAAGCTGTGGAGACAGCCATGTTGTGGCACTTTTGCGCTCCCCTTGGGATGCCTTTCACAGCTGCAGTGAGCTTGGAGCACAGGGCTTCCTGGTGTAAAAAACCACAACTTCAGCCCAAACTGGAGGCTTCTAAATCAGCCTTCGTTTCGGGACTTCCCCAAGGAAAAAGCTGTGGAGGCAGGCATGTTGAGGCACTTCTGCGCTCTTCTTGGGTAGTCCTTCGCAGCTGCTGTGTTCTTGGAACTCAGGGCTTTCTGGTTAAAAGAACACTAACCCTAGGCCTAACTCAAACCTTAAGCCTAGGAAGGAAAATCAGCCTATGATTCGGGATGGTCTCATGGAAATAGCAGTGGAGGCAGCCAAGTTGTGTCACTTTTGCGCTCCCCTTGGGATGCCTTTAACAGCTGCAGTGTGCCTGGAGCACAGGGCTTCCTGGTTTTAAACGTCCTAGGCCTAAGCCTAACAGTAACCCTAGGAAGGTAAATCAGCCGGGTATTAGGGTTCTTCCTAAGGAAAAGGCTGCGAAAGCAGCCATGTTGTGGCACTTCTGCGCTCCCTTTGGGATGCCTTTGGCAGATGCAGTAAGCCTGGAACTCAGGGCTTCCTGGTTAAAAAAATCCTTGCCCTTGGCTGAGCCCTAACCCTAACCCGAGGCAGATAAATCAGCCTAGGTATAGGGATGGTGCCAAGGAAAAAGCTGTGAAAGCTGCCATGTTGTTGCACTTTTGTACTCCCCTTGGGATGCCTTTCACAGCTGCCGTGTGCCTGGAGCTCAGGGCTTCCTGGTTTAAAAAACCATGTCCCTAGCTGAGTTGGAGGCAGGTGATTCAGCCTAGGCTTAGCAATGGTGCCAATGAAAACGTGTGGAGGCAGCCATTTTCTGGCACTTTTGTGCTCCCCTTGGGATGCCTTTCGCAGCTGCCGTGTGCCTGGAGCTCAGAGCTTGCTGGTTTAAAAAGCTCTACACCTAGGCGTAACCCTAACCCTAACCGTAACACTGGTCATTTAAATCAGCCTGGGTTTAGGAATTATCCCAAGGGAAAAGCTGTGGAGACAGCCATGTTGTGGCACTTTTGCGCTCCCCTTGGGATGCCATTCACAGCTTCAGTGTGCTTAGAGCACAGGGCTTCCTGGTGTAAAAAACCACAACTTTAGCCTAAACTGGAGGCTTCTAAATCAGCCTTCGTTTCGGGACGTCCCCAAAGAAAAAGCTGTGGAGGCAGGCATGTTGAGGCACTTCTGCGCTCTTCTTGGGAAGTGCTTCGCAGCTGCTGTGCTCTTGGAACTCAGGGCTTTCTGGTTAAAAGAACACTAACCCTAGGCCTAACTCAAACCTTAAGCCTAGGAAGGAAAATCAGCCTATGATTCGGGATGGTCTCATGGAAATAGCAGTGGAGGCAGCCAAGTTGTGTCACTTTTGCGCTCCCCTTGGGATGCCTTTAACAGCTGCAGTGTGCCTGGAGCACAGGGCTTCCTGGTTTTAAAAGTCCTAGGCCTAGGCCTAACAGTAACCCTAGGAAGGTAAATCAGCCGGGTATTAGGGTTCTTCCTAAGGAAAAAGCTGTGAAAGCAGCCATGTTGTGGCACTTCTGCGCTCCCTTTGGGATGCCTTTGGCAGATGCAGTAAGCCTGGAACTCAGGGCTTCCTGGTTAAAAAAATCCTAGCCCTAGGCTGAGCCCTAACCCTAACCCTAGGCAGATAAATCAGCCTAGGTATAGGGATGGTGCCAAGGAAAAAGCTGTGAAAGCTGCCATGTTGTTGCACTTTTGTGCTCCTCTTGGGATGCCTTTCACAGGTGCCGTGTGCCTGGAGCTCAGGGCTTCCTGGTTTAAAAAACCATGTCCCTAGCTGAGACTGGAGGCAGGTAATTCAGCCTAGGCTTAGCAATGGTGCCAATGAAAACGTGTGGAGGCAGCCATTTTCTGGCACTTTTGTGCTCCCTTTGGGATGCCTTTCGCAGCTGCCGTGTGCCTGGAGCTCAGAGCTTGCTGGTTTAAAAAGCTCTATACCTAGGCCTAACCCTAACCCTAACCGCAACACTGGTCATTTAAATCAGCCTGGGTTTAGGAATTATCCCAAGGGAAAAGCTGTGGAGACAGCCATGTTGTGGCACTTTTGCGCTCCCCTTGGGATGCCTTTCACAGCTGCAGTGTGCTTGGAGTACAGGGCTTCCTGGTTTAAAATCCACAACTTTAGCCCAAACTGGAGGCTTCTAAATCAGCCTTCGTTTCGGGACGTCCCCAAGGAAAAAGCTGTGGAGGCAGGCATGTTGAGGCACTTCTGCGCTCTTCTTGGGTAGTCCTTCGCAGCTGCTGTGCTCTTGGAACTCAGGGCTTTCTGGTTAAAAGAACACTAACCCTAGGCCTAACTCAAACCTTAAGCCTAGGAAGGAAAATCAGCCTATGATTCGGGATGGTCTCATGGAAATAGCAGTGGAGGCAGCCAAGTTGTGTCACTTCTGCGCTCCCCTTGGGATGCCTTTAACAGCTGCAGTGTGCCTGGAGCACAGGGCTTCCTGGTTTTAAAAGTCCTAGGCCTAAGCCTAAAAGTAACCCTAGGAAGGTAAATCAGCCGGGTATTAGGGTTCTTCCTAAGGAAAAAGCTGTGAAAGCAGCCATGTTGTGGCACTTCTGCGCTCCCTTTGGGATGCCTTTGGCAGATGCAGTAAGCCTGGAACTCAGGGCTTCCTGGTTAAAAAATCCTTGCCCTTGGCTGAGCCCTAACACTAACCCTAGGCAGATAAATCAGCCTAAGTAGAGTGATGGCGCCAAGGAAAAAGCTGTGAAAGCTGCCATGTTGTTGCACTTTTGTACTCCCCTTGGGATGCCTTTCACAGCTGCCAAGTGCCTGGAGCTCAGGGCTTCCTGGTTTAAAAAACCATGTCCCTAGCTGAGACTGGAGGCAGGTAATTCAGCCTAGGCTTAGCAATGGTGCCAATAAAAACGTGTGGAGGCAGCCATTTTCTGGCACTTTTGTGCTCCCCTTGGGATGCCTTTCACAGCTGCCAAGTGCCTGGAGCTCAGGGCTTCCTGGTTTAAAAAGCTCTACACCTAGGGGTAACCCTAACCCTAACCGTAACACTGGTCATTTAAATCAGCCTGGGTTTACGAATTATCCCAAGGGAAAAGCTGTGGAGGCAGCCATTTTCTGGCACTTTTGTGCTCCCCTTGGGATGCCTTTCGCAGCTGCCGTGTGCCTGGAGCTCAGAGCTTGCTGGTTTAAAAAGCTCTACACCTAGGCATAACCCTAACCCTAACCGTAACACTGGTCATTTAAATCAGCCTGGGTTTAGGAATTATCCCAAGGGAAAAGCTGTGGAGACAGCCATGTTGTGGCACTTTTGCGCTCCCCTTGGGATGCCTTTCACAGCTGCAGTGAGCTTGGAGCACAGGGCTTCCTGGTGTAAAAAACCACAACTTCAGCCCAAACTGGAGGCTTCTAAATCAGCCTTCGTTTCGGGACTTCCCCAAGGAAAAAGCTGTGGAGGCAGGCATGTTGAGGCACTTCTGCGCTCTTCTTGGGTAGTCCTTCGCAGCTGCTGTGTTCTTGGAACTCAGGGCTTTCTGGTTAAAAGAACACTAACCCTAGGCCTAACTCAAACCTTAAGCCTAGGAAGGAAAATCAGCCTATGATTCGGGATGGTCTCATGGAAATAGCAGTGGAGGCAGCCAAGTTGTGTCACTTTTGCGCTCCCCTTGGGATGCCTTTAACAGCTGCAGTGTGCCTGGAGCACAGGGCTTCCTGGTTTTAAACGTCCTAGGCCTAAGCCTAACAGTAACCCTAGGAAGGTAAATCAGCCGGGTATTAGGGTTCTTCCTAAGGAAAAGGCTGCGAAAGCAGCCATGTTGTGGCACTTCTGCGCTCCCTTTGGGATGCCTTTGGCAGATGCAGTAAGCCTGGAACTCAGGGCTTCCTGGTTAAAAAAATCCTTGCCCTTGGCTGAGCCCTAACCCTAACCCGAGGCAGATAAATCAGCCTAGGTATAGGGATGGTGCCAAGGAAAAAGCTGTGAAAGCTGCCATGTTGTTGCACTTTTGTACTCCCCTTGGGATGCCTTTCACAGCTGCCGTGTGCCTGGAGCTCAGGGCTTCCTGGTTTAAAAAACCATGTCCCTAGCTGAGTTGGAGGCAGGTGATTCAGCCTAGGCTTAGCAATGGTGCCAATGAAAACGTGTGGAGGCAGCCATTTTCTGGCACTTTTGTGCTCCCCTTGGGATGCCTTTCGCAGCTGCCGTGTGCCTGGAGCTCAGAGCTTGCTGGTTTAAAAAGCTCTACACCTAGGCGTAACCCTAACCCTAACCGTAACACTGGTCATTTAAATCAGCCTGGGTTTAGGAATTATCCCAAGGGAAAAGCTGTGGAGACAGCCATGTTGTGGCACTTTTGCGCTCCCCTTGGGATGCCATTCACAGCTTCAGTGTGCTTAGAGCACAGGGCTTCCTGGTGTAAAAAACCACAACTTTAGCCTAAACTGGAGGCTTCTAAATCAGCCTTCGTTTCGGGACGTCCCCAAAGAAAAAGCTGTGGAGGCAGGCATGTTGAGGCACTTCTGCGCTCTTCTTGGGAAGTGCTTCGCAGCTGCTGTGCTCTTGGAACTCAGGGCTTTCTGGTTAAAAGAACACTAACCCTAGGCCTAACTCAAACCTTAAGCCTAGGAAGGAAAATCAGCCTATGATTCGGGATGGTCTCATGGAAATAGCAGTGGAGGCAGCCAAGTTGTGTCACTTTTGCGCTCCCCTTGGGATGCCTTTAACAGCTGCAGTGTGCCTGGAGCACAGGGCTTCCTGGTTTTAAAAGTCCTAGGCCTAAGCCTAACAGTAACCCTAGGAAGGTAAATCAGCCGGGTATTAGGGTTCTTCCTAAGGAAAAAGCTGTGAAAGCAGCCATGTTGCGGCACTTCTGCGCTCCCTTTGGGATGCCTTTGGCAGATGCAGTAAGCCTGGAACTCAGGGCTTCCTCGTTAAAAATGCTAGCCCTAGTCTGAGTCCTAACCCTAACCCTAGGCAGATAAATCAGCCTAGGTAGAGGGATGGTGCCAAGGAAAAAGCTGTGAAAGCTGCCATGTTGTTGCACTTTTGTACTCCCCTTGGGATGCCTTTCACAGCTGCAGTGTGCCTGGAGCTCAGGGCTTCCTGGTTTAAAAAACCATGTCCCTAGCTGAGACTGGAGGCAGGTAATCCAGCCTAGGCTTAGCAATGGTGCCAATGAAAACGTGTGGAGGCAGCCATTTTCTGGCACTTTTGTGCTCCCCTTGGGATGCCTTTCGCAGCTGCCGTGTGCCTGGAGCTCAGAGCTTGCTGGTTTAAAAAGCTCTACACCTAGGCATATCCCTAACCCTAACCGTAACACTGGTCATTTAAATCAGCCTGGGTTTAGGAATTATCCCAAGGGAAAAGCTGTGGAGACAGCCATGTTGTGGCACTTTTGCGCTCCCCTTGGGATGCCTTTCACAGCTGCAGTGAGCTTGGAGCACAGGGCTTCCTGGTGTAAAAAAGTACAACTTTAGCCCAAACTGGAGGCTTCTAAATCAGCCTTCGTTTCGGGACGTCCCCAAGGAAAAAGCTGTGGAGGCAGGCATGTTGAGGCACTTCTGCGCTCTTCTTGGGTAGTCCTTCGCAGCTGCTGTGTTCTTGGAACTCAGGGCTTTCTGGTTAAAAGAACACTAACCCTAGGCCTAACTCAAACCTTAAGCCTAGAAAGGAAAATCAGCCTATGATTCGGGATGGTCTCATGGAAATAGCAGTGGAGGCAGCCAAGTTGTGTCACTTTTGCGCTCCCCTTGGGATGCCTTTAACAGCTGCAGTGTGCCTGGAGCACAGGGCTTCCTGGTTTAAAAAGTCCTAGGCCTAGGCCTAACAGTAACCCTAGGAAGGTAAATCAGCCGGGTATTAGGGTTCCTCCTAAGGAAAAAGCTGTGAAAGCAGCCATGTTGTGGCACTTCTGCGCTCCGCTTGGGATGCCTTTAACAGCTGCAGTGTGCCTGGAGCACACGGCTTCCTGGTTTTAAAAGTCCTAGGCCTAGGCCTAACAGTAACCCTAGGAAGGTAAATCAGCCGGATATTAGGGTTCTTCCTAAGGAAAAAGCTGTGAAAGCAGCCATGTTGTGGCACTTTTTTACTCACTTTGGGATGCCTTTGGCAGATGCAGTAAGCCTGGAACTCAGGGCTTCCTGGTTAAAAAATCCTAGCCCTAGGCTGAGTCCTAACCCTAACCCTAGGCAGATAAATCAGCCTAGGTATAGGGATGGTGCCAAGGAAAAAGCTGTGAAAGCTGCCATGTTGTTGCACTTTTTTACTCCCTTTGGGATGCCTTTCACAGCTGCCGTGTGCCTGGAGCTCAGGGCTTCCTGGTTTAAAAAACCATATCCCTAGCTGAGACTGGAGGCAGGTAATTCAGCCTAGGCTTAGCAATGGTGCCAATGAAAACGTGTGGAGGCGGCCATTTTCTGGCACTTTTGTGCTCCCCTTGGGATGCCTTTCACAGCTGCCGTGTGCCTGGAGCTCAGAGCTTGCTGGTTTAAAAAGCTCTACACCTAGGCGTAACCCTAACCCTAACCGTAACACTGGTCATTTAAATCAGCCTGGGTTTAGGAATTATCCCAAGGGAAAAGCTGTGGAGACAGCCATGTTGTGGCACTTTTGCGCTCCCCTTGGGATGCCTTTCACAGCTGCAGTGAGCTTGGAGCACAGGGCTTCCTGGTGTAAAAAACCACAACTTTAGCCCAAACTGGAGGCTTCTAAATCAGCCTTCGTTTCGGGACGTCCCCAAGGAAAAAGCTGTGGAGGCAGGCATGTTGAGGCACTTCTGCGCTCTTCTTGGGTAGTCCTTCGCAGCTGCTGTGTTCTTGGAACTCAGGGCTTTCTGGTTAAAAGAACACTAACCCTAGGCCTAACTCAAACCTTAAGCCTAGAAAGGAAAATCAGCCTATGATTCGGGATGGTCTCATGGAAATAGCAGTGGAGGCAGCCAAGTTGTGTCACTTTTGCGCTCCCCTTGGGATGCCTTTAACAGCTGCAGTGTGCCTGGAGCACAGGGCTTCCTGGTTTTAAAAGTCCTAGGCCTAGGCCTAACAGTAACCCTAGGAAGGTAAATCAGCCGGGTATTAGGGTTCTTCCTAAGGAAAAAGCTGTGAAAGCAGTCATGTTGTGGCACTTCTGCACTCCCTTTGGGATGCCTTTGGCAGATGCAGTAAGCCTGGAACTCAGGGCTTCCTGGTTAAAAAAATCCTAGCCCTTGGCTGAGCCCTAACCCTAACCCTAGGCAGATAAATCAGCCTAGGTATAGGGATGGTGCCAAGGAAAAAGCTGTGAAAGCTGCCATGTTGTTGCACTTTTGTACTCCCCTTGGGATGCCTTTCACAGCTGCCAAGTGCCTGGAGGTCAGGGCTTCCTGGTTTAAAAAACCATGTCCCTAGCTGAGACTGGAGGCAGGTAATTCAGCCTAGGCTTAGCAATGGTGCCAATAAAAACGTGTGGAGGCAGCCATTTTCTGGCACTTTTGTGCTCCCCTTGGGATGCCTTTCGCAGCTGCCGTGTGCCTGGAGCTCAGAGCTTGCTGGTTTAAAAAGCTCTACACCTAGGCGTAACCCTAACCCTAACCGTAACACTGGTCATTTAAATCAGCCTGGGTTTAGGAATTATCCCAAGGGAAAAGCTGTGGAGACAGCCATGTTGTGGCACTTTTGCGCTCCCCTTGGGATGCCTTTCACAGCTGCAGTGAGCTTGGAGCACAGGGCTTCCTGGTGTAAAAAACCACAACTTTAGCCCAAACTGGAGGCTTCTAAATCAGCCTTCGTTTCGGGACGTCCCCAAGGAAAAAGCTGTGCAGGCAGGCATGTTGAGGCACTTCTGCGCTCTTCTTGGGTAGTCCTTCGCAGCTGCTGTGTTCTTGGAACTCAGGGCTTTCTGGTTAAAAGAACACTAACCCTAGGCCTAACTCAAACCTTAAGCCTAGGAAGGAAAATCAGCCTATGATTCGGGATGGTCTCATGGAAATAGCAGTGGAGGCAGCCAAGTTGTGTCACTTTTGCGCTCCCCTTGGGATGCCTTTAACAGCTGCAGTGTGCCTGGAGCACAGGGCTTCCTGGTTTTAAAAGTCCTAGGCCTAGGCCTAACAGTAACCCTAGGAAGGTAAATCAGCCGGGTATTAGGGTTCCTCCTAAGGAAAAAGCTGTGAAAGCAGCCATGTTGTGGCACTTCTGCGCTCCCCTTGGGATGCCTTTAACAGCTGCAGTGTGCCTGGAGCACAGGGCTTCCTGGTTTTAAAAGTCCTAGGCCTAGGCCTAACAGTAACCCTAGGAAGGTAAATCAGCCGGGTATTAGGGTTCTTCCTAAGGAAAAAGCTGTGAAAGCAGCCATGTTGTGGCACTTCTGCGCTCCCTTTGGGATGCCTTTGGCAGATGCAGTAAGCCTGGAACTCAGGGCTTCCTGGTTAAAAAAATCCTAGCCCTAGGCTGAGCCCTAACCCTAACCCTAGGCAGATAAATCAGCCTAGGTATAGGGATGGTGCCAAGGAAAAAGCTGTGAAAGCTGCCATGTTGTTGCACTTTTGTACTCCCCTTGGGATGCCTTTCACAGCTGCCAAGTGCCTGGAGGTCAGGGCTTCCTGGTTTAAAAAACCATGTCCCTAGCTGAGACTGGAGGCAGGTAATTCAGCCTAGGCTTAGCAATGGTGCCAATGAAAACGTGTGGAGGCAGCCATTTTCTGGCACTTTTGTGCTCCCCTTGGGATGCATTTCGCAGCTGCCGTGTGCCTGGAGCTCAGAGCTTGCTGGTTTAAAAAGCTCTACACCTAGGCGTAACCCTAACCCTAACCGTAACACTGGTCATTTAAATCAGCCTGGGTTTAGGAATTATCCCAAGGGAAAAGCTGTGGAGACAGCCATGTTGTGGCACTTTTGCGCTCCCCTTGGGATGCCTTTCACAGCTGCAGTGAGCTTGGAGCACAGGGCTTCCTGGTGTAAAAAACCACAACTTTAGCCCAAACTGGAGGCTTCTAAATCAGCCTTCGTTTCGGGACGTCCCCAAGGAAAAAGCTGTGGAGGCAGGCATGTTGAGGCACTTCTGCGCTCTTCTTGGGTAGTCCTTCGCAGCTGCTGTGTTCTTGGAACTCAGGGCTTTCTGGTTAAAAGAACACTAACCCTAGGCCTAACTCAAACCTTAAGCCTAGGAAGGAAAATCAGCCTATGATTCGGGATGGTCTCATGGAAATAGGAGTGGAGGCAGCCAAGTTGTGTCACTTTTGCGCTCCCCTTGGGATGCCTTTAACAGCTGCAGTGTGCCTGGAGCACAGGGCTTCCTGGTTTTAAAAGTCCTAGGCCTAGGCCTAACAGTAACCCTAGGAAGGTAAATCAGCCGGGTATTAGGGTTCCTCCTAAGGAAAAAGCTGTGAAAGCAGCCATGTTGTGGAACTTCTGCGCTCCCCTTGGGATGCCTTTAACAGCTGCAGTGTGCCTGGAGCCCAGGGCTTCCTGGTTTTAAAAGTCCTAGGCCTAGGCCTAACAGTAACCCTAGGAATGTAAATCAGCCGGGTATTAGGGTTCTTCCTAAGGAAAAAGCTGTGAAAGCAGCCATGTTGTGGCACTTCTGCGCTCCCTTTGGGATGCCTTTGGCAGATGCAGTAAGCCTGGAACTCAGGGCTTCCTGGTTAAAAAAATCCTGGCCCTTGGCTGAGCCCTAACCCTAACCCTAGGCAGATAAATCAGCCTAGGTATAGGGATGGTGCCAAGGAAAAAGCTGTGAAAGCTGCCATGTTGTTGCACTTTTGTACTCCCCTTGGGATGCCTTTCACAGCTGCCAAGTGCCTGGAGCTCAGGGCTTCCTGGTTTAAAAAAACATGTCCCTAGCTGAGACTGGAGGCAGGTAATTCAGGCTAGGCATAGCAATGGTGCCAATAAAAACGTGTGGAGGCAGCCATTTTCTGGCACTTTTGTGCTCCCCTTGGGATGCCTTTCGCAGCTGCCGTGTGCCTGGAGCTCAGAGCTTGCTGGTTTAAAAAGCTCTACACCTAGGCGTAACCCAAACCCTAACCGTAACACTGGTCATTTAAATCAGCCTGGGTTTAGGAATTATCCCAAGGAAAAAGCTGTGGAGGCAGCCATTTTCTGGCACTTTTGTGCTCCCCTTGGGATGCCTTTCACAGCTGCCGTGTGCCTGGAGCTCAGAGCTTGCTGGTTTAAAAAGCTCTACACCTAGGCATAACCCTAACCCTAACCGTAACACTGGTCATTTAAATCAGCCTGGGTTTAGGAATTATCCCAAGGGAAAAGCTGTGGAGACAGCCATGTTGTGGCACTTTTGCGCTCCCCTTGGGATGCCTTTCACAGCTGCAGTGAGCTTGGAGCACAGGGCTTCCTGGTGTAAAAAACCACAACTTTAGCCCAAACTGGAGGCTTCTAAATCAGCCTTCGTTTCGGGACGTCCCCAAGGAAAAAGCTGTGGAGGCAGGCATGTTGAGGCACTTCTGCGCTCTTCTTGGGTAGTCCTTCGCAGCTGCTGTGTTCTTGGAACTCAGGGCTTTCTGGTTAAAAGAACACTAACCCTAGGCCTAACTCAAACCTTAAGCCTAGGAAGGAAAATCAGCCTATGATTCGGGATGGTCTCATGGAAATAGCAGTGGAGGCAGCCAAGTTGTGTCACTTTTGCGCTCCCCTTGGGATGCCTTTAACAGCTGCAGTGTGCCTAGAGAACAGGGCTTCCTGGTTTTAAAAGTCCTAGGCCTAGGCCTAACAGTAACCCTAGGAAGGTAAATCAGCCGGGTATTAGGGTTCTTCCTAAGGAAAAAGCTGTGAAAGCAGCCATGTTGTGGCACTTCTGCGCTCCCCTTGGGATGCCTTTCACAGCTGCAGTGAGCTTGGAGCACAGGGCTTCCTGGTGTAAAAAACCACAACTTTAGCCCAAACTGGAGGCTTCTAAATCAGCCTTCGTTTCGGGACGTCCCCAAGGAAAAAGCTGTGGAGGCAGGCATGTTGAGGCACTTCTGCGCTCTTCTTGGGTAGTCCTTCGCAGCTGCTGTGTTCTTGGAACTCAGGGCTTTCTGGTTAAAAGAACACTAACCCTAGGCCTAACTCAAACCTTAAGCCTAGGAAGGAAAATCAGCCTATGATTCGGGATGGTCTCATGGAAATAGCAGTGGAGGCAGCCAAGTTGTGTCACTTTTGCGCTCCCCTTGGGATGCCTTTAACAGCTGCAGTGTGCCTGGAGCACAAGGCTTCCTGGTTTTAAAAGTCCTAGGCCTAAGCCTAACAGTAACCCTAGGAAGGTAAATCAGCCGGGTATTAGGGTTCCTCCTAAGGAAAAAGCTGTGAAAGCAGCCATGTTGTGGCACTTCTGCGCTCCCCTTGGGATGCCTTTAACAGCTGCAGTGTGCCTGGAGCACAAGGCTTCCTGGTTTTAAAAGTCCTAGGCCTAAGCCTAACAGTAACCCTAGGAAGGTAAATCAGCCGGGTGTTAGGGTTCCTCCTAAGGAAAAAGCTGTGAAAGCAGCCATGTTGTGGCACTTCTGCACTCCCTTTGGGATGCCTTTGGCAGATGCAGTAAGCCTGAAACTCAGGGCTTCCTGGTTAAAAAAATCCTTGCCCTTGGCTGAGCCCTAACCCTAACCCTAGGCAGATAAATCAGCCTAGGTATAGGGATGGTGCCAAGGAAAAAGCTGTGAAAGCTGCCATGTTGTTGCATTTTGTACTCCCCTTGGGATGCCTTAAACAGCTGCCGTGTGCCTGGAGCTCAGGGCTTCCTGGTTTAAAAAACCATGTCCCTAGCTGAGACTGGAGGCAGGTAATTCAGCCTAGGCTTAGCAATGGTGCCAATGAAAACGTGTGGAGGCAGCCATTTCCTGGCACTTTTGCGCTCCCCTTGGGATGCCTTTCGCAGCTGCCGTGTGCCTGGAGCTCAGAGCTTGCTGGTTTAAAAAGCTCTACACCTAGGCGTAACCCAAACCCTAACCGTAACACTGGTCATTTAAATCAGCCTGGGTTTAGGAATTATCCCAAGGAAAAAGCTGTGGAGGCAGCCATTTTCTGGCACTTTTGTGCTCCCCTTGGGATGCCTTTCACAGCTGCCGTGTGCCTGGAGCTCAGAGCTTGCTGGTTTAAAAAGCTCTACACCTAGGCATAACCCTAACCCTAACCGTAACACTGGTCATTTAAATCAGCCTGGGTTTAGGAATTATCCCAAGGAAAAAGCTGTGGAGACAGCCATGTTGTGGCACTTTTGCGCTCCCCTTGGGATGCCTTTCACAGCTGCAGTGAGCTTGGAGCACAGGGCTTCCTGGTGTAAAAAACCACAACTTTAGCCCAAACTGGAGGCTTCTAAATCAGCCTTCGTTTCGGGACGTCCCCAAGGAAAAAGCTCTGGAGGCAGGCATGTTGAGGCACTTCTGCGCTCTTCTTGGGTAGTGCTTCGCAGCTGCTGTGTTCTTGGAACTCAGGGCTTTCTGGTTAAAAGAACACTAACCCTAGGCCTAACTCAAACCTTAAGCCTAGGAAGGAAAATCAGCCTATGATTCGGGATGGTCTCATGGAAATAGCAGTGGAGGCAGCCAAGTTGTGTCACTTTTGCGCTCCCCTTGGGATGCCTTTAACAGCTGCAGTGTGCCTGGAGCACAAGGCTTCCTGGTTTTAAAAGTCCTAGGCCTAAGCCTAACAGTAACCCTAGGAAGGTAAATCAGCCGGGTATTAGGGTTCCTCCTAAGGAAAAAGCTGTGAAAGCAGCCATGTTGTGGCACTTCTGCACTCCCTTTGGGATGCCTTTGGCAGATGCAGTAAGCCTGGAACTCAGGGCTTCCTGGTTAAAAAAATCCTTGCCCTAGGCTGAGCCCTAACCCTAAGCCTAGGCAGATAAATCAGCCTAGGTATAGGGATGGTGCCAAGGAAAAAGCTGTGAAAGCTGCCATGTTGTTGCATTTTGTACTCCCCTTGGGATGCCTTAAACAGCTGCCGTGTGCCTGGAGCTCAGGGCTTCCTGGTTTAAAAAACCATGTCCCTAGCTGAGACTGGAGGCAGGTAATTCAGCCTAGGCTTAGCAATGGTGCCAATGAAAACGTGTGGAGGCAGCCATTTCCTGGCACTTTTGTGCTCCCCTTGGGATGCCTTTCGCAGCTGCCGTGTGCCTGGAGCTCAGAGCTTGCTGGTTTAAAAAGCTCTACACCTAGGCGTAACCCAAACCCTAACCGTAACACTGGTCATTTAAATCAGCCTGGGTTTAGGAATTATCCCAAGGAAAAAGCTGTGGAGGCAGCCATTTTCTGGCACTTTTGTGCTCCCCTTGGGATGCCTTTCACAGCTGCCGTGTGCCTGGAGCTCAGAGCTTGCTGGTTTAAAAAGCTCTACACCTAGGCATAACCCTAACCCTAACCGTAACACTGGTCATTTAAATCAGCCTGGGTTTAGGAATTATCCCAAGGGAAAAGCTGTGGAGACAGCCATGTTGTGGCACTTTTGCGCTCCCCTTGGGATGCCTTTCACAGCTGCAGTGAGCTTGGAGCACAGGGCTTCCTGGTGTAAAAAACCACAACTTTAGCCCAAACTGGAGGCTTCTAAATCAGCCTTCGTTTCGGGACGTCCCCAAGGAAAAAGCTGTGGAGGCAGGCATGTTGAGGCACTTCTGCGCTCTTCTTGGGTAGTGCTTCGCAGCTGCTGTGTTCTTGGAACTCAGGGCTTTCTGGTTAAAAGAACACTAACCCTAGGCCTAACTCAAACCTTAAGCCTAGGAAGGAAAATCAGCCTATGATTCGGGATGGTCTCATGGAAATAGCAGTGGAGGCAGCCAAGTTGTGTCACTTTTGCGCTCCACTTGGGATGCCTTTAACAGCTGCAGTGTGCCTAGAGAAGAGGGCTTCCTGGTTTTAAAAGTCCTAGGCCTAGGCCTAACAGTAACCCTAGGAAGGTAAATCAGCCGGGTATTAGGGTTCTTCCTAAGGAAAAAGCTGTGAAAGCAGCCATGTTGTGGCACTTCTGCGCTCCCTTTGGGATGCCTTTCACAGCTGCAGTGAGCTTGGAGCACAGGGCTTCCTGGTGTAAAAAACCACAACTTTAGCCCAAACTGGAGGCTTCTAAATCAGCCTTCGTTTCGGGACGTCCCCAAGGAAAAAGCTGTGGAGGCAGGCATGTTGAGGCACTTCTGCGCTCTTCTTGGGTAGTCCTTCGCAGCTGCTGTGTTCTTGGAACTCAGGGCTTTCTGGTTAAAAGAACACTAACCCTAGGCCTAACTCAAACCTTAAGCCTAGGAAGGAAAATCAGCCTATGATTCGGGATGGTCTCATGGAAATAGCAGTGGAGGCAGCCAAGTTGTTTCACTTTTGCGCTCCCCTTGGGATGCCTTTAACAGCTGCAGTGTGCCTGGAGCACAAGGCTTCCTGGTTTTAAAAGTCCTAGGCCTATGCCTAACAGTAACCCTAGGAAGGTAAATCAGCCGGGTATTAGGGTTCCTCCTAAGGAAAAAGCTGTGAAAGCAGCCATGTTGTGGCACTTCTACGCTCCCCTTGGGATGCCTTTAACAGCTGCAGTGTGCCTGGAGCACAGGGCTTCCTGGTTTTAAAAGTCCTAGGCCTAGGCCTGACAGTAACCCTAGGAAGGTAAATCAGCCGGATATTAGGGTTCTTCCTAAGGAAAAAGCTGTGAAAGCAGCCATGTTGTGGCACTTCTGCACTCCCTTTGGGATGCCTTTGGCAGATGCAGTAAGCCTGGAACTCAGGGCTTCCTGGTTAAAAAAATCCTTGCCCTTGGCTGAGCCCTAACCCTAACCCGAGGCAGATAAATCAGCCTAGGTATAGGGATGGTGCCAAGGAAAAAGCTGTGAAAGCTGCCATGTTGTTGCACTTTTGTACTCCCCTTGGGATGCCTTTCACAGCTGCCAAGTGCCTGGAGCTCAGGGCTTCCTGGTTTAAAAAACCATGTCCCTAGCTGAGACTGGAGGCAGGTAATTCAGCCTAGGCTTAGCAATGGTGCCAATGAAAACGTGTGGAGGCAGCCATTTTCTGGCACTTTTGTGCTCCCCTTGGGATGCCTTTCGCAGCTGCCGTGTGCCTGGAGCTCAGAGCTTGCTGGTTTAAAAAGCTCTACACCTAGGCATAACCCTAACCCTAACCGTAACACTGGTCATTTAAATCAGCCTGGGTTTAGGAATTATCCCAAGGGAAAAGCTGTGGAGACAGCCATGTTGTGGCACTTTTGCGCTCCCCTTGGGATGCCTTTCACAGCTGCAGTGAGCTTGGAGCACAGGGCTTCCTGGTGTAAAAAACCACAACTTTAGCCCAAACTGGAGGCTTCTAAATCAGCCTTCGTTTCGGGACGTCCCCAAGGAAAAAGCTGTGGAGGCAGGCATGTTGAGGCACTTCTGCGCTCTTCTTGGGTAGTCCTTCGCAGCTGGTCTGTCCTAGGAACTCAGGGCTTTCTGGTTAAAAGAACACTAACCCTAGGCCTAACTCAAACCTTAAGCCTAGGAAGGAAAATCAGCCTATGATTCGGGATGGTCTCATGGAAATAGCAGTGGAGGCAGCCAAGTTGTGTCACTTTTGCGCTCCCCTTGGGATGCCTTTAACAGCTGCAGTGTTCCTGGAGCACAGGGCTTCCTGGTTTTAAAAGTCCTAGGCCTAAGCCTAACAGTAACCCTAGGAAGGTAAATCAGCCGGGTATTAGGGTTCTTCCTAAGGAAAAAGCTGTGAAAGCAGCCATGTTGTGGCACTTCTGCGCTCCCTTTGGGATGCCTTTGGCAGATGCAGTAAGCCTGGAACTCAGGGCTTCCTGGTTAAAAAAATCCTTGCCCTTGGCTGAGCCCTAACCCTAACCCTAGGCAGATAAATCAGCCTAGGTATAGGGATGGTGCCAAGGAAAAAGCCGTGAAAGCTGCCATGTTGTTGCACTTTTGTACTCCCCTTGGGATGCCTTTCACAGCTGCCAAGTGCCTGGAGCTCAGGGCTTCCTGGTTTAAAAAACCATGTCCCTAGCTGAGACTGGAGGCAGGTGATTCAGCCTAGGCTTAGCAATGGTGCCAATAAAAACGTGTGGAGGCAGCCATTTTCTGGCACTTTTGTGCTCCCCTTGGGATGCCTTTCGCAGCTGCCGTGTGCCTGGAGCTCAGAGCTTGCTGGTTTAAAAAGCTCTACACCTAGGCGTAACCCTAACCCTAACCGTAACACTGGTCATTTAAATCAGCCTGGGTTTAGGAATTATCCCAAGGGAAAAGCTGTGGAGGCAGCCATTTTCTGGCACTTTTGTGCTCCCCTTGGGATGCCTTTCACAGGTGCCGTGAGCTTGGAGCACAGGGCTTCCTGGTGTAAAAAACCACAACTTCAGCCCAAACTGGAGGCTTCTAAATCAGCCTTCGTTTCGGGACGTCCCCAAGGAAAAAGCTGTGGAGGCAGGCATGTTGAGGCACTTCTGCGCTCTTCTTGGGTAGTCCTTCGCAGCTGCTGTGTTCTTGGAACTCAGGGCTTTCTGGTTAAAAGAACACTAACCCTAGGCCTAACTCAAACCTTAAGCCTAGGAAGGAAAATCAGCCTATGATTCGGGATGGTCTCATGGAAATAGCAGTGGAGGCAGCCAAGTTGTGTCACTTTTGCGCTCCCCTTGGGATGCCTTTAACAGCTGCGGTGTGCCTGGAGCACAGGGCTTCCTGGTTTTAAAAGTCCTAGGCCTAGGCCTAACAGTAACCCTAGGAAGGTAAATCAGCCGGGTATTAGGGTTCTTCCTAAGGAAAAAGCTGTGAAAGCAGCCATGTTGTGGCACTTCTGCGCTCCCCTTGGGATGCCTTTAACAGCTGCAGTGTGCCTGGAGCACAGGGCTTCCTGTTTTTAAAAGTCCTAGGCCTAGGCCTAACAGTAACCCTAGGAAGGTAAATCAGCCGGGTATTAGGGTTCTTCCTAAGGAAAAAGCTGTGAAAGCAGCCATGTTGTGGCACTTCTGCACTCCCTTTGGGATGCCTTTGGCAGATGCAGTAAGCCTGGAACTCAGGGCTTCCTGGTTAAAAAAATTCTTGCCCTTGGCTGAGCCCTAACCCTAACCCTAGGCAGATAAATCAGCCTAGGTAGAGGGATGGTGCCAAGGAAAAAGCTGTGAAAGCTGCCATGTTGTTGCACTTTTGTACTCCCCTTGGGATGCCTTTCACAGCTGCCAAGTGCCTGGAGCTCAGGGCTTCCTGGTTTAAAAAACCATGTCCCTAGCTGAGACTGGAGGCAGGTAATTCAGCCTAGGCTTAGCAATGGTGCCAATAAAAACGTGTGGAGGCAGCCATTTTCTGGCACTTTTGTGCTCCCCTTGGGATGCCTTTCGCAGCTGCCGTGTGCCTGGAGCTCAGAGCTTGCTGGTTTAAAAAGCTCTACACCTAGGCGTAACCCTAACCCTAACCGTAACACTGGTCATTTAAATCAGCCTGGGTTTAGGAATTATCCCAAGGGAAAAGCTGTGGAGGCAGCCATTTTCTGGCACTTTTGTGCTCCCCTTGGGATGCCTTTCACAGCTGCAGTGTGCCTGGAGCTCAGAGCTTGCTGGTTTAAAAAGCTCTACACCTAGGCATAACCCTAACCCTAACCGTAACACTGGTCATTTAAATCAGCCTGGGTTTAGGAATTATCCCAAGGGAAAAGCTGTGGAGACAGCCATGTTGTGGCACTTTTGCGCTCCCCTTGGGATGCCTTTCACAGCTGCAGTGAGCTTGGAGCACAGGGCTTCCTGGTGTAAAAAACCACAACTTCAGCCCAAACTGGAGGCTTCTAAATCAGCCTTCGTTTCGGGACGTCCCCAAGGAAAAAGCTGTGGAGGCAGGCATGTTGAGGCACTTCTGCGCTCTTCTTGGGTAGTCCTTCGCAGCTGCTGTGTTCTTGGAACTCAGGGCTTTCTGGTTAAAAGAACACTAACCCTAGGCCTAACTCAAACCTTAAGCCTAGGAAGGAAAATCAGCCTATGATTCGGGATGGTCTCATGGAAATAGCAGTGGAGGCAGCCAAGCTGTGTCACTTTTGCGCTCCCCTTGGGATGCCTTTAACAGCTGCAGTGTGCCTGGAGCACAGGGCTTCCTGGTTTTAAAAGTCCTAGGCCTAAGCCTAACAGTAACCCTAGGAAGGTAAATCAGCCGGGTATTAGGGTTCTTCCTAAGGAAAAAGCTGTGAAAGCAGCCATGTTGTGGCACTTCTGCGCTCCCTTTGGGATGCCTTTGGCAGATGCAGTAAGCCTGGAACTCAGGGCTTCCTGGTCAAAAAAATCCTAGCCCTAGGCTGAGCCCTAACCATAACCCTAGGCAGATAAATCAGCCTAGGTATAGGGATGGTGCCAAGGAAAAAGCTGTGAAAGCTGCCATGTTGTTGCACTTTTGTACTCCCCTTGGGATGCCTTTCACAGCTGCCGTGTGCCTGGAGCTCAGGGCTTCCTGGTTTAAAAAACCATGTCCCTAGCTGAGACTGGAGGCAGGTAATCCAGCCTAGGCTTAGCAATGGTGCCAATGAAAACGTGTGGAGGCAGCCATTTTCTGGCACTTTTGTGCTCCCCTTGGGATACCTTTCGCAGCTGGCGTGTGCCTGGAGCTCAGAGCTTGCTGGTTTAAAAAGCTCTACACCTAGGCGTAACCCTAACCCTAACCGTAACACTGGTCATTTAAATCAGCCTGGGTTTAGGAATTATCCCAAGGGAAAAGCTGTGGAGACAGCCATGTTGTGGCACTTTTGCGCTCCCCTTGGGATGCCTTTCACAGCTGCAGTGAGCTTGGAGCACAGGGCTTCCTGGTGTAAAAAACCACAACTTTAGCCCAAACTGGAGGCTTCTAAATCAGCCTTCGTTTCGGGACGTCCCCAAGGAAAAAGCTGTGGAGGCAGGCATGTTGAGGCACTTCTGCGCTCTTCTTGGGTAGTCCTTCGCATCTGCTGTGTTCCAGGAACTCAGGGCTTTCTGGTTAAAAGAACACTAACCCTAGGCCTAACTCAAACCTTAAGCCTAGGAAGGAAAATCAGCCTATGATTCGGGATGGTCTCATGGAAATAGCAGTGGAGGCAGCCAAGTTGTGTCACTTTTGCGCTCCCCTTGGGATGCCTTTAACAGCTGCAGTGTGCCTGGAGCACAGGGCTTCCTGGTTTTAAAAGTCCTAGGCCTAGGCCTAACAGTAACCCTAGGAAGGTAAATCAGCCGGGTATTAGGGTTCTTCCTAAGGAAAAAGCTGTGAAAGCAGCCATGTTGTGGCACTTCTGCGCTCCCTTTGGGATGCCTTTGGCAGATGCAGTAAGCCTGGAACTCAGGGCTTCCTGGTTAAAAAAATCCTTGCCCTTGGCTGAGCCCTAACCCTAACCCTAGGCAGATAAATCAGCCTAGGTAGAGGGATGGTGCCAAGGAAAAAGCTGTGAAAGCTGCCATGTTGTTGCACTTTTGTACTCCCCTTGGGATGCCTTAAACAGCTGCCGTGTGTCTGGAGCTCAGGGCTTCCTCGTTTAAAAAACCATGTCCCTAGCTGAGACTGGAGGCAGGTGATTCAGCCTAGGCTTAGCAAAGGTGCCAATAAAAACGTGTGGAGGCAGCCATTTTCTGGCACTTTTGTGCTCCCCTTGGGATGCCTTTCGCAGCTGCCGTGTGCCTGGAGCTCAGAGCTTGCTGGTTTAAAAAGCTCTACACCTAGGCGTAACCCTAACCCTAACCGTAACACTGGTCATTTAAATCAGCCTGGGTTTAGGAATTATCCCAAGGGAAAAGCTGTGGAGACAGCCATGTTGTGGCACTTTTGCGCTCCCCTTGGGATGCCTTTCACAGCTGCAGTGTGCTTAGAGCACAGGGCTTCCTGGTGTAAAAAACCACAACTTTAGCCTAAACTGGAGGCTTCTAAATCAGCCTTCGTTTCGGGACGTCCACAAAGAAAAAGCTGTGGAGGCAGGCATGTTGAGGCACTTCTGCACTCTTCTTGGGTAGTACTTCGCAGCTGCTGTGTTCTTGGAACTCAGGGCTTTCTGGTTAAAAGAACACTAACCCTAGGCCTAACTCAAACCTTAAGCCTAGGAAGGAAAATCAGCCTATGATTCGGGATGGTCTCATGGAAATAGCAGTGGAGGCAGCCAAGTTGCGTCACTTTTGCGCTCCCCTTGGGATGCCTTTAACAGCTGCAGTGTGCCTGGAGCACAGGGCTTCCTGGTTTAAAAGTCCTAGGCCTAAGCCTAACAGTAACCCTAGGAAGGTAAATCAGCCGGGTATTAGGGTTCTTCCTAAGGAAAAAGCTGTGAAAGCAGCCATGTTGTGGCACTTCTGCGCTCCCTTTGGGATGCCTTTGGCAGATGCAGTAAGCCTGGAACTCAGGGCTTCCTGGTTAAAAAATCCTAGCCCTAGGCTGAGCCCTAAACCTTACCCTAGGCACATAAATCAGCCTAGGTATAGGGATGGTGCCAAGGAAAAAGCTTTGAATGCTGCCATGTTGTTGCACTTTTGTACTCCCTTTGGGATGCCTTTCACAGCTGCCGTGTGCCTGGAGCTCAGGGCTTCCTGGTTTAAAAAACCATGTCCCTAGCTGAGACTGGAGGCAGGTAATTCAGCCTAGGCTTAGCAATGGTGCCAATGAAAACGTGTGGAGGCAGCCATTTTCTGGCACTTTTGTGCTCCCCTTGGGATGCCTTTCACAGCTGCCGTGTGCCTGGAGCTCAGAGCTTGCTGGTTTAAAAAGCTCTACACCTAGGCGTATTCCTAACCCTAACCGTAACACTGGTCATTTAAATCAGCCTGGGTTTAGGAATTATCCCAAGGGAAAAGCTGTGGAGAAAGCCATGTTGTGGCACTTTTGCGCTCCCCTTGGGATGCCTTTCACAGCTGCAGTGTGCCTGGAGCACAGGGCTTCCTGGTTTTAAAAGTCCTAGGCTTGGGCCTAACAGTAACCCTAGGAAGGTAAATCAGCCGGGTATTAGGGTTCTTCCTAAGGAAAAAGCTGTGAAAGCAGCCATGTTGTGGCACTTCTGCGCTCCCTTTGGGATGCCTTTGGCAGATGCAGTAAGCCTGGAACTCAGGGCTTCCTGGTTAAAAAAATCCTGGCCCTTGGCTGAGCCCTAACCCTAACCCTAGGCAGATAAATCAGCCTAGGTATAGGGATGGTGCCAAGGAAAAAGCTGTGAAAGCTGCCATGTTGTTGCACTTTTGTACTCCCCTTGGGATGCCTTTCACAGCTGCCAAGTGCCTGGAGCTCAGGGCTTCCTGGTTTAAAAAAACATGTCCCTAGCTGAGACTGGAGGCAGGTAATTCAGCCTAGGCATAGCAATGTTGCCAATAAAAACGTGTGGAGGCAGCCATTTTCTGGCACTTTTGTGCTCCCCTTGGGATGCCTTTCGCAGCTGCCGTGTGCCTGGAGCTCAGAGCTTGCTGGTTTAAAAAGCTCTACACCTAGGCGTAACCCAAACCCTAACCGTAACACTGGTCATTTAAATCAGCCTGGGTTTAGGAATTATCCCAAGGAAAAAGCTGTGGAGGCAGCCATTTTCTGGCACTTTTGTGCTCCCCTTGGGATGCCTTTCACAGCTGCCGTGTGCCTGGAGCTCAGAGCTTGCTTGTTTAAAAAGCTCTACACCTAGGCATAACCCTAACCCTAACCGTAACACTGGTCATTTAAATCAGCCTGGGTTTAGGAATTATCCCAAGGGAAAAGCTGTGGAGACAGCCATGTTGTGGCACATTTGCGCTCCCCTTGGGATGCCTTTCACAGCTGCAGTGAGCTTGGAGCACAGGGCTTCCTGGTGTAAAAAACCACAACTTTAGCCCAAACTGGAGGCTTCTAAATCAGCCTTCGTTTCGGGACGTCCCCAAGGAAAAAGCTCTGGAGGCAGGCATGTTGAGGTACTTCTGCGCTCTTCTTGGGTAGTGCTTCGCAGCTGCTGTGTTCTTGGAACTCAGGGCTTTCTGGTTAAAAGAACACTAACCCTAGGCCTAACTCAAACCTTAAGCCTAGGAAGGAAAATCAGCCTATGATTCGGGATGGTCTCATGGAAATAGCAGTGGAGGCAGCCAAGTTGTGTCACTTTTGCGCTCCCCTTGGGATGCCTTTAACAGCTGCGGTGTGCCTGGAGCACAGGGCTTCCTGGTTTTAAAAATCCTAGGCCTAGGCCTAACAGTAACCCTAGGAAGGTAAATCAGCCGGGTATTAGGGTTCTTCCTAAGGAAAAAGCTGTGAAAGCAGCCATGTTGTGGCACTTCTGCGCTCCCTTTGGGATGCCTTTCACAGCTGCAGTGAGCTTGGAGCACAGGGCTTCCTGGTGTAAAAAACCACAACTTTAGCCCAAACTGGAGGCTTCTAAATCAGCCTTCGTTTCGGGACGTCCTCAAAGAAAAAGCTGTGGAGGCAGGCATGTTGAGGCACTTCTGCGCTCTTCTTGGGTAGTCCTTCGCAGCTGCTGTGTTCTTGGAACTCAGGGCTTTCTGGTTAAAAGAACACTAACCCTAGGCCTAACTCAAACCTTAAGCCTAGGAAGGAAAATCAGCCTATGATTCGGGATGGTCTCATGGAAATAGCAGTGGAGGCAGCCAAGTTGTGTCACTTTTGCGCTCCCCTTGGGATGCCTTTAACAGCTGCAGTGTGCCTGGAGCACAAGGCTTCCTGGTTTTAAAAGTCCTAGGCCTAAGCCTAACAGTAACCCTAGGAAGGTAAATCAGCCGGGTATTAGGGTTCCTCCTAAGGAAAAAGCTGTGAAAGCAGCCATGTTGTGGCACTTCTGCGCTCCCCTTGGGATGCCTTTAACAGCTGCAGTGTGCCTGGAGCACAGGGCTTCCTGGTTTTAAAAGTCCTAGGCCTAGGCCTGACAGTAACCCTAGGAAGGTAAATCAGCCGGATATTAGGGTTCTTCCTAAGGAAAAAGCTGTGAAAGCAGCCATGTTGTGGCACTTCTGCACTCCCTTTGGGATGCCTTTGGCAGATGCAGTAAGCCTGGAACTCAGGGCTTCCTGGTTAAAAAAATTCTTGCCCTTGGCTGAGCCCTAACCCTAACCCTAGGCAGATAAATCAGCCTAGGTAGAGGGATGGTGCCAAGGAAAAAGCTGTGAAAGCTGCCATGTTGTTGCACTTTTGTACTCCCCTTGGGATGCCTTTCACAGCTGCCAAGTGCCTTGAGCTCAGGGCTTCCTGGTTTAAAAAACCATGTCCCTAGCTGAGACTGGAGGCAGGTAATTCAGCCTAGGCTTAGCAATGGTGCCAATAAAAACGTGTGGAGGCAGCCATTTTCTGGCACTTTTGTGCTCCCCTTGGGATGCCTTTCGCAGCTGCCGTGTGCCTGGAGCTCAGAGCTTGCTGGTTTAAAAAGCTCTACACCTAGGCGTAACCCTAACCCTAACCGTAACACTGGTCATTTAAATCAGCCTGGGTTTAGGAATTATCCCAAGGGAAAAGCTGTGGAGGCAGCCATTTTCTGGCACTTTTGTGCTCCCCTTGGGATGCCTTTCGCAGCTGCCGTGTGCCTGGAGCTCAGAGCTTGCTGGTTTAAAAAGCTCTACACCTAGGCGTAACCCAAACCCTAACCGTAACACTGGTCATTTAAATCAGCCTGGGTTTAGGAATTATCCCAAGGAAAAAGCTGTGGAGGCAGTCATTTTCTGGCACTTTTGTGCTCCCCTTGGGATGCCTTTCACAGCTGCCGTGTGCCTGGAGCTCAGAGCTTGCTTGTTTAAAAAGCTCTACACCTAGGCATAACCCTAACCCTAACCGTAACACTGGTCATTTAAATCAGCCTGGGTTTAGGAATTATCCCAAGGGAAAAGCTGTGGAGACAGCCATGTTGTGGCACATTTGCGCTCCCCTTGGGATGCCTTTCACAGCTGCAGTGAGCTTGGAGCACAGGGCTTCCTGGTGTAAAAAACCACAACTTTAGCCCAAACTGGAGGCTTCTAAATCAGCCTTCGTTTCGGGACGTCCCCAAGGAAAAAGCTCTGGAGGCAGGCATGTTGAGGTACTTCTGCGCTCTTCTTGGGTAGTGCTTCGCAGCTGCTGTGTTCTTGGAACTCAGGGCTTTCTGGTTAAAAGAACACTAACCCTAGGCCTAACTCAAACCTTAAGCCTAGGAAGGAAAATCAGCCTATGATTCGGGATGGTCTCATGGAAATAGCAGTGGAGGCAGCCAAGTTGTGTCACTTTTGCGCTCCCCTTGGGATGCCTTTAACAGCTGCAGTGTGCCTAGAGAACAGGGCTTCCTGGTTTTAAAAGTCCTAGGCCTAGGCCTAACAGTAACCCTAGGAAGGTAAATCAGCCGGGTATTAGGGTTCTTCCTAAGGAAAAAGCTGTGAAAGCAGCCATGTTGTGGCACTTCTGCGCTCCCCTTGGGATGCCTTTCACAGCTGCAGTGAGCTTGGAGCACAGGGCTTCCTGGTGTAAAAAACCACAACTTTAGCCCAAACTGGAGGCTTCTAAATCAGCCTTCGTTTCGGGACGTCCCCAAGGAAAAAGCTGTGGAGGCAGGCATGTTGAGGCACTTCTGCGCTCTTCTTGGGTAGTCCTTCGCAGCTGCTGTGTTCTTGGAACTCAGGGCTTTCTGGTTAAAAGAACACTAACCCTAGGCCTAACTCAAACCTTAAGCCTAGGAAGGAAAATCAGCCTATGATTCGGGATGGTCTCATGGAAATAGCAGTGGAGGCAGCCAAGTTGTGTCACTTTTGCGCTCCCCTTGGGATGCCTTTAACAGCTGCAGTGTGCCTGGAGCACAAGGCTTCCTGGTTTTAAAAGTCCTAGGCCTAAGCCTAACAGTAACCCTAGGAAGGTAAATCAGCCGGGTATTAGGGTTCCTCCTAAGGAAAAAGCTGTGAAAGCAGCCATGTTGTGGCACTTCTGCGCTCCCCTTGGGATGCCTTTAACAGCTGCAGTGTTCCTGGAGCACAGGGCTTCCTGGTTTTAAAAGTCCTAGGCCTAGGCCTGACAGTAACCCTAGGAAGGTAAATCAGCCGGATATTAGGGTTCTTCCTAAGGAAAAAGCTGTGAAAGCAGCCATGTTGTGGCACTTCTGCACTCCCTTTGGGATGCCTTTGGCAGATGCAGTAAGCCTGGAACTCAGGGCTTCCTGGTTAAAAAAATCCTTGCCCTTGGCTGAGCCCTAACCCTAACCCTAGGCAGATAAATCAGCCTAGGTATAGGGATGGTGCCAAGGAAAAAGCTGTGAAAGCTGCCATGTTGTTGCACTTTTGTACTCCCCTTGGGATGCCTTTCACAGTTGCCAAGTGCCTGGAGCTCAGGGCTTCCTGGTTTAAAAAACCATGTCCCTAGCTGAGACTGGAGGCAGGTAATTCAGCCTAGGCTTAGCAATGGTGCCAATGAAAACGTGTGGAGGCAGCCATTTTCTGGCACTTTTTGCTCCCCTTGGGATGCCTTTCGCAGCTGCCGTGTGCCTGGAGCTCAGAGCTTGCTGGTTTAAAAAGCTCTACACCTAGGCGTAACCCTAACCCTAACCGTAACACTGGTCATTTAAATCAGCCTGGGTTTAGGAATTATCCCAAGGGAAAAGCTGTGGAGACAGCCATGTTGTGGCACTTTTGCGCTCCCCTTGGGATGCCTTTCACAGCTGCAGTGAGCTTGGAGCACAGGGCTTCCTGGTGTAAAAAACCACAACTTTAGCCCAAACTGGAGGCTTCTAAATCAGCCTTCGTTTCGGGACGTCCCCAAGGAAAAAGCTGTGGAGGCAGGCATGTTGAGGCACTTCTGCGCTCTTCTTGGGTAGTCCTTCGCAGCTGCTCTGTCCTAGGAACTCAGGGCTTTCTGGTTAAAAGAACACTAACCCTAGGCCTAACTCAAACCTTAAGCCTAGGAAGGAAAATCAGCCTATGATTCGGGATGGTCTCATGGAAATAGCAGTGGAGGCAGCCAAGTTGTGTCACTTTTGCGCTCCCCTTGGGATGCCTTTAACAGCTGCAGTGTTCCTGGAGCACAGGGCTTCCTGGTTTTAAAAGTCCTAGGCCTAAGCCTAACAGTAACCCTAGGAAGGTAAATCAGCCGGGTATTAGGGTTCTTCCTAAGGAAAAAGCTGTGAAAGCAGCCATGTTGTGGCACTTCTGCGCTCCCTTTGGGATGCCTTTGGCAGATGCAGTAAGCCTGGAACTCAGGGCTTCCTGCTTAAAAAAATCCTTGCCCTTGGCTGAGCCCTAACCCTTACCCTAGGCAGATAAATCAGCCTAGGTATAGGGATGGTGCCAAGGAAAAAGCTTTGAAAGCTGCCATGTTGTTGCACTTTTGTACTCCCCTTGGGATGCCTTTCACAGCTGCCGTGTGCCTGGAGCTCAGGGCTTCCTGGTTTAAAAAACCATGTCCCTAGCTGAGACTGGAGGCAGGTAATTCAGCCTAGGCTTAGCAATGGTGCCAATAAAAACGTGTGGAGGCAGCCATTTTCTGGCACTTTTGTGCTCCCCTTGGGATGCCTTTCGCAGCTGCCCTGTGCCTGGAGCTCAGAGCTTGCTGGTTTAAAAAGCTCTACACCTAGGCGTAACCCTAACCCTAACCGTAACACTGGTCATTTAAATCAGCCTGGGTTTAGGAATTATCCCAAGGGAAAAGCTGTGGAGGCAGCCATTTTCTGGCACTTTTGTGCTCCCCTTGGGATGCCTTTCACAGCTGCCGTGAGCTTGGAGCACAGGGCTTCCTGGTGTAAAAAACCACAACTTCAGCCCAAACTGGAGGCTTCTAAGTCAGCCTTCGTTTCGGGACGTCCCCAAGGAAAAAGCTGTGGAGGCAGGCATGTTGAGGCACTTCTGCGCTCTTCTTGGGTAGTCCTTCGCAGCTGCTCTGTCCTAGGAACTCAGGGCTTTCTGGTTAAAAGAACACTAACCCTAGGCCTAACTCAAACCTTAAGCCTAGGAAGGAAAATCAGCCTATGATTCGGGATGGTCTCATGGAAATAGCAGTGGAGGCAGCCAAGTTGTGTCACTTTTGCGCTCCCCTTGGGATGCCTTTCACAGCTGCAGTGTGCCTGGAGCACAGGGCTTCCTGGTTTTAAAAGTCCTAGGCCTAGGCCTAACAGTAACCCTAGGAAGGTAAATCAGCCGGGTATTAGGGTTCTTCCTAAGGAAAAAGCTGTGAAAGCAGCCATGTTGTGGCACTTCTGCGCTCCCCTTGGGATGCCTTTAACAGCTGCCTTGTGCCTGGAGCACAGGGCTTCCTGTTTTTAAAAGTCCTAGGCCTAGGCCTAACAGTAACCCTAGGAAGGTAAATCAGCCGGGTATTAGGGTTCTTCCTAAGGAAAAAGCTGTGAAAGCAGCCATGTTGTGGCACTTCTGCACTCCCTTTGGGATGCCTTTGGCAGATGCAGTAAGCCTGGAACTCAGGGCTTCCTGGTTAAAAAAATTCTTGCCCTTGGCTGAGCCCTAACCCTAACTCTAGGCAGATAAATCAGCCTAGGTAGAGGGATGGTGCCAAGGAAAAAGCTGTGAAAGCTGCCATGTTGTTGCACTTTTGTACTCCCCTTGGGATGCCTTTCACAGCTGCCAAGTGCCTTGAGCTCAGGGCTTCCTGGTTTAAAAAACCATGTCCCTAGCTGAGACTGGAGGCAGGTAATTCAGCCTAGGCTTAGCAATGGTGCCAATAAAAACGTGTGGAGGCAGCCATTTTCTGGCACTTTTGTGCTCCCCTTGGGATGCCTTTCGCAGCTGCCGTGTGCCTGGAGCTCAGAGCTTGCTGGTTTAAAAAGCTCTACACCTAGGCGTAACCCTAACCCTAACCGTAACACTGGTCATTTAAATCAGCCTGGGTTTAGGAATTATCCCAAGGGAAAAGCTGTGGAGGCAGCCATTTTCTGGCACTTTTGTGCTCCCCTTGGGATGCCTTTCGCAGCTGCCGTGTGCCTGGAGCTCAGAGCTTGCTGGTTTAAAAAGCTCTACACCTAGGCATAACCCTAACCCTAACCGTAACACTGGTCATTTAAATCAGCCTGGGTTTAGGAATTATCCCAAGGGAAAAGCTGTGGAGACAGCCATGTTGTGGCACTTTTGCGCTCCCCTTGGGATGCCTTTCACAGCTGCAGTGAGCTTGGAGCACAGGGCTTCCTGATGTAAAAAACCACAACTTTAGCCCAAACTGGAGGCTTCTAAATCAGCCTTCGTTTCGGGACGTCCCCAAGGAAAAAGCTGTGGAGGCAGGCATGTTGAGGCACTTCTGCGCTCTTCTTGGGTAGTCCTTCACAGCTGCTGTGTTCCAGGAACTCAGGGCTTTCTGGTTAAAAGAACACTAACCCTAGGCCTAACTCAAACCTTAAGCCTAGGAAGGAAAATCAGCCTATGATTCGGGATGGTCTGATGGAAATAGCAGTGGAGGCAGCCAAGGTGAGTCACTTTTGCGCTCCCCTTGGGATGCCTTTAACAGCTGCAGTGTGCCTGGAGCACAGGGCTTCCTGGTTTTAAAAGTCCTAGGCCTAGGCCTAACAGTAACCCTAGGAAGGTAAATCAGCCGGGTATTAGGGTTCCTCCTAAGGAAAAAGCTGTGAAAGCAGCCATGTTGTGGCACTTCTGCGCTCCCTTTGGGATGCCTTTGGCAGATGCAGTAAGCCTGGAACTCAGGGCTTCCTGGTTAAAAAATCCTAGCCCTAGGCTGAGCCCTAAACCTAACCCTAGGCACATAAATCAGCCTAGGTATAGGGATGGTGCCAAGGAAAAAGCTTTGAAAGCTGCCATGTTGTTGCACTTTTGTACTCCCTTTGGGATGCCTTTCACAGCTGCCGTGTGCCTGGAGCTCAGGGCTTCCTGGTTTAAAAAACCATGTCCCTAGCTGAGACTGGAGGCAGGTAATTCAGCCTAGGCTTAGCAATGGTGCCAATGAAAACGTGTGGAGGCAGCCATTTTCTGGCACTTTTGTGCTCCCCTTGGGATGCCTTTCACAGCTGCCGTGTGCCTGGAGCTCAGAGCTTGCTGGTTTAAAAAGCTCTACACCTAGGCGTATTCCTAACCCTAACCGTAACACTGGTCATTTAAATCAGCCTGGGTTTAGGAATTATCCCAAGGGGAAAGCTGTGGAGACAGCCATGTTGTGGCACTTTTGTGCTCCCCTTGGGATGCCTTTCACAGCTGCAGTGTGCCTGGAGCACAGGGCTTCCTGGTTTTAAAAGTCCTAGGCTTGGGCCTAACAGTAACCCTAGGAAGGTAAATCAGCCGGGTATTAGGGTTCTTCCTAAGGAAAAAGCTGTGAAAGCAGCCATGTTGTGGCACTTCTGCACTCCCTTTGGGATGCCTTTGGCAGATGCAGTAAGCCTGGAACTCAGGGCTTCCTGGTTAAAAAAATCCTAGCCCTAGGCTGAGCCCTAACCCTAACCCTAGGCAGATAAATCAGCCTAGGTAGAGGGGTGGTGCCAAGGAAAAAGCTGTGAAAGCTGCCATGTTGTTGCACTTTTGTGCTCCCCTTGGGATGCCTTAAACAGCTGCCGTGTGCCTGGAGCTCAGGGCTTCCTGGTTTAAAAAACCATGTCCCTAGCTGAGACTGGAGGCATATAATTCAGCCTAGGCTTAGCAATGGTGCCAATAAAAACGTGTGGAGGCAGCCATTTTCTGGCACTTTTGTGCTCCCCTTGGGATGCCTTTCGCAGCTGCCGTGTGCCTGGAGCTCAGAGCTTGCTGGTTTAAAAAGCTCTACACCTAGGCGTAACCCTAACCCTAACCGTAACACTGGTCATTTAAATCAGCCTGGGTTTAGGAATTATCCCAAGGGAAAAGCTGTGGAGACAGCCATGTTGTGGCACTTTTGCGCTCCCCTTGGGATGCCTTTCACAGCTGCAGTGTGCTTGGAGCACAGGGCTTCCTGGTTTAAAAAACCACAACTTTAGCCCAAACTGGAGGCTTCTAAATCAGCCTTCGTTTCGGGACGTCCTCAAAGAAAAAGCTGTGGAGGCAGGCATGTTGAGGCACTTCTGCGCTCTTCTTGGGTAGTACTTCGCAGCTGCTGTGTTCTTGGAACTCAGGGCTTTCTGGTTAAAAGAACACTAACCCTAGGCCTAACTCAAACCTTAAGCCTAAGAAGGAAAATCAGCCTATGATTCGGGATGGTCTCATGGAAATAGCAGTGGAGGCAGCCAAGTTGTGTCACTTTTGCGCTCCCCTTGGGATGCCTTTAACAGCTGCAGTGTGCCTGGAGCACAGGGCTTCCTGGTTTTAAAAGTCCTAGGCCTAGGCCTAACAGTAACCCTAGGAAGGTAAATCAGCCGGGTATTAGGGTTCTTCCTAAGGAAAAAGCTGTGAAAGCAGCCATGTTGTGGCACTTCTGCACTCCCTTTGGGATGCCTTTGGCAGATGCAGTAAGCCTGGAACTCAGGGCTTCCTGGTTAAAAAAATCCTTGCCCTTGGCTGAGCCCTAACCCTAACCCTAGGCAGATAAATCAGCCTAGGTATAGGGATGGTGCCAAGGAAAAAGCTGTGAAAGCTGCCATGTTGCTGCACTTTTGTACTCCCCTTGGGATGCCTTTCACAGCTGCCGTGTGCCTGGAGCTCAGGGCTTCCTGGTTTAAAAAACCATGTCCCTAGCTGAGACTGGAGGCAGGTAATCCAGCCTAGGCTTAGCAATGGTGCCAATGAAAACGTGTGGAGGCAGCCATTTTCTGGCACTTTTGTGCTCCCCTTGGGATGCCTTTCGCAGCTGCCCTGTGCCTGGAGCTCAGAGCTTGCTGGTTTAAAAAGCTCTACACCTAGGCGTAACCCTAACCCTAACCGTAACACTGGTCATTTAAATCAGCCTGGGTTTAGGAATTATCCCAAGGGAAAAGCTGAGGAGACAGCCATGTTGTGGCACTTTTGCGCTCCCCTTGGGATGCCTTTCACAGCTGCAGTGAGCTAGGAGCACAGGGCTTCCTGGTGTAAAAAACCACAACTTTAGCCCAAACTGGAGGCTTCTAAATCAGCCTTCGTTTCGGGACGTCCCCAAGGAAAAAGCTGTGGAGGCAGGCATGTTGAGGCACTTCTGCGCTCTTCTTGGGTAGTCCTTCGCAGCTGCTGTGTTCTTGGAACTCAGGGCTTTCTGGTTAAAAGAACACTAACCCTAGGCCTAACTCAAACCTTAAGCCTAGGAAGGAAAATCAGCCTATGATTCGGGATGGTCTGATGGAAATAGCAGTGGAGGCAGCCAAGGTGTGTCACTTTTGCGCTCCCCTTGGGATGCCTTTAACAGCTGCAGTGTGCCTGGAGCACAGGGCTTCCTGGTTTTAAAAGTCCTAGGCCTAGGCCTAACAGTAACCCTAGGAAGGTAAATCAGCCGGGTATTAGGGTTCCTCCTAAGGAAAAAGCTGTGAAAGCAGCCATGTTGTGGCACTTCTGCGCTCCCTTTGGGATGCCTTTGGCAGATGCAGTAAGCCTGGAACTGAGGGCTTCCTGCTTAAAAAAATCCTTGCCCTTGGCTGAGCCCTAACCCTAACCCTAGGCAGATAAATCAGCCTAGGTAGAGGGATGGTGCCAAGGAAAAAGCTGTGAAAGCTGCCATGTTGTTGCACTTTTGTACTCCCCTTGGGATGCCTTTCACAGCTTCCAAGTGCCTGGAGCTCAGGGCTTCCTGGTTTAAAAAACCATGTCCCTAGCTGAGACTGGAGTCAGGTAATTCAGCCTAGGCTTAGCAATGGTGCCAATAAAAACGTGTGGAGGCAGCCATTTTCTGGCACTTTTGTGCTCCCCTTGGGATGCCTTTCGCAGCTGCCGTGTGCCTGGAGCTCAGAGCTTGCTGGTTTAAAAAGCTCTACACCTAGGCATAACCCTAACCCTAACCGTAACACTGGTCATTTAAATCAGCCTGGGTTTAGGAATTATCCCAAGGGAAAAGCTGTGGAGACAGCCATGTTGTGGCACTTTTGCGCTCCCCTTGGGATGCCTTTCACAGCTGCAGTGTGCTTGGAGCACAGGGCTTCCTGGTTTAAATTACCACAACTTTAGCCCAAACTGGAGGCTTCTAAATCAGCCTTCGTTTCGGGACGTCCTGAAAGAAAAAGCTGTGGAGGCAGGCATGTTGAGGCACTTCTGCGCTCTTCTTGGGTAGTACTTCGCAGCTGCTGTGTTCTTGGAACTCAGGGCTTTCTGGTTAAAAGAACACTAACCCTAGGCCTAACTCAAACCTTAAGCCTAGGAAGGAAAATCAGCCTATGATTCGGGATGGTCTCATGGAAATAGCAGTGGAGGCAGCCAAGTTGTGTCACTTTTGCGCTCCCCTTGGGATGCCTTTAACAGCTGCAGTGTGCCTGGAGCACAGGGCTTCCTGGTTTTAAAAGTCCTAGGCCTAAGCCTAACAGTAACCCTAGGAAGGTAAATCAGCCGGTTATTAGGGTTCTTCCTAAGGAAAAAGCTGTGAAAGCAGCCATGTTGTGGCACTTCTGCGCTCCCTTTGGGATGCCTTTGGCAGATGCAGTAAGCCTGGAACTCAGGGCTTCCTGGTTAAAAAATCCTAGCCCTAGGCTGAGCCCTAAACCTAACCCTAGGCACATAAATCAGCCTAGGTATAGGGATGGTGCCAAGGAAAAAGCTTTGAAAGCTGCCATGTTGTTGCACTTTTGCGCTCCCCTTGGGATGCCTTTCACAGCTGCAGTGTGCCTGGAGCACAGGGCTTCCTGGTTTTAAAAGTCCTAGGCTTGGGCCTAACAGTAACCCTAGGAAGGTAAATCAGCCGGGTATTAGGGTTCTTCCTAAGGAAAAAGCTGTGAAAGCAGCCATGTTGTGGCACTTCTGCACTCCCTTTGGGATGACTTTGGCAGATGCAGTAAGCCTGGAACTCAGGGCTTCCTCGTTAAAAAAATCCTAGCCCTAGGCTGAGCCCTAACCCTAACCCTAGGCAGATAAATCAGCCTAGGTAGAGGGATGGTGCCAAGGAAAAAGCTGTGAAAGCTGCCATGTTGTTGCACTTTTGTGCTCCCCTTGGGATGCCTTAAACAGCTGCCGTGTGCCTGGAGCTCAGGGCTTCCTGGTTTAAAAAACCATGTCCCTAGCTGAGACTGGAGGCAGGTAATTCAGCCTAGGCTTAGCAATGGTGCCAATAAAAACGTGTGGAGGCAGCCATTTTCTGGCACTTTTGTGCTCCCCTTGGGATGCCTTTCGCAGCTGCCGTGTGCCTGGAGCTCAGAGCTTGCTGGTTTAAAAAGCTCTACACCTAGGCATAACCCTAACCCTAACCGTAACACTGGTCATTTAAATCAGCCTGGGTTTAGGAATTATCCCAAGGGAAAAGCTGTGGAGACAGCCATGTTGTGGCACTTTTGCGCTCCCCTTGGGATGCCTTTCACAGCTGCAGTGTGCTTGGAGCACAGGGCTTCCTGGTTTAAATTACCACAACTTTAGCCCAAACTGGAGGCTTCTAAATCAGCCTTCGTTTCGGGACGTCCTGAAAGAAAAAGCTGTGGAGGCAGGCATGTTGAGGCACTTCTGCGCTCTTCTTGGGTAGTACTTCGCAGCTGCTGTGTTCTTGGAACTCAGGGCTTTCTGGTTAAAAGAACACTAACCCTAGGCCTAACTCAAACCTTAAGCCTAGGAAGGAAAATCAGCCTATGATTCGGGATGGTCTCATGGAAATAGCAGTGGAGGCAGCCAAGTTGTGTCACTTTTGCGCTCCCCTTGGGATGCCTTTAACAGCTGCAGTGTGCCTGGAGCACAGGGCTTCCTGGTTTTAAAAGTCCTAGGCCTAAGCCTAACAGTAACCCTAGGAAGGTAAATCAGCCGGGTATTAGGGTTCTTCCTAAGGAAAAAGCTGTGAAAGCAGCCATGTTGTGGCACTTCTGCACTCCCTTTGGGATGCCTTTGGCAGATGCAGTAAGCCTGGAACTCAGGGCTTCCTGGTTAAAAAAATCCTTGCCCTTGGCTGAGCCCTAACCCTAACCCTAGGCAGATAAATCAGCCGAGGTATAGGGATGGTGCCAAGGAAAAAGCTGTGAAAGCTGACATGTTGTTGCACTTTTGTACTCCCCTTGGGATGCCTTTCACAGCTGCCGTGTGCCTGGAGCTCAGGGCTTCCTGGTTTAAAAAACCATGTCCCTAGCTGAGACTGGAGGCAGGTAATTCATCTTAGGCTTAGCAATGGTGCCAATAAAAACGTGTGGAGGCAGCCATTTTCTGGCACTTTTGTGCTCCCCTTGGGATGCCTTTCGCAGCTGCCGTGTGCCTGGAGCTCAGAGCTTGCTGGTTTAAAAAGCCCTACACCTAGGCATAACCCTAACCCTAACCGTAACACTGGTCATTTAAATCAGCCTGGGTTTAGGAATTATCCCAAGGGAAAAGCTGTGGAGACAGCCATGTTGTGGCACTTTTGCGCTCCCCTTGGGATGCCTTTCACAGCTGCAGTGAGCTTGGAGCACAGGGCTTCCTGGTGTAAAAAACCACAACTTTAGCCCAAACTGGAGGCTTCTAAATCAGCCTTCGTTTCGGGACGTCCCCAAGGAAAAAGCTGTGGAGGCAGGCATGTTGAGGCACTTCTGCGCTCTTCTTGGGTAGTCCTTCGCAGCTGCTGTGCTCTTGGAACTCAGGGCTTTCTGGTTAAAAGAACACTAACCCTAGGCCTAACTCAAACCTTAAGCCTAGGAAGGAAAATCAGCCTATGATTCGGGATGGTCTCATGGAAATAGCAGTGGAGGCAGCCAAGTTGTGTCACTTTTGCGCTCCCCTTGGGATGCCTTTAACAGCTGCAGTGTGCCTGGAGCACAGAGCTTCCTGGTTTTAAAAGTCCTAGGCCTAAGCCTAACAGTAACCCTAGGAAGGTAAATCAGCCGGGTATTAGGGTTCTTCCTAAGGAAAAAGCTGTGAAAGCAGCCATGTTGTGGCACTTCTGCGCTCCCTTTGGGATGCCTTTGGCAGATGCAGTAAGCCTGGAACTCAGGGCTTCCTGGTTAAAAAAATCCTTGCCCTTGGCTGAGCCCTAACCCTAACCCTAGGCAGATAAATCAGCCTAGGTATAGGGATGGTGCCAAGGAAAAAGCTGTGAAAGCTGCCATGTTGTTGCACTTTTGTACTCCCCTTGGGATGCCTTTCACAGCTGCCGTGTGCCTGGAGCTCAGGGCTTCCTGGTTTAAAAAACCATGTCCCTAGCTGAGACTGGAGGCAGGTAATTCAGCCTAGGCTTAGCAATGGTGCCAATAAAAACGTGTGGAGGCAGCCATTTTCTGGCACTTTTGTGCTCCCCTTGGGATGCCTTTCGCAGCTGCCGTGTGCCTGGAGCTCAGAGCTTGCTGGTTTAAAAAGCTCTACACCTAGGCGTAACCCTAACCCTAACCGTAACACTGGTCATTTAAATCAGCCTGGGTTTAGGAATTATCCCAAGGGAAAAGCTGTGGAGACAGCCATGTTGTGGCACTTTTGCGCTCCCCTTGGGATGCCTTTCACAGCTGCAGTGTGCTTGGAGCACAGGGCTTCCTGGTTTAAAAAACCACAACTTTAGCCCAAACTGGAGGCTTCTAAATCAGCGTTCGTTTCGGGACGTCCTGAAAGAAAAAGCTGTGGAGGCCGGCATGTTGAGGCACTTCTGCGCTCTTCTTGGGTAGTCCTTCGCAGCTGCTGTGTTCTTGGAACTCAGGGCTTTCTGGTTAAAAGAACACTAACCCCAGGCCTAACTCAAACCTTAAGCCTGGGAAGGAAAATCAGACTATGATTCGGGATGGTCTCATGGAAATAGCAGTGGAGGCAGCCAAGTTGTGTCACTTTTGCGCTCCCCTTGGGATGCCTTTAACAGCTGCAGTGTGCCTGGAGCACAGAGCTTCCTGGTTTTAAAGGTCCTAGGCCTAAGCCTAACAGTAACCCTAGGAAGGTAAATCAGCCGGGTATTAGGGTTCTTCCTAAGGAAAAAGCTGTGAAAGCAGCCATGTTGTGGCACTTCTGCGCTCCCTTTGGGATGCCTTTGGCAGATGCAGTAAGCCTGGAACTCAGGGCTTCCTGGTTAAAAAAATCCTTGTCCTTGGCTGAGCCCTAACCCTAACCCTAGGCAGATAAATCAGCCTAGGTATAGGGATGGTGCCAAGGAAAAAGCTGTGAAAGCTGCCATGTTGTTGCACTTTTGTACTCCCCTTGGGATGCCTTTCACAGCTGCCGTGTGCCTGGAGCTCAGGGCTTCCTGGTTTAAAAAACCATGTCCCTAGCTGAGACAGGAGGCAGGTGATTCAGCCTAGGCTTAGCAATGGTGCCAATGAAAACGTGTGGAGGCAGCCATTTTCTGGCACTTTTGTGCTCCCCTTGGGATGCCTTTCGCAGCTGCCGTGTGCCTGGAGCTCAGAGCTTGCTGGTTTAAAAAGCTCTACACCTAGTCGTAACCCTAACCCTAACCGTAACACTGGTCATTTAAATTAGCCTGGGTTTGGGAATTATCGCAAGGGAAAAGCTGTGGAGACAGCCATGTTGTGGCACTTTTGTGCTCCCCTTGGGATGCCTTTCACAGCTGCAGTGTGCTTAGAGCACAGGGCTTCCTGGTGTAAAAAACCACAACTTTAGTCCAAACTGGAGGCTTCTAAATCAGCCTTCGTTTCGGGACGTCCCCAAGGAAAAAGCTGTGGAGGCAGGCATGTTGAGGCACTTCTGCGCTCTTCTTGGGTAGTCCTTCGCAGCTGCTGTGCTCTTGGAACTCAGGGCTTTCAGGTTAAAAGAACACTAACCCTAGGCCTAACTCAAACCTTAAGCCTAGGAAGGAAAATCAGCCTATGATTCGGGATGGTCTCATGGAAATAGCAGTGGAGGCAGCCAAGTTGTGTCACTTTTGCGCTCCCCTTGGGATGCCTTTCACAGCTGCAGTGTGCCTGGAGCACAGGGCTTCCTGGTTTTAAAAGTCCTAGGCCTAAGCCTAACAGTAACCCTAGGAAGGTAAATCAGCCGGGTATTAGGGTTCTTCCTAAGGAAAAAGCTGTGAAAGCAGCCATGTTGTGGCACTTCTGCGCTCCCTTTGGGATGCCTTTGGCAGATGCAGTAAGCCTGGAACTCAGGGCTTCCTGGTTAAAAAATCCTAGCCCTAGGCTGAGCCCTAACCCTAACCCTAGGCAGATAAATCAGCCTAGGTATAGGGATGGTGCCAAGGAAAAAGCTGTGAAAGCTGCCATGTTGTTGCACTTTTGTACTCCCCTTGGGATGCCTTTCACAGCTGCCGTGTGCCTGGAGCTCAGGGCTTCCTGGTTTAAAAAACCATGTCCCTAGCTGAGACTGGAGGCAGGTAATTCAGCCTAGGCTTAGCAATGGTGCCAATGAAAACGTGTGGAGGCAGCCATTTTCTGGCACTTTTGTGCTCCCCTTGGGATGCCTTTCGCAGCTGCCGTGTGCCTGGAGCTCAGAGCTTGCTGGTTTAAAAAGCTCTACACCTAGGCGTAACCCTAACCCTAACCGTAACACTGGTCATTTAAATCAGCCTGGGTTTAGGAATTATCCCAAGGGAAAAGCTGTGGAGACAGCCATGTTGTGGCACTTTTGCGCTCCCCTTGGGATGCCTTTCACAGCTGCAGTGAGCTTGGAGCACAGGGCTTCCTGGTGTAAAAAACCACAACTTTAGCCCAAACTGGAGGCTTCTAAATCAGCCTTCGTTTCGGGATGTCCCCAAGGAAAAAGCTCTGTAGGCAGGCATGTTGAGGCACTTCTGCGCTCTTCTTGGGTAGTCCTTCGCAGCTGCTGTGCTCTTGGAACTCAGGGCTTTCTGGTTAAAAGAACACTAACCCTAGGCCTAACTCAAACCTTAAGCCTAGGAAGGAAAATCAGCCTATGATTCGGGATGGTCTCATGGAAATAGCAGTGGAGGCAGCCAAGTTGTGTCACTTTTGCGCTCCCCTTGGGATGCCTTTAACAGCTGCAGTGTGCCTGGAGCACAGGGCTTCCTGGTTTTAAAAGTCCTAGGCCTAGGCCTAACAGTAACCCTAGGAAGGTAAATCAGCCGGGTATTAGGGTTCTTCCTAAGGAAAAAGCTGTGAAAGCAGCCATGTTGTGGCACTTCTGCGCTCCCTTTGGGATGCCTTTGGCAGATGCAGTAAGCCTGGAACTCAGGGCTTCCTGGTTAAAAAAATCCTTGCCCTTGGCTGAGCCCTAACCCTAACCCTAGGCAGATAAATCAGCCTAGGTATAGGGATGGTGCCAAGGAAAAAGCTGTGAAAGCTGCCATGTTGTTGCACTTTTGTACTCCCCTTGGGATGCCTTAAACAGCTGCCGTGTGCCTGGAGCTCAGGGCTTCCTGGTTTAAAAAACCATGTCCCTAGCTGAGACAGGAGGCAGGTAATTCAGCCTAGGCTTAGCAATGGTGCCAATGAAAACGTGTGGAGGCAGCCATTTTCTGGCACTTTTGTGCTCCCCTTGGGATGCCTTTCGCAGCTGCCGTGTGCCTGGAGCTCAGAGCTTGCTGGTTTAAAAAGCTCTACACCTAGGCGTAACCCTAACCCTAACCGTAACACTGGTCATTTAAATCAGCCTGGGTTTAGGAATTATCCCAAGGGAAAAGCTGTGGAGACAGCCATGTTGTGGCACTTTTGCGCTCCCCTTGGGATGCCTTTCACAGCTGCAGTGTGCTTGGAGCACAGGGCTTCCTGGTGTAAAAAACCACAACTTTAGCCCAAACTGGAGGCTTCTAAATCAGCCTTCGTTTCGGGACGTCCTCAAAGAAAAAGCTGTGGAGGCAGGCATGTTGAGGCACTTCTGCGCTCTTCTTGGGTAGTCCTTCGCAGCTGCTGTGTTCTTGGAACTCAGGGCTTTCTGGTTAAAAGAACACTAACCCTAGGCCTAACTCAAACCTTAAGCCTAGGAAGGAAAATCAGCCTATGATTCGGGATGGTCTCATGGAAATAGCAGTGGAGGCAGCCAAGTTGTGTCACTTCTGCGCTCCCCTTGGGATGCCTTTAACAGCTGCAGTGTGCCTGGAGCACAGGGCTTCCTGGTTTTAAAAGTCCTAGGCCTAAACCTAACAGTAACCCTAGGAAGGTAAATCAGCCGGGTATTAGGGTTCTTCCTAAGGAAAAAGCTGTGAAAGCAGCCATGTTGTGGCACTTCTGCGCTCCCTTTGGGATGCCTTTGGCAGATGCAGTAAGCCTGGAACTCAGGGCTTCCTGGTTAAAAAATGCTAGCCCTAGGCTGAGCCCTAACCCTAACCCTAGGCAGATAAATCAGCCTAGGTATAGGGATGGTGCCAAGGAAAAAGCTGTGAAAGCTGCCATGTTTTTGCACTTTGGTACTCCCTTTGGGATGCCTTTCACAGCTGCCGTGTGCCTGGAGCTCAGGGCTTCCTGGTTTAAAAAACCATGTCCCTAGCTGAGACTGGAGGCAGGTGATTCAGCCTAGGCTTAGCAATGGTGCCAATGAAAACGTGTGGAGGCAGCCATTTTCTGGCACTTTTGTGCTCCCCTTGGGATGCCTTTCGCAGCTGCCGTGTGCCTGGAGCTCAGAGCTTGCTGGTTTAAAAAGCTCTAAACCTAGTCGTATTCCTAACCCTAACCGTAACACTGGTCATTTAAATCAGCCTGGGTTTAGGAATTATCCCAAGGGAAAAGCTGTGGAGACAGCCATGTTGTGGCACTTTTGCGCTCCCCTTGGGATGCCTTTCACAGCTGCAGTGAGCTTGGAGCACAGGGCTTCCTGGTGTAAAAAACCACAACTTTAGCCCAAACTGGAGGCTTCTAAATCAGCCTTCGTTTCGGGACGTCCCCAAGGAAAAAGCTGTGGAGGCAGGCATGTTGAGGCACTTCTGCGCTCTTCTTGGGTAGTCCTTCGCAGCTGCTGTGCTCTTGGAACTCAGGGCTTTCTGGTTAAAAGAACACTAACCCTAGGCCTAACTCAAACCTTAAGCCTAGGAAGGAAAATCAGCCTATGATTCGGGATGGTCTCATGGAAATAGCAGTGGAGGCAGCCAAGTTGTGTCACTTTTGCGCTCCCCTTAGGATGCCTTTACAGCTGCAGTGTGCCTGGAGCACAGGGCTTCCTGGTTTTAAAAGTCCTAGGCCTAGGCCTAACAGTAACCCTAGGAAGGTAAATCAGCCGGGTATTAGGGTTCTTCCTAAGGAAAAAGCTGTGAAAGCAGCCATGTTGTGGACCTTCTGCGCTCCCTTTGGGATGCCTTTGGCAGATGCAGTAAGCCTGGAACTCAGGGCTTCCTGGTTAAAAAAATCCTAGCCCTAGGCTGAGCCCTAACCCTAACCCTAACCCTAGGCAGATAAATCAGCCGAGGTATAGGGATGGTGCCAAGGAAAAAGCTGTGAAAGCTGACATGTTGTTGCACTTTTGTACTCCCCTTGGGATGCCTTTCACAGCTGCCGTGTGCCTGGAGCTCAGGGCTTCCTGGTTTAAAAAACCATGTCCCTAGCTGAGACTGGAGGCAGGTAATTCATCTTAGGCTTAGCAATGGTGCCAATAAAAACGTGTGGAGGCAGCCATTTTCTGGCACTTTTGTGCTCCCCTTGGGATGCCTTTCGCAGCTGCCGTGTGCCTGGAGCTCAGAGCTTGCTGGTTTAAAAAGCCCTACACCTAGGCATAACCCTAACCCTAACCGTAACACTGGTCATTTAAATCAGCCTGGGTTTAGGAATTATCCCAAGGGAAAAGCTGTGGAGACAGCCATGTTGTGGCACTTTTGCGCTCCCCTTGGGATGCCTTTCACAGCTGCAGTGAGCTTGGAGCACAGGGCTTCCTGGTGTAAAAAACCACAACTTTAGCCCAAACTGGAGGCTTCTAAATCAGCCTTCGTTTCGGGACGTCCCCAAGGAAAAAGCTGTGGAGGCAGGCATGTTGAGGCACTTCTGCGCTCTTCTTGGGTAGTCCTTCGCAGCTGCTGTGCTCTTGGAACTCAGGGCTTTCTGGTTAAAAGAACACTAACCCTAGGCCTAACTCAAACCTTAAGCCTAGGAAGGAAAATCAGCCTATGATTCGGGATGGTCTCATGGAAATAGCAGTGGAGGCAGCCAAGTTGTGTCACTTTTGCGCTCCCCTTGGGATGCCTTTAACAGCTGCAGTGTGCCTGGAGCACAGAGCTTCCTGGTTTTAAAAGTCCTAGGCCTAAGCCTAACAGTAACCCTAGGAAGGTAAATCAGCCGGGTATTAGGGTTCTTCCTAAGGAAAAAGCTGTGAAAGCAGCCATGTTGTGGCACTTCTGCGCTCCCTTTGGGATGCCTTTGGCAGATGCAGTAAGCCTGGAACTCAGGGCTTCCTGGTTAAAAAAATCCTTGCCCTTGGCTGAGCCCTAACCCTAACCCTAGGCAGATAAATCAGCCTAGGTATAGGGATGGTGCCAAGGAAAAAGCTGTGAAAGCTGCCATGTTGTTGCACTTTTGTACTCCCCTTGGGATGCCTTTCACAGCTGCCGTGTGCCTGGAGCTCAGGGCTTCCTGGTTTAAAAAACCATGTCCCTAGCTGAGACTGGAGGCAGGTAATTCAGCCTAGGCTTAGCAATGGTGCCAATAAAAACGTGTGGAGGCAGCCATTTTCTGGCACTTTTGTGCTCCCCTTGGGATGCCTTTCGCAGCTGCCGTGTGCCTGGAGCTCAGAGCTTGCTGGTTTAAAAAGCTCTACACCTAGGCGTAACCCTAACCCTAACCGTAACACTGGTCATTTAAATCAGCCTGGGTTTAGGAATTATCCCAAGGGAAAAGCTGTGGAGACAGCCATGTTGTGGCACTTTTGCGCTCCCCTTGGGATGCCTTTCACAGCTGCAGTGTGCTTGGAGCACAGGGCTTCCTGGTTTAAAAAACCACAACTTTAGCCCAAACTGGAGGCTTCTAAATCAGCGTTCGTTTCGGGACGTCCTGAAAGAAAAAGCTGTGGAGGCCGGCATGTTGAGGCACTTCTGCGCTCTTCTTGGGTAGTCCTTCGCAGCTGCTGTGTTCTTGGAACTCAGGGCTTTCTGGTTAAAAGAACACTAACCCCAGGCCTAACTCAAACCTTAAGCCTGGGAAGGAAAATCAGCCTATGATTCGGGATGGTCTCATGGAAATAGCAGTGGAGGCAGCCAAGTTGTGTCACTTTTGCGCTCCCCTTGGGATGCCTTTAACAGCTGCAGTGTGCCTGGAGCACAGAGCTTCCTGGTTTTAAAGGTCCTAGGCCTAAGCCTAACAGTAACCCTAGGAAGGTAAATCAGCCGGGTATTAGGGTTCTTCCTAAGGAAAAAGCTGTGAAAGCAGCCATGTTGTGGCACTTCTGCGCTCCCTTTGGGATGCCTTTGGCAGATGCAGTAAGCCTGGAACTCAGGGCTTCCTGGTTAAAAAAATCCTTGTCCTTGGCTGAGCCCTAACCCTAACCCTAGGCAGATAAATCAGCCTAGGTATAGGGATGGTGCCAAGGAAAAAGCTGTGAAAGCTGCCATGTTGTTGCACTTTTGTACTCCCCTTGGGATGCCTTTCACAGCTGCCGTGTGCCTGGAGCTCAGGGCTTCCTGGTTTAAAAAACCATGTCCCTAGCTGAGACAGGAGGCAGGTGATTCAGCCTAGGCTTAGCAATGGTGCCAATGAAAACGTGTGGAGGCAGCCATTTTCTGGCACTTTTGTGCTCCCCTTGGGATGCCTTTCGCAGCTGCCGTGTGCCTGGAGCTCAGAGCTTGCTGGTTTAAAAAGCTCTACACCTAGTCGTAACCCTAACCCTAACCGTAACACTGGTCATTTAAATTAGCCTGGGTTTAGGAATTATCCCAAGGGAAAAGCTGTGCAGACAGCCATGTTGTGGCACTTTTGTGCTCCCCTTGGGATGCCTTTCACAGCTGCAGTGTGCTTAGAGCACAGGGCTTCCTGGTGTAAAAAACCACAACTTTAGTCCAAACTGGAGGCTTCTAAATCAGCCTTCGTTTCGGGACGTCCCCAAGGAAAAAGCTGTGGAGGCAGGCATGTTGAGGCACTTCTGCGCTCTTCTTGGGTAGTCCTTCGCAGCTGCTGTGCTCTTGGAACTCAGGGCTTTCAGGTTAAAAGAACACTAACCCTAGGCCTAACTCAAACCTTAAGCCTAGGAAGGAAAATCAGCCTATGATTCGGGATGGTCTCATGGAAATAGCAGTGGAGGCAGCCAAGTTGTGTCACTTTTGCGCTCCCCTTGGGATGCCTTTCACAGCTGCAGTGTGCCTGGAGCACAGGGCTTCCTGGTTTTAAAAGTCCTAGGCCTAAGCCTAACAGTAACCCTAGGAAGGTAAATCAGCCGGGTATTAGGGTTCTTCCTAAGGAAAAAGCTGTGAAAGCAGCCATGTTGTGGCACTTCTGCGCTCCCTTTGGGATGCCTTTGGCAGATGCAGTAAGCCTGGAACTCAGGGCTTCCTGGTTAAAAAATCCTAGCCCTAGGCTGAGCCCTAACCCTAACCCTAGGCAGATAAATCAGCCTAGGTATAGGGATGGTGCCAAGGAAAAAGCTGTGAAAGCTGCCATGTTGTTGCACTTTTGTACTCCCCTTGGGATGCCTTTCACAGCTGCCGTGTGCCTGGAGCTCAGGGCTTCCTGGTTTAAAAAACCATGTCCCTAGCTGAGACTGGAGGCAGGTAATTCAGCCTAGGCTTAGCAATGGTGCCAATGAAAACGTGTGGAGGCAGCCATTTTCTGGCACTTTTGTGCTCCCCTTGGGATGCCTTTCGCAGCTGCCGTGTGCCTGGAGCTCAGAGCTTGCTGGTTTAAAAAGCTCTACACCTAGGCGTAACCCTAACCCTAACCGTAACACTGGTCATTTAAATCAGCCTGGGTTTAGGAATTATCCCAAGGGAAAAGCTGTGGAGACAGCCATGTTGTGGCACTTTTGCGCTCCCCTTGGGATGCCTTTCACAGCTGCAGTGAGCTTGGAGCACAGGGCTTCCTGGTGTAAAAAACCACAACTTTAGCCCAAACTGGAGGCTTCTAAATCACCCTTCGTTTCGGGATGTCCCCAAGGAAAAAGCTCTGTAGGCAGGCATGTTGAGGCACTTCTGCGCTCTTCTTGGGTAGTCCTTCGCAGCTGCTGTGCTCTTGGAACTCAGGGCTTTCTGGTTAAAAGAACACTAACCCTAGGCCTAACTCAAACCTTAAGCCTAGGAAGGAAAATCAGCCTATGATTCGGGATGGTCTCATGGAAATAGCAGTGGAGGCAGCCAAGTTGTGTCACTTTTGCGCTCCCCTTGGGATGCCTTTAACAGCTGCAGTGTGCCTGGAGCACAGGGCTTCCTGGTTTTAAAAGTCCTAGGCCTAGGCCTAACAGTAACCCTAGGAAGGTAAATCAGCCGGGTATTAGGGTTCTTCCTAAGGAAAAAGCTGTGAAAGCAGCCATGTTGTGGCACTTCTGCGCTCCCTTTGGGATGCCTTTGGCAGATGCAGTAAGCCTGGAACTCAGGGCTTCCTGGTTAAAAAAATCCTTGCCCTTGGCTGAGCCCTAACCCTAACCCTAGGCAGATAAATCAGCCTAGGTATAGGGATGGTGCCAAGGAAAAAGCTGTGAAAGCTGCCATGTTGTTGCACTTTTGTACTCCCCTTGGGATGCCTTAAACAGCTGCCGTGTGCCTGGAGCTCAGGGCTTCCTGGTTTAAAAAACCATGTCCCTAGCTGAGAATGGAGGCAGGTAATTCAGCCTAGGCTTAGCAATGGTGCCAATAAAAACGTGTGGAGGCAGCCATTTTCTGGCACTTTTGTGCTCCCCTTGGGATGCCTTTCGCAGCTGCCGTGTGCCTGAAGCTCAGAGCTTGCTGGTTTAAAAAGCTCTACACCTAGGCGTAACCCTAACCCTAACCGTAACACTGGTCATTTAAATCAGCCTGGGTTTAGGAATTATCCCAAGGGAAAAGCTGTGGAGACAGCCATGTTGTGGCACTTTTGCGCTCCCCTTGGGATGCCTTTCACAGCTGCAGTGTGCTTGGAGCACAGGGCTTCCTGGTGTAAAAAACCACAACTTTAGCCCAAACTGGAGGCTTCTAAATCAGCCTTCGTTTCGGGACGTCCTCAAAGAAAAAGCTGTGGAGGCAGGCATGTTGAGGCACTTCTGCGCTCTTCTTGGGTAGTCCTTCGCAGCTGCTGTGTTCTTGGAACTCAGGGCTTTCTGGTTAAAAGAACACTAACCCTAGGCCTAACTCAAACCTTAAGCCTAGGAAGGAAAATCAGCCTATGATTCGGGATGGTCTCATGGAAATAGCAGTGGAGGCAGCCAAGTTGTGTCACTTCTGCGCTCCCCTTGGGATGCCTTTAACAGCTGCAGTGTGCCTGGAGCACAGGGCTTCCTGGTTTTAAAAGTCCTAGGCCTAAACCTAACAGTAACCCTAGGAAGGTAAATCAGCCGGGTATTAGGGTTCTTCCTAAGGAAAAAGCTGTGAAAGCAGCCATGTTGTGGCACTTCTGCGCTCCCTTTGGGATGCCTTTGGCAGATGCAGTAAGCCTGGAACTCAGGGCTTCCTGGTTAAAAAATGCTAGCCCTAGGCTGAGCCCTAACCCTAACCCTAGGCAGATAAATCAGCCTAGGTATAGGGATGGTGCCAAGGAAAAAGCTGTGAAAGCTGCCATGTTTTTGCACTTTGGTACTCCCTTTGGGATGCCTTTCACAGCTGCCGTGTGCCTGGAGCTCAGGGCTTCCTGGTTTAAAAAACCATGTCCCTAGCTGAGACTGGAGGCAGGTGATTCAGCCTAGGCTTAGCAATGGTGCCAATGAAAACGTGTGGAGGCAGCCATTTTCTGGCACTTTTGTGCTCCCCTTGGGATGCCTTTCGCAGCTGCCGTGTGCCTGGAGCTCAGAGCTTGCTGGTTTAAAAAGCTCTAAACCTAGGCGTATTCCTAACCCTAACCGTAACACTGGTCATTTAAATCAGCCTGGGTTTAGGAATTATCCCAAGGGAAAAGCTGTGGAGACAGCCATGTTGTGGCACTTTTGCGCTCCCCTTGGGATGCCTTTCACAGCTGCAGTGAGCTTGGAGCACAGGGCTTCCTGGTGTAAAAAACCACAACTTTAGCCCAAACTGGAGGCTTCTAAATCAGCCTTCGTTTCGGGATGTCCCCAAGGAAAAAGCTGTGGAGGCAGGCATGTTGAGGCACTTCTGCGCTCTTCTTGGGTAGTCCTTCGCAGCTGCTGTGTTCTTGGAACTCAGGGCTTTCTGGTTAAAAGAACACTAACCCTAGGCCTAACTCAAACCTTAAGCCTAGGAAGGAAAATCAGCCTATGATTCGGGATGGTCTCATGGAAATAGCAGTGGAGGCAGCCAAGTTGTGTCACTTTTGCGCTCCCCTTAGGATGCCTTTACAGCTGCAGTGTGCCTGGAGCACAGGGCTTCCTGGTTTTAAAAGTCCTAGGCCTAGGCCTAACAGTAACCCTAGGAAGGTAAATCAGCCGGGTATTAGGGTTCTTCCTAAGGAAAAAGCTGTGAAAGCAGCCATGTTGTGGACCTTCTGCGCTCCCTTTGGGATGCCTTTGGCAGATGCAGTAAGCCTGGAACTCAGGGCTTCCTGGTTAAAAAAATCCTAGCCCTAGGCTGAGCCCTAACCCTAACCCTAACCCTAGGCAGATAAATCAGCCTAGGTATAGGGATGGTGCCAAGGAAAAAGCTGTGAAAGCTGCCATGTTGTTGCACTTTTGTACTCCCCTTGGGATGCCTTTCACAGCTGCCGTGTGCCTGGAGCTCAGGGCTTCCTGGTTTAAAAAACCATGTCCCTAGCTGAGACTGGAGGCAGGTAATTCAGCCTAGGCTTAGCAATGGTGCCAATGAAAACGTGTGGAGGCAGCCATTTTCTGGCACTTTTGTGCTCCCCTTGGGATGCCTTTCACAGCTGCCGTGTGCCTGGAGCTCAGAGCTTGCTGGTTTAAAAAGCTCTACACCTAGGCGTAACCCTAACCCTAACCGTAACACTGGTCATTTAAATCAGCCTGGGTTTAGGAATTATCCCAAGGGAAAAGCTGTGCAGACAGCCATGTTGTGGCACTTTTGCGCTCCCCTTGGGATGCCTTTCACAGCTGCAGTGAGCTTGGAGCACAGGGCTTCCTGGTGTAAAATACCACATCTTTAGCCCAAACTGGAGGCTTCTAAATCAGCCTTCGTTTCGGGACGTCCTCAAAGAAAAAGCTGTGGAGGCAGGCATGTTGAGGCACTTCTGCGCTCTTCTTGGGTAGTCCTTCGCAGCTGCTGTGTTCTTGGAACTCAGGGCTTTCTGGTTAAAAGAACACTAACCCTAGGCCTAACTCAAACCTTAAGCCTAGGAAGGAAAATCAGCCTATGATTCGGGATGGTCTCATGGAAATAGCAGTGGAGGCAGCCAAGTTGTGTCACTTCTGCGCTCCCCTTGGGATGCCTTTAACAGCTGCAGTGTGCCTGGAGCACAGGGCTTCCTGGTTTTAAAAGTCCTAGGCCTAAACCTAACAGTAACCCTAGGAAGGTAAATCAGCCGGGTATTAGGGTTCTTCCTAAGGAAAAAGCTGTGAAAGCAGCCATGTTGTGGCACTTCTGCGCTCCCTTTGGGATGCCTTTGGCAGATGCAGTAAGCCTGGAACTCAGGGCTTCCTGGTTAAAAAATGCTAGCCCTAGGCTGAGCCCTAACCCTAACCCTAGGCAGATAAATCAGCCTAGGTATAGGGATGGTGCCAAGGAAAAAGCTGTGAAAGCTGCCATGTTTTTGCACTTTGGTACTCCCTTTGGGATGCCTTTCACAGCTGCCGTGTGCCTGGAGCTCAGGGCTTCCTGGTTTAAAAAACCATGTCCCTAGCTGAGACTGGAGGCAGGTGATTCAGCCTAGGCTTAGCAATGGTGCCAATGAAAACGTGTGGAGGCAGCCATTTTCTGGCACTTTTGTGCTCCCCTTGGGATGCCTTTCGCAGCTGCCGTGTGCCTGGAGCTCAGAGCTTGCTGGTTTAAAAAGCTCTAAACCTAGTCGTATTCCTAACCCTAACCGTAACACTGGTCATTTAAATCAGCCTGGGTTTAGGAATTATCCCAAGGGAAAAGCTGTGGAGACAGCCATGTTGTGGCACTTTTGCGCTCCCCTTGGGATGCCTTTCACAGCTGCAGTGAGCTTGGAGCACAGGGCTTCCTGGTGTAAAAAACCACAACTTTAGCCCAAACTGGAGGCTTCTAAATCAGCCTTCGTTTCGGGATGTCCCCAAGGAAAAAGCTGTGGAGGCAGGCATGTTGAGGCACTTCTGCGCTCTTCTTGGGTAGTCCTTCGCAGCTGCTGTGTTCTTGGAACTCAGGGCTTTCTGGTTAAAAGAACACTAACCCTAGGCCTAACTCAAACCTTAAGCCTAGGAAGGAAAATCAGCCTATGATTCGGGATGGTCTCATGGAAATAGCAGTGGAGGCAGCCAAGTTGTGTCACTTTTGCGCTCCCCTTAGGATGCCTTTACAGCTGCAGTGTGCCTGGAGCACAGGGCTTCCTGGTTTTAAAAGTCCTAGGCCTAGGCCTAACAGTAACCCTAGGAAGGTAAATCAGCCGGGTATTAGGGTTCTTCCTAAGGAAAAAGCTGTGAAAGCAGCCATGTTGTGGACCTTCTGCGCTCCCTTTGGGATGCCTTTGGCAGATGCAGTAAGCCTGGAACTCAGGGCTTCCTGGTTAAAAAAATCCTAGCCCTAGGCTGAGCCCTAACCCTAACCCTAACCCTAGGCAGATAAATCAGCCTAGGTATAGGGATGGTGCCAAGGAAAAAGCTGTGAAAGCTGCCATGTTGTTGCACTTTTGTACTCCCCTTGGGATGCCTTTCACAGCTGCCAAGTGCCTGGAGCTCAGGGCTTCCTGGTTTAAAAAACCATGTCCCTAGCTGAGACTGGAGGCAGGTAATTCAGCCTAGGCTTAGCAATGGTGCCAATGAAAACGTGTGGAGGCAGCCATTTTCTGGCACTTTTGTGCTCCCCTTGGGATGCCTTTCACAGCTGCCGTGTGCCTGGAGCTCAGAGCTTGCTGGTTTAAAAAGCTCTACACCTAGGCGTAACCCTAACCCTAACCGTAACACTGGTCATTTAAATCAGCCTGGGTTTAGGAATTATCCCAAGGGAAAAGCTGTGGAGACAGCCATGTTGTGGCACTTTTGCGCTCCCCTTGGGATGCCTTTCACAGCTGCAGTGAGCTTGGAGCACAGGGCTTCCTGGTGTAAAATACCACATCTTTAGCCCAAACTGGAGGCTTCTAAATCAGCCTTCGTTTCGGGACGTCCCCAAGGAAAAAGCTGTGGAGGCAGGCATGTTGAGGCACTTCTGCGCTCTTCTTGGGTAGTCCTTCGCAGCTGCTGTGCTCTTGGAACTCAGGGCTTTCTGGTTAAAAGAACACTAACCCTAGGCCTAACTCAAACCTTAAGCCTAGGAAGGAAAATCAGCCTATGATTCGGGAAGGTCTCATGGAAATAGCAGTGGAGGCAGCCAAGTTGTGTCACTTTTGCGCTCCCCTTGGGATGCCTTTAACAGCTGCAGTGTGCCTGGAGCACAGGGCTTCCTGGTTTTAAAAGTCCTAGGCCTAGGCCTAACAGTAACCCCAGGAAGGTAAATCAGCCGGGTATTAGGGTTCTTCCTAAGGAAAAAGCTGTGAAAGCAGCCATGTTGTGGCACTTCACCACTCCCTTTGGGATGCCTTTGGCAGATGCAGTAAGCCTGGAACTCAGGGCTTCCTGGTTAAAAAAATCCTAGCACTTGGCTGAGCCCTAACCCTAACCCTAGGCAGATAAATCAGCCGAGGTATAGGGATGGTGCCAAGGAAAAAGCTGTGAAAGCTGCCATGTTGTTGCACTTTTGTACACCCTTTGGGATGTCTTTCACAGCTGCCGTGTGCCTGGAGCTCAGGGCTTCCTGGTTTAAAAAACCATGTCCCTAGCTGAGACTGGAGGCAGGTAATTCAGACTAGGCTTAGCAATGGTGCCAATAAAAACGTGTGGAGGCAGCCATTTTCTGGCACTTTTGTGCTCCCCTTGGGATGCCTTTCACAGCTGCCGTGTGCCTGGAGCTCAGAGCTTGCTGGTTTAAAAAGCTCTACACCTAGGCGTATTCCTAACCCTAACCGTAACACTGGTCATTTAAATCAGCCTGGGTTTAGGAATTATCCCAAGGGAAAAGCTGTGGAGACAGCCATGTTGTGGCACTTTTGCGCTCCCCTTGGGATGCCTTTCACAGCTGCAGTGAGCTTGGAGCACAGGGCTTCCTGGTGTAAAAAACCACAACTTTAGCCCAAACTGGAGGCTTCTAAATCAGCCTTCGTTTCGGGATGTCCCCAAGGAAAAAGCTGTGGAGGCAGGCATGTTGAGGCACTTCTGCGCTCTTCTTGGGTAGTCCTTCGCAGCTGCTGTGTTCTTGGAACTCAGGGCTTTCTGGTTAAAAGAACACTAACCCTAGGCCTAACTCAAACCTTAAGCCTAGGAAGGAAAATCAGCCTATGATTCGGGATGGTCTCATGGAAATAGCAGTGGAGGCAGCCAAGTTGTGTCACTTTTGCGCTCCCCTTGGGATGCCTTTAACAGCTGCAGTGTGCCTGGAGCACAGGGCTTCCTGGTTTTAAAAGTCCTAGGCCTAGGCCTAACAGTAACCCTAGGAAGGTAAATCAGCCGGGTATTAGGGTTCCTCCTAAGGAAAAAGCTGTGAAAGCAGCCATGTTGTGGACCTTCTGCGCTCCCTTTGGGATGCCTTTGGCAGATGCAGTAAGCCTGGAACTCAGGGCTTCCTGGTTAAAAAATCCTAGCCCTAGGCTGAGCCCTAACCCTAACCCTAGGCAGATAAATCAGCCTAGGTATAGGGATGGTGCCAAGGAAAAAGCTGTGAAAGCTGCCTTGTTTTTGCACTTTGGTACTCCCTTTGGGATGCCTTTCACAGCTGCCGTGTGCCTGGAGCTCAGGGCTTCCTGGTTTAAAAAACCATGTCCCTAGCTGAGACTTTAGGCAGGTAATTCAGCCTAGGCTTAGCAATGGTGCCAATGAAAACGTGTGGAGGCAGCCATTTTCTGGCACTTTTGTGCTCCCCTTGGGATGCCTTTCACAGCTGCCGTGTGCCTGGAGCTCAGAGCTTGCTGGTTTAAAAAGCTCTACACCTAGGCGTAACCCTAACCCTAACCGTAACACTGGTCATTTAAATCAGCCTGGGTTTAGGAATTATCCCAAGAGAAAAGCTGTGGAGACAGCCATGTTGTGGCACTTTTGCGCTCCCCTTGGGATGCCTTTCACAGCTGCAGTGTGCTGAGAGCACAGGGCTTCCTGGTGTAAAAAACCACAACTTTAGCCTAAACTGGAGGCTTCTAAATCAGCCTTCGTTTCGGGATGTCCCCAAGGAAAAAGCTGTGGAGGCAGGCATGTTGAGGCACTTCTGCGCTCTTCTTGGGTAGTCCTTCGCAGCTGCTGTGTTCTTGGAACTCAGGGCTTTCTGGTTAAAAGAACACTAACCCTAGGCCTAACTCAAACCTTAAGCCTAGGAAGGAAAATCAGCCTATGATTCGGGATGGTCTCATGGAAATAGCAGTGGAGGCAGCCAAGTTGTGTCACTTTTGCGCTCCCCTTGGGATGCCTTTAACAGCTGCAGTGTGCCTGGAGCACAGAGCTTCCTGGTTTTAAAAGTCCTAGGCCTAAGCCTAACAGTAACCCTAGGAAGGTAAATCAGCCGGGTATTAGGGTTCTTCCTAAGGAAAAAGCTGTGAAAGCAGCCATGTTGTGCACCTTCTGCGCTCCCTTTGGGATGCCTTTGGCAGATGCAGTAAGCCTGGAACTCAGGGCTTCCTGGTTAAAAAATCCTAGCCCTAGGCTGAGCCCTAACCCTAACCCTAGGCAGATAAATCAACCTAGGTATAGGGATGGTGCCAAGGAAAAAGCTGTGAAAGCTGCCATGTTGTTGCACTTTTGTACTCCCCTTGGGATGCCTTTCACAGCTGCCGTGTGCCTGGAGCTCAGGGCTTCCTGGTTTAAAAAACCATGTCCCTAGCTGAGACTGGAGGCAGGTAATTCAGCCTAGGCTTAGCAATGGTGCCAATAAAAACGTGTGGAGGCAGCCATTTTCTGGCACTTTTGTGCTCCCCTTGGGATGCCTTTCGCAGCTGCCGTGTGCCTGGAGCTCAGAGCTTGCTGGTTTAAAAAGCTCTACACCTAGGCATAACCCTAACCCTAACCGTAACACTGGTCATTTAAATCAGCCTGGGTTTAGGAATTATCCCAAGGGAAAAGCTGTGGAGACAGCCATGTTGTGGCACTTTTGCGCTCCCCTTGGGATGCCTTTCACAGCTGCAGTGTGCTTAGAGCACAGGGCTTCCTGGTGTAAAAAACCACAACTTTAGCCCAAACTGGAGGCTTCTAAATCAGCCTTCGTTTCGGGACGTCCCCAAGGAAAAAGCTGTGGAGGCAGGCATGTTGAGGCACTTCTGCGCTCTTCTTGGGTAGTCCTTCGCAGCTGCTGTGTTCTTGGAACTCAGGGCTTTCTGGTTAAAAGAACACTAACCCTAGGCCTAACTCAAACCTTAAGCCTAGGAAGGAAAATCAGCCTATGATTCGGGATGGTCTCATGGAAATAGCACTGGAGGCAGCCAAGTTGTGTCACTTTAGCGCTCCCTTTGGTATGCCTTTGGCAGATGCAGTAAGCCTGGAACTCAGGGCTTCCTGGTTAAAAAAATCCTTGCCCTTGGCTGAGCACTAACCCTAACCCTAGGCAGATAAATCAGCCTAGGTATAGGGATGGTGCCAAGGAAAAAGCTGTGAAAGCTGCCATGTTGTTGCACTTTTGTACTCCCCTTGGGATGCCTTTCACAGCTGCCAAGTGCCTGGAGCTCAGGGCTTCCTGGTTTAAAAAACCATGTCCCCAGCTGAGACTGGAGGCAGGTAATTCAGACTAGGCTTAGCAATGGTGCCAATGAAAACGTGTGGAGGCAGCCATTTTCTGGCACTTTTGTGCTCCCCTTGGGATGCCTTTCACAGCTGCCGTGTGCCTGGAGCTCAGAGCTTGCTGGTTTAAAAAGCTCTACACCTAGGCGTATTCCTAACTCTAACGGCAACCCTGGTCATTTAAATCAGCCTGGGTTTAGGAATTATCCCAAGGGAAAAGCTGTGGAGACAGCCATGTTGTGGCACTTTTGCGCTCCCCTTGGGATGACTTTCACAGCTGCAGGGTGCTTGGAGCACAGGGCTTCCTGGTGTAAAAAACCACAACTTAACTCAAACTGGAGGCTTCTAAATCAGCCTTCGTTTCGGGACGTCCTCAAAGAAAAAGCTGTGGAGGCAGGCATGTTGAGGCACTTCTGCGCTCTTCTTGGGTAGTCCTTCGCAGCTGCTGTGTTCTTGGAACTCAGGGCTTTCTGGTTAAAAGAACACTAACCCTAGGCCTAACTCAAACCTTAAGCCTAGGAAGGAAAATCAGCCTATGATTCGGGATGGTCTCATGGAAATAGCAGTGGAGGCAGCCAAGTTGTGTCACTTTTGCGCTCCCCTTGGGATGCCTTTAACAGCTGCAGTGTGCCTGGAGCACAGGGCTTCCTGGTTTTAAAAGTCCTAGGCCTAGGCCTGACAGTAACCCTAGGAAGGTAAATCAGCCAGGTATTAGGGTTCCTCCTAAGGAAAAAGCTGTGAAAGCAGCCATGTTGTGGCACTTCTGCGCTCCCCTTGGGATGCCTTTAACAGCTGCAGTGTGCCTGGAGCACAGGGCTTCCTGGTTTTAAAAGTCCTAGGCCTAGGCCTAACAGTAACCCTAGGAAGGTAAATCAGCCGGGTATTAGGGTTCTTCCTAAGGAAAAAGCTGTGAAAGCAGCCATGTTGTGGCACTTCTGCACTCCCTTTGGGATGCCTTTGGCAGATGCAGTAAGCCTGGAACTCAGGGCTTCCTGGTTAAAAAAATCCTTGCCCTTGGCTGAGCCCTAACCCTAACCCTAGGCAGATAAATCAGCCTAGGTATAGGGATGGTGCCAAGGAAAAAGCTGTGAAAGCTGCCATGTTGTTGCACTTTTGTACTCCCCTTGGGATGCCTTAAACAGCTGCCGTGTGCCTGGAGCTCAGGGCTTCCTGGTTTAAAAAACCATGTCCCTAGCTGAGACTGGAGGCAGGTAATTCAGCCTAGGCTTAGCAATGGTGCCAATGAAAACGTGTGGAGGCAGCCATTTTCTGGCACTTTTGTGCTCCCCTTGGGATGCCTTTCGCAGCTGCCGTGTGCCTGGAGCTCAGAGCTTGCTGGTTTAAAAAGCTCTACACCTAGGCATAACCCTAACCCTAACCGTAACACTGGTCATTTAAATCAGCCTGGGTTTAGGAATTATCCCAAGGGAAAAGCTGTGGAGACAGCCATGTTGTGGCACTTTTGCGCTCCCCTTGGGATGCCTTTCACAGCTGCAGTGTGCTTGGAGCACAGGGCTTCCTGGTGTAAAAAACCACAATTTAGCCTAAACTGGAGGCTTCTAAATCAGCCTTCGTTTCGGGACATCCTCAAAGAAAAAGCTGTGGAGGCAGGCATGTTGAGGCACTTCTGCGCTCTTCTTGGGTAGTCCTTCGCAGCTGCTGTGTTCTTGGAACTCAGGGCTTTCTGGTTAAAAGAACACTAACCCTAGGCCTAACTCAAACCTTAAGCCTAGGAAGGAAAATCAGCCTATGATTCTGGATGGTCTCATGGAAATAGCAGTGGAGGCAGCCAAGTTGTGTCACTTTTGCGCTCCCCTTGGGATGCCTTTAACAGCTGCAGTGTGCCTGGAGCACAGGGCTTCCTGGTTTTAAAAGTCCTAGGCCTAAGCCTAACAGTAACCCTAGGAAGGTAAATCAGCCGGGTATTAGGGTTCTTCCTAAGGAAAAAGCTGTGAAAGCAGCCATGTTGTGGACCTTCTACGCTCCCTTTGGGATGCCTTTGGCAGATGCAGTAAGCCTGGAACTCAGGGCTTCCTGGTTAAAAAATCCTAGCCCTAGGCTGAGCCCTAACCCTAACCCTAGGCAGATAAATCAGCCTAGGTATAGGGATGGTGCCAAGGAAAAAGCTGTGAAAGCTGCCATGTTGTTGCACTTTTGTACTCCCCTTGGGATGCCTTTCACAGCTGCCGTGTGCCTGGAGCTCAGGGCTTCCTGGTTTAAAAAACCATGTCCCTAGCTGAGACTGGAGGCAGGTAATTCAGCCTAGGCTTAGCAATGGTGCCAATGAAAACGTGTGGAGGCAGCCATTTTCTGGCACTTTTGTGCTCCCCTTGGGATGCCTTTCGCAGCTGCCGTGTGCCTGGAGCTCAGAGCTTGCTGGTTTAAAAAGCTCTACACCTAGGCGTAACCCTAACCCTAACCGTAACACTGGTCATTTAAATCAGCCTGGGTTTAGGAATTATCCCAAGGGAAAAGCTGTGCAGACAGCCATGTTGTGGCACTTTTGCGCTCCCCTTGGGATGCCTTTCACAGCTGCAGGGTGCTTGGAGCACAGGGCTTCCTGGTGTAAAAACCCACATCTTTAGCCCAAACTGGAGGCTTCTAAATCAGCCTTCGTTTCGGGACGTCCCCAAGGAAAAAGCTGTGGAGGCTGGCATGTTGAGGCACTTCTGCGCTCTTCTTGGGTAGTCCTTCGCAGCTGCTGTGTTCTTGGAACTCAGGGCTTTCTGGTTAAAAGAACACTAACCCTAGGCCTAACTCAAACCTTAAGCCTAGGAAGGAAAATCAGCCTATGATTCGGGATGGTCTCATGGAAATAGCAGTGGAGGCAGCCAAGTTGTGTCACTTTTGCGCTCCCCTTGGGATGCCTTTAACAGCTGAAGTGTGCCTGGAGCAGAGGGCTTCCTGGTTTTAAAAGTCTTAGGCCTAAGCCTAACAGTAACCCTAGGAAGGTAAATCAGCCGGTTATTAGGGTTCTTCCTAAGGAAAAAGCTGTGAAAGCAGCCATGTTGTGGCACTTCTGCGCTCCCTTTGGGATGCCTTTGGCAGATGCAGTAAGCCTGGAACTCAGGGCTTCCTGGTTAAAAAAATCCTTGCCCTTGGCTGAGCCCTAACCCTAACCCTAGGCAGATAAATCAGCCTAGGTATAGGGATGGTGCCAAGGAAAAAGCTGTGAAAGCTGCCATGTTGTTGCACTTTTGTACTCCCCTTGGGATGCCTTAAACAGCTGCCGTGTGCCTGGAGCTCAGGGCTTCCTGGTTTAAAAAACCATGTCCCTAGCTGAGACTGGAGGCAGGTAATTCAGCCTAGGCTTAGCAATGGTGCCAATAAAAACGTGTGGAGGCAGCCATTTTCTGGCACTTTTGTGCTCCCCTTGGGATGCCTTTCGCAGCTGCCGTGTGCCTGGAGCTCAGAGCTTGCTGGTTTAAAAAGCTCTAAACCTAGGCGTATTCCTAACCCTAACCGTAACACTGGTCATTTAAATCAGCCTGGGTTTAGGAATTATCCCAAGGGAAAAGCTGTGGAGACAGCCATGTTGTGGCACTTTTGCGCTCCCCTTGGGATGACTTTCACAGCTGCAGGGTGCTTGGAGCACAGGGCTTCCTGGTGTAAAAAACCACAACTTAACTCAAACTGGAGGCTTCTAAATCAGCCTTCGTTTCGGGACGTCCTCAAAGAAAAAGCTGTGGAGGCAGGCATGTTGAGGCACTTCTGCGCTCTTCTTGGGTAGTCCTTCGCAGCTGCTGTGTTCTTGGAACTCAGGGCTTTCTGGTTAAAAGAACACTAACCCTAGGCCTAACTCAAACCTTAAGCCTAGGAAGGAAAATCAGCCTATGATTCGGGATGGTCTCATGGAAATAGCAGTGGAGGCAGCCAAGTTGTGTCACTTTTGCGCTCCCCTTGGGATGCCTTTAACAGCTGCAGTGTGCCTGGAGCACAGGGCTTCCTGGTTTTAAAAGTCCTAGGCCTAGGCCTGACAGTAACCCTAGGAAGGTAAATCAGCCAGGTATTAGGGTTCCTCCTAAGGAAAAAGCTGTGAAAGCAGCCATGTTGTGGCACTTCTGCGCTCCCCTTGGGATGCCTTTAACAGCTGCAGTGTGCCTGGAGCACAGGGCTTCCTGGTTTTAAAAGTCCTAGGCCTAGGCCTAACAGTAACCCTAGGAAGGTAAATCAGCCGGGTATTAGGGTTCTTCCTAAGGAAAAAGCTGTGAAAGCAGCCATGTTGTGGCACTTCTGCACTCCCTTTGGGATGCCTTTGGCAGATGCAGTAAGCCTGGAACTCAGGGCTTCCTGGTTAAAAAAATCCTTGCCCTTGGCTGGGCCCTAACCCTAACCCTAGGCAGATAAATCAGCCTAGGTATAGGGATGGTGCCAAGGAAAAAGCTGTGAAAGCTGCCATGTTGTTGCACTTTTGTACTCCCCTTGGGATGCCTTAAACAGCTGCCGTGTGCCTGGAGCTCAGGGCTTCCTGGTTTAAAAAACCATGTCCCTAGCTGAGACTGGAGGCAGGTAATTCAGCCTAGGCTTAGCAATGGTGCCAATGAAAACGTGTGGAGGCAGCCATTTTCTGGCACTTTTGTGCTCCCCTTGGGATGCCTTTCGCAGCTGCCGTGTGCCTGGAGCTCAGAGCTTGCTGGTTTAAAAAGCTCTACACCTAGGCATAACCCTAACCCTAACCGTAACACTGGTCATTTAAATCAGCCTGGGTTTAGGAATTATCCCAAGGGAAAAGCTGTGGAGACAGCCATGTTGTGGCACTTTTGCGCTCCCCTTGGGATGCCTTTCACAGCTGCAGTGTGCTTGGAGCACAGGGCTTCCTGGTGTAAAAAACCACAATTTAGCCTAAACTGGAGGCTTCTAAATCAGCCTTCGTTTCGGGACATCCTCAAAGAAAAAGCTGTGGAGGCAGGCATGTTGAGGCACTTCTGCGCTCTTCTTGGGTAGTCCTTCGCAGCTGCTGTGTTCTTGGAACTCAGGGCTTTCTGGTTAAAAGAACACTAACCCTAGGCCTAACTCAAACCTTAAGCCTAGGAAGGAAAATCAGCCTATGATTCTGGATGGTCTCATGGAAATAGCAGTGGAGGCAGCCAAGTTGTGTCACTTTTGCGCTCCCCTTGGGATGCCTTTAACAGCTGCAGTGTGCCTGGAGCACAGGGCTTCCTGGTTTTAAAAGTCCTAGGCCTAAGCCTAACAGTAACCCTAGGAAGGTAAATCAGCCGGGTATTAGGGTTCTTCCTAAGGAAAAAGCTGTGAAAGCAGCCAAGTTGTGGACCTTCTACGCTCCCTTTGGGATGCCTTTGGCAGATGCAGTAAGCCTGGAACTCAGGGCTTCCTGGTTAAAAAATCCTAGCCCTAGGCTGAGCCCTAACCCTAACCCTAGGCAGATAAATCAGCCTAGGTATAGGGATGGTGCCAAGGAAAAAGCTGTGAAAGCTGCCATGTTGTTGCACTTTTGTACTCCCCTTGGGATGCCTTTCACAGCTGCCGTGTGCCTGGAGCTCAGGGCTTCCTGGTTTAAAAAACCATGTCCCTAGCTGAGACTGGAGGCAGGTAATTCAGCCTAGGCTTAGCAATGGTGCCAATGAAAACGTGTGGAGGCAGCCATTTTCTGGCACTTTTGTGCTCCCCTTGGGATGCCTTTCGCAGCTGCCGTGTGCCTGGAGCTCAGAGCTTGCTGGTTTAAAAAGCTCTACACCTAGGCGTAACCCTAACCCTAACCGTAACACTGGTCATTTAAATCAGCCTGGGTTTAGGAATTATCCCAAGGGAAAAGCTGTGCAGACAGCCATGTTGTGGCACTTTTGCGCTCCCCTTGGGATGCCTTTCACAGCTGCAGGGTGCTTGGAGCACAGGGCTTCCTGGTGTAAAAACCCACATCTTTAGCCCAAACTGGAGGCTTCTAAATCAGCCTTCGTTTCGGGACGTCCCCAAGGAAAAAGCTGTGGAGGCTGGCATGTTGAGGCACTTCTGCGCTCTTCTTGGGTAGTCCTTCGCAGCTGCTGTGTTCTTGGAACTCAGGGCTTTCTGGTTAAAAGAACACTAACCCTAGGCCTAACTCAAACCTTAAGCCTAGGAAGGAAAATCAGCCTATGATTCGGGATGGTCTCATGGAAATAGCAGTGGAGGCAGCCAAGTTGTGTCACTTTTGCGCTCCCCTTGGGATGCCTTTAACAGCTGTAGTGTGCCTGGAGCAGAGGGCTTCCTGGTTTTAAAAGTCTTAGGCCTAAGCCTAACAGTAACCCTAGGAAGGTAAATCAGCCGGTTATTAGGGTTCTTCCTAAGGAAAAAGCTGTGAAAGCAGCCATGTTGTGGCACTTCTGCGCTCCCTTTGGGATGCCTTTGGCAGATGCAGTAAGCCTGGAACTCAGGGCTTCCTGGTTAAAAAAATCCTTGCCCTTGGCTGAGCCCTAACCCTAACCCTAGGCAGATAAATCAGCCTAGGTATAGGGATGGTGCCAAGGAAAAAGCTGTGAAAGCTGCCATGTTGTTGCACTTTTGTACTCCCCTTGGGATGCCTTAAACAGCTGCCGTGTGCCTGGAGCTCAGGGCTTCCTGGTTTAAAAAACCATGTCCCTAGCTGAGACTGGAGGCAGGTAATTCAGCCTAGGCTTAGCAATGGTGCCAATAAAAACGTGTGGAGGCAGCCATTTTCTGGCACTTTTGTGCTCCCCTTGGGATGCCTTTCGCAGCTGCCGTGTGCCTGGAGCTCAGAGCTTGCTGGTTTAAAAAGCTCTACACCTAGGCGTAACCCTAACCCTAACCGTAACACTGGTCATTTAAATCAGCCTGGGTTTAGGAATTATCCCAAGGGAAAAGCTGTGGAGACAGCCATGTTGTGGCACTTTTGCGCTCCCCTTGGGATGCCTTTCACAGCTGCAGTGAGCTTGGAGCACAGGGCTTCCTGGTGTAAAAAACCACAACTTTAGCCTAAACTGGAGGCTTCTAAATCAGCCTTCGTTTCGGGACGTCCCCAAGGAAAAAGCTGTGGAGGCAGGCATGTTGAGGCACTTCTGCGCTCTTCTTGGGTAGTCCTTCGCAGCTGCTGTGTTCTTGGAACTCAGGGCTTTCTGGTTAAAAGAACACTAACCCTAGGCCTAACTCAAACCTTAAGCCTAGGAAGGAAAATCAGCCTATGATTCGGGATGGTCTCATGGAAATAGCAGTGGAGGCAGCCAAGTTGTGTCACTTTTGCGCTCCCCTTGGGATGCCTTTAACAGCTGCAGTGTGCCTGGAGCACAGGGCTTCCTGGTTTTAAAAGTCCTAGGCCTAGGCCTGACAGTAACCCTAGGAAGGTAAATCAGCCAGGTATTAGGGTTCCTCCTAAGGAAAAAGCTGTGAAAGCAGCCATGTTGTGGCACTTCTGCGCTCCCCTTGGGATGCCTTTAACAGCTGCAGTGTGCCTGGAGCACAGGGCTTCCTGGTTTTAAAAGTCCTAGGCCTAGGCCTAACAGTAACCCTAGGAAGGTAAATCAGCCGGGTATTAGGGTTCTTCCTAAGGAAAAAGCTGTGAAAGCAGCCATGTTGTGGCACTTCTGCACTCCCTTTGGGATGCCTTTGGCAGATGCAGTAAGCCTGAAACTCAGGGCTTCCTGGTTAAAAAAATCCTTGCCCTTGGCTGAGCCCTAACCCTAACCCTAGGCAGATAAATCAGCCTAGGTATAGGGATGGTGCCAAGGAAAAAGCTGTGAAAGCTGCCATGTTGTTGCACTTTTGTACTCCCCTTGGGATGCCTTAAACAGCTGCCGTGTGCCTGGAGCTCAGGGCTTCCTGGTTTAAAAAACCATGTCCCTAGCTGAGACTGGAGGCAGGTAATTCAGCCTAGGCTTAGCAATGGTGCCAATAAAAACGTGTGGAGGCAGCCATTTTCTGGCACTTTTGTGCTCCCCTTGGGATGCCTTTCGCAGCTGCCGTGTGCCTGGAGCTCAGAGCTTGCTGGTTTAAAAAGCTCTACACCTAGGCGTAACCCTAACCCTAACCGTAACACTGGTCATTTAAATCAGCCTGGGTTTAGGAATTATCCCAAGGGAAAAGCTGTGGAGACAGCCATGTTGTGGCACTTTTGCGCTCCCCTTGGGATGCCTTTCACAGCTGCAGTGTGCTTAGAGCACAGGGCTTCCTGGTGTAAAAAACCACAACTTTAGCCCAAACTGGAGGCTTCTAAATCAGCCTTCGTTTCGGGACGTCCCCAAAGAAAAAGCTGTGGAGGCAGGCATGTTGAGGCACTTCTGCGCTCTTCTTGGGTAGTCCTTCGCAGCTGCTGTGTTCTTGGAACTCAGGGCTTTCTGGTTAAAAGAACACTAACCCTAGGCCTAACTCAAACCTTAAGCCTAGGAAGGAAAATCAGCCTATGATTCGGGATGGTCTCATGGAAATAGCAGTGGAGGCAGCCAAGTTGTGTCACTTTTGCGCTCCCCTTGGGATGCCTTTAACAGCTGTAGTGTGCCTGGAGCAGAGGGCTTCCTGGTTTTAAAAGTCTTAGGCCTAAGCCTAACAGTAACCCTAGGAAGGTAAATCAGCCGGTTATTAGGGTTCTTCCTAAGGAAAAAGCTGTGAAAGCAGCCATGTTGTGGCACTTCTGCGCTCCCTTTGGGATGCCTTTGGCAGATGCAGTAAGCCTGGAACTCAGGGCTTCCTGGTTAAAAAAATCCTTGCCCTTGGCTGAGCCCTAACCCTAACCCTAGGCAGATAAATCAGCCTAGGTATAGGGATGGTGCCAAGGAAAAAGCTGTGAAAGCTGCCATGTTGTTGCACTTTTGTACTCCCCTTGGGATGCCTTAAACAGCTGCCGTGTGCCTGGAGCTCAGGGCTTCCTGGTTTAAAAAACCATGTCCCTAGCTGAGACTGGAGGCAGGTAATTCAGCCTAGGCTTAGCAATGGTGCCAATAAAAACGTGTGGAGGCAGCCATTTTCTGGCACTTTTGTGCTCCCCTTGGGATGCCTTTCGCAGCTGCCGTGTGCCTGGAGCTCAGAGCTTGCTGGTTTAAAAAGCTCTACACCTAGGCGTAACCCTAACCCTAACCGTAACACTGGTCATTTAAATCAGCCTGGGTTTAGGAATTATCCCAAGGGAAAAGCTGTGGAGACAGCCATGTTGTGGCACTTTTGCGCTCCCCTTGGGATGCCTTTCACAGCTGCAGTGAGCTTGGAGCACAGGGCTTCCTGGTGTAAAAAACCACAACTTTAGCCTAAACTGGAGGCTTCTAAATCAGCCTTCGTTTCGGGACGTCCCCAAGGAAAAAGCTGTGGAGGCAGGCATGTTGAGGCACTTCTGCGCTCTTCTTGGGTAGTCCTTCGCAGCTGCTGTGTTCTTGGAACTCAGGGCTTTCTGGTTAAAAGAACACTAACCCTAGGCCTAACTCAAACCTTAAGCCTAGGAAGGAAAATCAGCCTATGATTCGGGATGGTCTCATGGAAATAGCAGTGGAGGCAGCCAAGTTGTGTCACTTTTGCGCTCCCCTTGGGATGCCTTTAACAGCTGCAGTGTGCCTGGAGCACAGGGCTTCCTGGTTTTAAAAGTCCTAGGCCTAGGCCTGACAGTAACCCTAGGAAGGTAAATCAGCCAGGTATTAGGGTTCCTCCTAAGGAAAAAGCTGTGAAAGCAGCCATGTTGTGGCACTTCTGCGCTCCCCTTGGGATGCCTTTAACAGCTGCAGTGTGCCTGGAGCACAGGGCTTCCTGGTTTTAAAAGTCCTAGGCCTAGGCCTAACAGTAACCCTAGGAAGGTAAATCAGCCGGGTATTAGGGTTCTTCCTAAGGAAAAAGCTGTGAAAGCAGCCATGTTGTGGCACTTCTGCACTCCCTTTGGGATGCCTTTGGCAGATGCAGTAAGCCTGGAACTCAGGGCTTCCTGGTTAAAAAAATCCTTGCCCTTGGCTGAGCCCTAACCCTAACCCTAGGCAGATAAATCAGCCTAGGTATAGGGATGGTGCCAAGGAAAAAGCTGTGAAAGCTGCCATGTTGTTGCACTTTTGTACTCCCCTTGGGATGCCTTAAACAGCTGCCGTGTGCCTGGAGCTCAGGGCTTCCTGGTTTAAAAAACCATGTCCCTAGCTGAGACTGGAGGCAGGTAATTCAGCCTAGGCTTAGCAATGGTGCCAATAAAAACGTGTGGAGGCAGCCATTTTCTGGCACTTTTGTGCTCCCCTTGGGATGCCTTTCGCAGCTGCCGTGTGCCTGGAGCTCAGAGCTTGCTGGTTTAAAAAGCTCTACACCTAGGCGTAACCCTAACCCTAACCGTAACACTGGTCATTTAAATCAGCCTGGGTTTAGGAATTATCCCAAGGGAAAAGCTGTGGAGACAGCCATGTTGTGGCACTTTTGCGCTCCCCTTGGGATGCCTTTCACAGCTGCAGTGTGCTTAGAGCACAGGGCTTCCTGGTGTAAAAAACCACAACTTTAGCCCAAACTGGAGGCTTCTAAATCAGCCTTCGTTTCGGGACGTCCCCAAAGAAAAAGCTGTGGAGGCAGGCATGTTGAGGCACTTCTGCGCTCTTCTTGGGTAGTCCTTCGCAGCTGCTGTGTTCTTGGAACTCAGGGCTTTCTGGTTAAAAGAACACTAACCCTAGGCCTAACTCAAACCTTAAGCCTAGGAAGGAAAATCAGCCTATGATTCGGGATGGTCTCATGGAAATAGCAGTGGAGGCAGCCAAGTTGTGTCACTTTTGCGCTCCCCTTGGGATGCCTTTAACAGCTGCAGTGTGCCTGGAGCACAGGGCTTCCTGGTTTTAAAAGTCCTAGGCCTAGGCCTAACAGTAACCCTAGGAAGGTAAATCAGCCGGGTATTAGGGTTCCTCCTAAGGAAAAAGCTGTGAAAGAAGCCATGTTGTGGCACTTCTGCGCTCCCTTTGGGATGCCTTTGGCAGATGCAGTAAGCCTGGAACTCAGGGCTTCCTGGTTAAAAAATCCTAGCCCTAGGCTGAGCCCTAACCCTAACCCTAGGCAGATAAATCAGCCTAGGTATAGGGATGGTGCCAAGGAAAAAGCTGTGAAAGCTGCCATGTTGTTGCACTTTTGTACTCCCCTTGGGATGCCTTAAACAGCTGCCGTGTGCCTGGAGCTCAGGGCTTCCTGGTTTAAAAAACCATGTCCCTAGCTGAGACTGGAGGCAGGTAATTCAGCCTAGGCTTAGCAATGGTGCCAATGAAAACGTGTGGAGGCAGCCATTTTCTGGCACTTTTGTGCTCCCCTTGGGATGCCTTTCGCAGCTGCCGTGTGCCTGGAGCTCAGAGCTTGCTGGTTTAAAAAGCTCTACACCTAGGCATAACCCTAACCCTAACCGTAACACTGGTCATTTAAATCAGCCTGGGTTTAGGAATTATCCCAAGGGAAAAGCTGTGGAGACAGCCATGTTGTGGCACTTTTGCGCTCCCCTTGGGATGCCTTTCACAGCTGCAGTGTGCTTAGAGCACAGGGCTTCCTGGTGTAAAAAACCACAACTTTAGCCCAAACTGGAGGCTTCTAAATCAGCCTTCGTTTCGGGACGTCCCCAAGGAAAAAGCTGTGGAGGCAGGCATGTTGAGGCACTTCTGCGCTCTTCTTGGGTAGTCCTTCGCAGCTGCTGTGTTCTTGGAACTCAGGGCTTTCTGGTTAAAAGAACACTAACCCTAGGCCTAACTCAAACCTTAAGCCTAGGAAGGAAAATCAGCCTATGATTCGGGATGGTCTCATGGAAATAGCAGTGGAGGCAGCCAAGTTGTGTCACTTTTGCGCTCCCCTTGGGATGCCTTTAACAGCTGCAGTGTGCCTGGAGCACAGGGCTTCCTGGTTTTAAAAGTCCTAGGCCTAGGCCTAACAGTAACCCTAGGAAGGTAAATCAGCCGGGTATTAGGGTTCTTCCTAAGGAAAAAGCTGTGAAAGCAGCCATGTTGTGGCACTTCTGCGCTCCCTTTGGGATGCCTTTGGCAGATGCAGTAAGCCTGGAACTCAGGGCTTCCTGGTTAAAAAAATCCTTGCCCTTGGCTGAGCCCTAACCCTAACCCTAGGCAGATAAATCAGCCTAGGTATAGGGATGGTGCCAAGGAAAAAGCTGTGAAAGCTGCCATGTTGTTGCACTTTTGTACTCCCCTTGGGATGCCTTAAACAGCTGCCGTGTGCCTGGAGCTCAGGGCTTCCTGGTTTAAAAAACCATGTCCCTAGCTGAGACTGGAGGCAGGTAATTCAGCCTAGGCTTAGCAATGGTGCCAATGAAAACGTGTGGAGGCAGCCATTTTCTGGCACTTTTGTGCTCCCCTTGGGATGCCTTTCGCAGCTGCCGTGTGCCTGGAGCTCAGAGCTTGCTGGTTTAAAAAGCTCTACACCTAGGCATAACCCTAACCCTAACCGTAACACTGGTCATTTAAATCAGCCTGGGTTTAGGAATTATCCCAAGGGAAAAGCTGTGGAGACAGCCATGTTGTGGCACTTTTGCGCTCCCCTTGGGATGCCTTTCACAGCTGCAGTGTGCTTAGAGCACAGGGCTTCCTGGTGTAAAAAACCACAATTTAGCCTAAACTGGAGGCTTCTAAATCAGCCTTCGTTTCGGGACATCCTCAAAGAAAAAGCTGTGGAGGCAGGCATGTTGAGGCACTTCTGCGCTCTTCTTGGGTAGTCCTTCGCAGCTGCTGTGTTCTTGGAACTCAGGGCTTTCTGGTTAAAAGAACACTAACCCTAGGCCTAACTCAAACCTTAAGCCTAGGAAGGAAAATCAGCCTATGATTCTGGATGGTCTCATGGAAATAGCAGTGGAGGCAGCCAAGTTGTGTCACTTTTGCGCTCCCCTTGGGATGCCTTTAACAGCTGCAGTGTGCCTGGAGCACAGGGCTTCCTGGTTTTAAAAGTCCTAGGCCTAAGCCTAACAGTAACCCTAGGAAGGTAAATCAGCCGGGTATTAGGGTTCTTCCTAAGGAAAAAGCTGTGAAAGCAGCCATGTTGTGGCACTTCTGCACTCCCTCTGGGATGCCTTTGGCAGATGCAGTAAGCCTGGAACTCAGGGCTTCCTGGTTAAAAAAATCCTTGCCCTTGGCTGAGCCCTAACCCTAACCCTAGGCAGATAAATCAGCCTAGGTATAGGGATGGTGCCAAGGAAAAAGCTGTGAAAGCTGCCATGTTGTTGCACTTTTGTACTCCCCTTGGGATGCCTTAAACAGCTGCCGTGTGCCTGGAGCTCAGGGCTTCCTGGTTTAAAAAACCATGTCCCTAGCTGAGACTGGAGGCAGGTAATTCAGCCTAGGCTTAGCAATGGTGCCAATGAAAACGTGTGGAGGCAGCCATTTTCTGGCACTTTTGTGCTCCCCTTGGGATGCCTTTCGCAGCTGCCGTGTGCCTGGAGCTCAGAGCTTGCTGGTTTAAAAAGCTCTACACCTAGGCGTAACCCTAACCCTAACCGTAACACTGGTCATTTAAATCAGCCTGGGTTTAGGAATTATCCCAAGGGAAAAGCTGTGCAGACAGCCATGTTGTGGCACTTTTGCGCTCCCCTTGGGATGCCTTTCACAGCTGCAGTGTGCTTAGAGCACAGTGCTTCCTGGTGTATAAAACCACAACTTTAGCCCAAACTGGAGGCTTCTAAATCGGCCTTCGTTTCGAGACGTCCTCAAAGAAAAAGCTGTGGAGGCAGGCATGTTGAGGCACTTCTGCGCTCTTCTTGGGTAGTCCTTCGCAGCTGCTGTGTTCTTGGAACTCAGGGCTTTCTGGTTAAAAGAACACTAACCCTAGGCCTAACTCAAACCTTAAGCCTAGGAAGGAAAATCAGCCTATGGTTCTGGATGGTCTCATGGAAATAGCAGTGGAGGCAGCCAATTGTGTCACTTTTGCGCTCCCCTTGGGATGCCTTTAACAGCTGCAGTGTGCCTGGAGCACAGGGCTTCCTGGTTTTAAAAGTCCTAGGCCTAGGCCTAACAGTAACCCTAGGAAGGTAAATCAGCCGGGTATTAGGGTTCTTCCTAAGGAAAAAGCTGTGAAAGCAGCCATGTTGTGGCACTTCTGCGCTCCCTTTGGGATGCCTTTGGCAGATGCAGTAAGCCTGGAACTCAGGGCTTCCTGGTTAAAAAAATCCTTGCCCTTGGCTGAGCCCTAACCCTAACCCTAGGCAGATAAATCAGCCTAGGTATAGGGATGGTGCCAAGGAAAAAGCTGTGAAAGCTGCCATGTTGTGTCACTTTTGTACTCCCCTTGGGATGCCTTAAACAGCTGCCGTGTGCCTGGAGCTCAGGGCTTCCTGGTTTAAAAAACCATGTCCCTAGCTGAGACTGGAGGCAGGTAATTCAGCCTAGGCTTAGCAATGGTGCCAATGAAAACGTGTGGAGGCAGCCATTTTCTGGCACTTTTGTGCTCCCCTTGGGATGCCTTTCGCAGCTGCCGTGTGCCTGGAGCTCAGAGCTTGCTGGTTTAAAAAGCTCTACACCTAGGCGTAACCCTAACCCTAACCGTAACATTGGTCATATAAATCAGCCTGGGTTTAGGAATTATCCCAAGGGAAAAGCTGTGGAGACAGCCATGTTGTGGCACTTTTGCGCTCCCCTTGGGATGCCTTTCACAGCTGCAGTGTGCTTAGAGCACAGGGCTTCCTGGTGTAAAAAACCACAACTTTAGCCTAAACTGGAGGCTTCTAAATCAGCCTTCGTTTCGGGACGTCCTCAAAGAAAAAGCTGTGGAGGCAGGCATGTTGAGGCACTTCTGCGCTCTTCTTGGGTAGTCCTTCGCAGCTGCTGTGTTCTTGGAACTCAGGGCTTTCTGGTTAAAAGAACACTAACCCTAGGCCTAACTCAAACCTTAAGCCTAGGAAGGAAAATCAGCCTATGATTCGGGATGGTCTCATGGAAATAGCAGTGGAGGCAGCCAAGTTGTGTCACTTTTGCGCTCCCCTTGGGATGCCTTTAACAGCTGCAGTGTGCCTGGAGCACAGGGCTTCCTGGTTTTAAAGTCCTAGGCCTAAGCCTAACAGTAACCCTAGGAAGGTAAATCAGCCGGGTATTAGGGTTCTTCCTAAGGAAAAAGCTGTGAAAGCAGCCATGTTGTGGACCTTCTACGCTCCCTTTGGGATGCCTTTGGCAGATGCAGTAAGCCTGGAACTCAGGGCTTCCTGCTTAAAAAATCCTAGCCCTAGGCTGAGCCCTAACCCTAACCCTAGGCAGATAAATCAGCCTAGGTATAGGGATGGTGCCAAGGAAAAAGCTGTGAAAGCTGCCATGTTGTTGCACTTTTGTACTCCCCTTGGGATGCCTTTCACAGCTGCCGTGTGCCTGGAGCTCAGGGCTTCCTGGTTTAAAAAACCATGTCCCTAGCTGAGACTGGAGGCAGGTGATTCAGCCTAGGCTTAGCAATGGTGCCAATGAAAACGTGTGGAGGCAGCCATTTTCTGGCACTTTTGTGCTCCCCTTGGGATGCCTTTCGCAGCTGCCGTGTGCCTGGAGCTCAGAGCTTGCTGGTTTTAAAAGCTCTACACCTAGGCGTAACCCTAACCCTAACCGTAACACTGGTCATTTAAATCAGCCTGGGTTTAGGAATTATCCCAAGGGAAAAGCTGTGGAGACAGCCATGTTGTGGCACTTTTGCGCTCCCCTTGGGATGCCTTTCACAGCTGCAGTGAGCTTGGAGCACAGGGCTTCCTGGTGTAAAAAACCACAACTTTAGCCCAAACTGGAGGCTTCTAAATCAGCCTTCGTTTCGGGACGTCCCCAAGGAAAAAGCTGTGGAGGCAGGCATGTTGAGGCACTTCTGCGCTCTTCTTGGGTAGTCCTTCGCAGCTGCTGTGTTCTTGGAACTCAGGGCTTTCTGGTTAAAAGAACACTAACCCTAGGCCTAACTCAAACCTTAAGCCTGGGAAGGAAAATCAGCCTATGATTCGGGATGGTCTCATGGAAATAGCAGTGGAGGCAGCCAAGTTGTGTCACTTTTGCGCTCCCCTTGGGATGCCTTTAACAGCTGCAGTGTGCCTGGAGCACAGGGCTTCCTGGTTTTAAAAGTCCTAGGCCTAGGCCTAACAGTAACCCTAGGAAGGTAAATCAGCCGGGTATTAGGGTTCTTCCTAAGGAAAAAGCTGTGAAAGCAGCCATGTTGTGGCACTTCTGCACTCCCTTTGGGATGCCTTTGGCAGATGCAGTAAGCCTGGAACTCAGGGCTTCCTGGTTAAAAAAATCCTTGCCCTTGGCTGAGCCCTAACCCTAACCCTAGGCAGATAAATCAGCCTAGTTATAGGGATGGTGCCAAGGAAAAAGCTGTGAAAGCTGCCATGTTGTTGCACTTTTGTACTCCCCTTGGGATGCCTTTCACAGCTGCCGTGTGCCTGGAGCTCAGGGCTTCCTGGTTTAAAAAACCATGTCCCTAGCTGAGACTGGAGGCAGGTGATTCAGCCTAGGCTTAGCAATGGTGCCAATGAAAACGTGTGGAGGCAGCCATTTTCTGGCACTTTTGTGCTCCCCTTGGGATGCCTTTCGCAGCTGCCGTGTGCCTGGAGCTCAGAGCTTGCTGGTTTAAAAAGCTCTACACCTAGGCGTAACCCTAACCCTAACCGTAACACTGGTCATTTAAATCAGCCTGGGTTTAGGAATTATCCCAAGGGAAAAGCTGTGGAGACAGCCATGTTGTGGCACTTTTGCGCTCCCCTTGGGATGCCTTTCACAGCTGCAGGGTGCTTGGAGCACAGGGCTTCCTGGTGTAAAATACCACAACTTTAGCCCAAACTGGAGGCTTCTAAATCAGCCTTCGTTTCGGGACGTCCCCAAGGAAAAAGCTGTGGAGGCAGGCATGTTGAGGCACTTCTGCGCTCTTCTTGGGTAGTCCTTCGCAGCTGCTGTGTTCTTGGAACTCAGGGCTTTCTGGTTAAAAGAACACTAACCCTAGGCCTAACTCAAACCTTAAGCCTAGGAAGGAAAATCAGCCTATGATTCGGGATGGTCTCATGGAAATAGCAGTGGAGGCAGCCAAGTTGTGTCACTTTTGCGCTCCCCTTGGGATGCCTTTAACAGCTGCAGTGTGCCTGGAGCACAGGGCTTCCTGGTTTTAAATGTCCTAGGCCTAGGCCTAACAGTAACCCTAGGAAGGTAAATCAGCCGGGTATTAGGGTTCTTCCTAAGGAAAAAGCTGTGAAAGCAGCCATGTTGTGGCACTTCTGCACTCCCTTTGGGATGCCTTTGGCAGATGCAGTAAGCCTGGAACTCAGGGCTTCCTGGTTAAAAAAATCCTTGCCCTTGGCTGAGCCCTAACCCTAACCCTAGGCAGATAAATCAGCCGAGGTAGAGGGATGGTGCCAAGGAAAAAGCTGTGAAAGCTGCCATGTTGTTGCACTTTTGTACTCCCCTTGGGATGCCTTAAACAGCTGCCGTGTGCCTGGAGCTCAGGGCTTCCTGGTTTAAAAAACCATGTCCCTAGCTGAGACTGGAGGCAGGTAATTCAGCCTAGGCTTAGCAATGGTGCCAATGAAAACGTGTGGAGGCAGCCATTTTCTGGCACTTTTGTGCTCCCCTTGGGATGCCTTTCGTAGCTGCCGTGTGCCTGGAGCTCAGAGCTTGCTGGTTTAAAAAGCTCTACACCTAGGCATAACCCTAACCCTAACCGTAACACTGGTCATTTAAATCAGCCTGGGTTTAGGAATTATCCCAAGGGAAAAGCTGTGGAGACAGCCATGTTGTGGCACTTTTGCGCTCCCCTTGGGATGCCTTTCACAGCTGCAGTGTGCTTAGAGCACAGGGCTTCCTGGTGTAAAATACCACAACTTTAGCCTAAACTGGAGGCTTCTAAATCAGCCTTCGTTTCGGGACGTCCCCAAGGAAAAAGCTGTGGAGGCAGGCATGTTGAGGCACTTCTGCGCTCTTCTTGGGTAGTCCTTCGCAGCTGCTGTGTTCTTGGAACTCAGGGCTTTCTGGTTAAAAGAACACTAACCCTAGGCCTAACTCAAACCTTAAGCCTAGGAAGGAAAATCAGCCTATGATTCGGGATGGTCTCATGGAAATAGCAGTGGAGGCAGCCAAGTTGTGTCACTTTTGCGCTCCCCTTGGGATGCCTTTAACAGCTGCAGTGTGCCTGGAGCACACGGCTTCCTGGTTTTAAAGTCCTAGGCCTAAGCCTAACAGTAACCCTAGGAAGGTAAATCAGCCGGGTATTAGGGTTCTTCCTAAGGAAAAAGCTGTGAAAGCAGCCATGTTGTGGACCTTCTACGCTCCCTTTGGGATGCCTTTGGCAGATGCAGTAAGCCTGGAACTCAGGGCTTCCTGGTTAAAAAAATCCTTGCCCTTGGCTGAGCCCTAACCCTAACCCTAGGCAGATAAATCAGCCTAGGTATAGGGATGGTGCCAAGGAAAAAGCTGTGAAAGCTGCCATGTTGTTGCACTTTTGTACTCCCCTTGGGATGCCTTAAACAGCTGCCGTGTGCCTGGAGCTCAGGGCTTCCTGGTTTAAAAAACCATGTCCCTAGCTGAGACTGGAGGCAGGTAATTCAGCCTAGGCTTAGCAATGGTGCCAATGAAAACGTGTGGAGGCAGCCATTTTCTGGCACTTTTGTGCTCCCCTTGGGATGCCTTTCGCAGCTGCCGTGTGCCTGGAGCTCAGAGCTTGCTGGTTTAAAAAGCTCTACACCTAGGCATAACCCTAACCCTAACTGTAACACTGGTCATTTAAATCAGCCTGGGTTTAGGAATTATCCCAAGGGAAAAGCTGTGGAGACAGCCATGTTGTGGCACTTTTGCGCTCCCCTTGGGATGCCTTTCACAGCTGCAGTGTGCTTAGAGCACAGGGCTTCCTGGTGTAAAAAACCACAACTTTAGCCTAAACTGGAGGCTTCTAAATCAGCCTTCGTTTCGGGACGTCCTCAAAGAAAAAGCTGTGGAGGCAGGCATGTTGAGGCACTTCTGCGCTCTTCTTGGGTAGTCCTTCGCAGCTGCTGTGTTCTTGGAACTCAGGGCTTTCTGGTTAAAAGAACACTAACCCTAGGCCTAACTCAAACCTTAAGCCTAGGAAGGAAAATCAGCCTATGATTCGGGATGGTCTCATGGAAATAGCAGTGGAGGCAGCCAAGTTGTGTCACTTTTGCGCTCCCCTTGGGATGCCTTTAACAGCTGCAGTGTGCCTGGAGCACAGGGCTTCCTGGTTTTAAAGTCCAAGGCCTAAGCCTAACAGTAACCCTAGGATGGTAAATCAGCCGGGTATTAGGGTTCTTCCTAAGGAAAAAGCTGTGAAAGCAGCCATGTTGTGGACCTTCTACGCTCCCTTTGGGATGCCTTTGGCAGATGCAGTAAGCCTGGAACTCAGGGCTTCCTGGTTAAAAAAATCCTAGCCCTAGGCTGAGCCCTAACCCTAACCCTAGGCAGGTAAATCAGCCTAGTTATAGGGATGGTGCCAAGGAAAAAGCTGTGAAAGCTGCCATGTTGTTGCACTTTTGTACTCCCCTTGGGATGCCTTTCACAGCTGCCGTGTGCCTGGAGCTCAGGGCTTCCTGGTTTAAAAAACCATGTCCCTAGCTGAGACTGGAGGCAGGTGATTCAGCCTAGGCTTAGCAATGGTGCCAATGAAAACGTGTGGAGGCAGCCATTTTCTGGCACTTTTGTGCTCCCCTTGGGATGCATTTCGCAGCTGCCGTGTGCCTGGAGCTCAGAGCTTGCTGGTTTAAAAAGCTCTACACCTAGGCGTAACCCTAACCCTAACCGTAACACTGGTCATTTAAATCAGCCTCGGTTCAGGAATTATCCCAAGGGAAAAGCTGTGGAGACAGCCATGTTGTGGCCCTTTTGCGCTCCCCTTGGGATGCCTTTCACAGCTGCAGTGTGCTTAGAGCACAGGGCTTCCTGGTGTAAAAAACCACAACTTTAGCCTAAACTGGAGGCTTCTAAATCAGCCTTCGTTTCGGGACGTCCCCAAGGAAAAAGCTGTGGAGGCAGGCATGTTGAGGCACTTCTGCGCTCTTCTTGGGTAGTCCTTCGCAGCTGCTGTGTTCTTGGAACTCAGGGCTTTCTGGTTAAAAGAACACTAACCCTAGGCCTAACTCAAACCTTAAGCCTAGGAAGGAAAATCAGCCTATGATTCGGGATGGTCTCATGGAAATAGCAGTGGAGGCAGCCAAGTTGTGTCACTTTTGCGCTCCCCTTGGGATGCCTTTAACAGCTGCAGTGTGCCTGGAGCACAGGGCTTCCTGGTTTTAAAATCCTAGGCCTAGGCCTAACAGTAACCCTAGGAAGGTAAATCAGCCGGGTATTAGGGTTCTTCCTAAGGAAAAAGCTGTGAAAGCAGCCATGTTGTGGCACTTCTGCACTCCCTTTGGGATGCCTTTGGCAGATGCAGTAAGCCTGGAACTCAGGGCTTCCTGGTTAAAAAAATCCTTGCCCTTGGCTGAGCCGTAACCCTAACCCTAGGCAGATAACTCAGCCTAGGTATAGGGATGGTGCCAAGGAAAAAGCTGTGAAAGCTGCCATGTTGTTGCACTTTTGTACTCCCCTTGGGATGCCTTTCACAGCTGCCGTGTGCCTGGAGCTCAGGGCTTCCTGGTTTAAAAAACCATGTCCCTAGCTGAGACTGGAGGCAGGTGATTCAGCCTAGGCTTAGCAATGGTGCCAATGAAAACGTGTGGAGGCAGCCATTTTCTGGCACTTTTGTACTCCCCTTGGGATGCCTTTCGTAGCTGCCGTGTGCCTGGAGCTCAGAGCTTGCTGGTTTAAAAAGCTCTACACCTAGGCGTAACCCTAACCCTAACCGTAACACTGGTCATTTAAATCAGCCTCGGTTCAGGAATTATCCCAAGGGAAAAGCTGTGGAGACAGCCATGTTGTGGCCCTTTTTCGCTCCCCTTGGGATGCCTTTCACAGCTGCAGTGTGCTTAGAGCACAGGGCTTCCTGCTTTAAAAAACCACAACTTTAGCCTAAACTGGAGGCTTCTAAATCAGCCTTCGTTTCTGGACGTCCCCAAGGAAAAAGCTGTGGAGGCAGGCATGTTGAGGCACTTCTGCGCTCTTCTTGGGTAGTCCTTCGCAGCTACTGTGTTCTTGGAACTCAGGGCTTTCTGGTTAAAAGAACACTAACCCTAGGCCTAACTCAAACCTTAAGCCTAGGAAGGAAAATCAGCCTATGATTCGGGATGGTCTCATGGAAATAGCAGTGGAGGCAGCCAAGTTGTGTCACTTTTGCGCTCCCCTTGGGATGCCTTTAACAGCTGCAGTGTGCCTGGAGCACAGGGCTTCCTGGTTTTAAAATCCTAGGCCTAGGCCTAACAGTAACCCTAGGAAGGTAAATCAGCCGGGTGTTAGGGTTCTTCCTAAGGAAAAAGCTGTGAAAGCAGCCATGTTGTGGCACTTCTGCACTCCCTTTGGGATGCCTTTGGCAGATGCAGTAAGCCTGGAACTCAGGGCTTCCTGGTTAAAAAAATCCTTGCCCTTGGCTGAGCCGTAACCCTAACCCTAGGCAGATAAATCAGCCTAGGTATAGGGATGGTGCCAAGGAAAAAGCTGTGAAAGCTGCCATGTTGTTGCACTTTTGTACTCCCCTTGGGATGCCTTTCACAGCTGCCGTGTGCCTGGAGCTCAGGGCTTCCTGGTTTAAAAAACCATGTCCCTAGCTGAGACTGGAGGCAGGTGATTCAGCCTAGGCTTAGCAATGGTGCCAATGAAAACGTGTGGAGGCAGCCATTTTCTGGCACTTTTGTGCTCCCCTTCGGATGCATTTCGCAGCTGCCGTGTGCCTGGAGCTCAGAGCTTGCTGGTTTAAAAAGCTCTACACCTAGGCGTAACCCTAACCCTAACCGTAACACTGGTCATTTAAATCAGCCTGGGTTTAGGAATTATCCCAAGGGAAAAGCTGTGGAGACAGCCATGTTGTGGCCCTTTTTCGCTCACCTTGGGATGCCTTTCACAGCTGCAGGGTGCTTGGAGCACAGGGCTTCCTGGTGTAAAATACCACAACTTTAGCCTAAACTGGAGGCTTCTAAATCAGCCTTCGTTTCGGGACGTCCCCAAGGAAAAAGCTGTGGAGGCAGGCATGTTGAGGCACTTCTGCGCTCTTCTTGGGTAGTCCTTCGCAGCTGCTGTGTTCTTGGAACTCAGGGCTTTCTGGTTAAAAGAACACTAACCCTAGGCCTAACTCAAACCTTAAGCCTAGGAAGGAAAATCAGCCTATGATTCGGGATGGTCTCATGGAAATAGCAGTGGAGGCAGCCAAGTTGTGTCACTTTTGCGCTCCCCTTGGGATGCCTTTAACAGCTGCAGTGTGCCTGGAGCACAGGGCTTCCTGGTTTTAAAAGTCCTAGGCCTAAGCCTAACAGTAACCCTAGGAAGGTAAATCAGCCGGGTATTAGGGTTCTTCCTAAGGAAAAAGCTGTGAAAGCAGCCATGTTGTGGCACTTCTGCACTCCCTTTGGGATGCCTTTGGCAGATGCAGTAAGCCTGGAACTCAGGGCTTCCTGGTTAAAAAAATCCTTGCCCTTGGCTGAGCCCTAACCCTAACCCTAGGCAGATAAATCAGCCTAGGTATAGGGATGGTGCCAAGGAAAAAGCTGTGAAAGCTGCCATGTTGTTGCATTTTGTACTCCCCTAGGGATGCCTTAAACAGCTGCCGTGTGCCTGGAGCTCAGGGCTTCCTGGTTTAAGAAACCATGTCCCTAGCTGAGACTGGAGGCAGGTAATTCAGCCTAGGCTTAGCAATGGTGCCAATGAAAACGTGTGGAGGCAGCCATTTCCTGGCACTTTTGTGCTCCCCTTGGGATGCCTTTCGCAGCTGCCGTGTGCCTGGAGCTCAGAGCTTGCTGGTTTAAAAAGCTCTACACCTAGGCGTAACCCTAACCCTAACCGTAACACTGGTCATTTAAATCAGCCTGGGTTTAGGAATTATCCCAAGGGAAAAGCTGTGGAGACAGCCATGTTGTGGCCCTTTTGTGCTCCCCTTGGGATGCCTTTCACAGCTGCAGTGTGCTTAGAGCACAGGGCTTCCTGGTGTAAAAATCCACAACTTTAGCCTAAACTGGAGGCTTCTAAATCAGCCTTCGTTTCGGGACGTCCTCAAAGAAAAAGCTGTGGAGGCAGGCATGTTGAGGCACTTCTGCGCTCATCTTGGGTAGTCCTTTGCAGCTGCTGTGTTCTTGGAACTCAGGGCTTTCTGGTTAAAAGAACACTAACCCTAGACCTAACTCAAACCTTAAGCCTAGGAAGGAAAATCAACCTATGATTCGGGATGGTCTCATGGAAATAGCAGTGGAGGCAGCCAAGTTGTGTCACTTTTGCGCTCCCCTTGGGATGCCTTTAACAGCTGCAGTGTGCCTGGAGCACAGGGCTTCCTGGTTTTAAAGTCCTAGGCCTAAGCCTAAGAGTAACCCTAGGAAGGTAAATCAGCCGGGTATTAGGGTTCTTCCTAAGGAAAAAGCTGTGAAAGCAGCCATGTTGTGGCGCTTCTGCACTCCCTTTGGGATGCCTTTGGCAGATGCAGTAAGCCTGGAACTCAGGGCTTCCTGGTTAAAAAAATCCTAGCCCGTGGCTGAGCCCTAACCCTAACCCTAGGCAGATAAATCAGCCTAGGTATAGGGATGGTGCCAAGGAAAAAGCTGTGAAATCTGCCATGTTGTTGCACTTTTGTACTCCCCTTGGGATGCCTTTCACAGCTGCCGTGTGCCTGGAGCTCAGGGCTTCCTGGTTTAAAAAACCATGTCCCTAGCTGAGACTGGAGGCAGGTAATTCAGCCTAGGCTTAGCAATGGTGCCAATGAAAACGTGTGGAGGCAGCCATTTTCTGGCACTTTTGTGCTCCCCTTGGGATGCCTTTCGCAGCTGCCGTGTGCCTGGAGCTCAGAGCTTGCTGGTTTAAAAAGCTCTACACCTAGGCATAACCCTAACCCTAACCGTAACACTGGTCATTTAAATCAGCCTGGGTTTAGGAATTATCCCAAGGGAAAAGCTGTGGAGACAGCCATGTTGTGGCACTTTTGCGCTCCCCTTGGGATGCCTTTCACAGCTGCAGGGTGCTTGGAGCACAGGGCTTCCTGGTGTAAAATACCACAACTTTAGCCCAAACTGGAGGCTTCTAAATCAGCCTTCGTTTCGGGACGTCCCCAAGGAAAAAGCTGTGGAGGCAGGCATGTTGAGGCACTTCTGCGCTCTTCTTGGGTAGTCCTTCGCAGCTGCTGTGTTCTTGGAACTCAGGGCTTTCTGGTTAAAAGAACACTTACCCTAGGCCTAACTCAAACCTTAAGCCTAGGAAGGAAAATCAGCCTATGATTCGGGATGGTCTCATGGAAATAGCAGTGGAGGCAGCCAAGTTGTGTCACTTTTGCGCTCCCCTTGGGATGCCTTTAACAGCTGCAGTGTGCCTGGAGCACAGGGCTTCCTGGTTTTAAAATCCTAGGCCTAAGCCTAACAGTAACCCTAGGAAAGTAAATCAGCCCGGTATTAGGGTTCTTCCTAAGGAAAAAGCTGTGAAAGCAGCCATGTTGTGGCACTTCTGCGCTCCCTTTGGGATGCCTTTGGCAGATGCAGTAAGCCTGGAACTCAGGGCTTCCTGGTTAAAAAAATCCTTGCCCTTGGCTGAGCCCTAACCCTAACCCTAGGCAGATAAATCAGCCTAGGTATAGGGATGGTGCCAAGGAAAAAGCTGTGAAAGCTGCCATGTTGTTGCACTTTTGTACTCCCCTTGGGATGCCTTTCACAGCTGCCGTGTGCCTGGAGCTCAGGGCTTCCTGGTTTAAAAAACCATGTCCCTAGCTGAGACTGGAGGCAGGTGATTCAGCCTAGGCTTAGCAATGGTGCCAATGAAAACGTGTGGAGGCAGCCATTTTCTGGCACTTTTGTGCTCCCCTTGGGATGCCTTTCGCAGCTGCCGTGTGCCTGGAGCTCAGAGCTTGCTGGTTTAAAAAGCTCTACACCTAGGCGTAACCCTAACCCTAACCGTAACACTGGTCATTTAAATCAGCCTGGGTTTAGGAATTATCCCAAGGGAAAAGCTGTGGAGACAGCCATGTTGTGGCACTTTTGCGCTCCCCTTGGGATGCCTTTCACAGCTGCAGGGTGCTTGCAGCACAGGGCTTCCTGGTGTAAAATACCACAACTTTAGCCCAAACTGGAGGCTTCTAAATCAGCCTTCGTTTCGGGACGTCCCCAAGGAAAAAGCTTTGGAGGCAGGCATGTTGAGGCACTTCTGCGCTCTTCTTGGGTAGTCCTTTGCAGCTGCTGTGTTCTTGGAACTCAGGGCTTTCTGGTTAAAAGAACACTAACCCTAGGCCTAACTCAAACCTTAAGCCTGGGAAGGAAAATCAGCCTATGATTCGGGATGGTCTCATGGAAATAGCAGTGGAGGCAGCCAAGTTGTGTCACTTTTGCGCTCCCCTTGGGATGCCTTTAACAGCTGCAGTGTGCCTGGAGCACAGGGCTTCCTGGTTTTAAAATCCTAGGCCTAGGCCTAACAGTAACCCTAGGAAGGTAAATCAGCCGGGTATTAGGGTTCTTCCTAAGGAAAAAGCTGTGAAAGCAGCCATGTTGTGGCACTTCTGCACTCCCTTTGGGATGCCTTTGGCAGATGCAGTAAGCCTGGAACTCAGGGCTTCCTGGTTAAAAAAATCCTTGCCCTTGGCTGAGCCCTAACCCTAACCCTAGGCAGATAAATCAGCCTAGGTAGAGGGATGGTGCCAAGGAAAAAGCTGTGAAAGCTGCCATGTTGTTGCACTTTTGTACTCCCCTTGGGATGCCTTAAACAGCTGCCGTGTGCCTGGAGCTCAGGGCTTCCTGGTTTAAAAAACCATGTCCCTAGCTGAGACTGGAGGCAGGTAATTCAGCCTAGGCTTAGCAATGGTGCCAATGAAAACGTGTGGAGGCAGCCATTTTCTGGCACTTTTGTGCTCCCCTTGGGATGCCTTTCGTAGCTGCCGTGTGCCTGGAGCTCAGAGCTTGCTGGTTTAAAAAGCTCTACACCTAGGCGTAACCCTAACCCTAACCGTAACACTGGTCATTTAAATCAGCCTGGGTTTAGGAATTATCCCAAGGGAAAAGCTGTGGAGACAGCCATGTTGTGGCACTTTTGCGCTCCCCTTGGGATGCCTTTCACAGCTGCAGTGTGCTTAGAGCACAGGGCTTCCTGGTGTAAAAAACCACAACTTTAGCCTAAACTGGAGGCTTCTAAATCAGCCTTCGTTTCGGGACGTCCCCAAGGAAAAAGCTGTGGAGGCAGGCATGTTGAGGCACTTCTGCGCTCTTCTTGGGTAGTCCTTCGCAGCTGCTGTGTTCTTGGAACTCAGGGCTTTCTGGTTAAAAGAACACTAACCCTAGGCCTAACTCAAACCTTAAGCCTGGGAAGGAAAATCAGCCTATGATTCGGGATGGTCTCATGGAAATAGCAGTGGAGGCAGCCAAGTTGTGTCACTTTTGCGCTCCCCTTGGGATGCCTTTAACAGCTGCAGTGTGCCTGGAGCACAGGGCTTCCTGGTTTTAAAATCCTAGGCCTAAGCCTAACAGTAACCCTAGGAAGGTAAATCAGCCGGGTATTAGGGTTCTTCCTAAGGAAAAAGCTGTGAAAGCAGCCATGTTGTGGACCTTCTACGCTCCCTTTGGGATGCCTTTGGCAGATGCAGTAAGCCTGGAACTCAGGGCTTCCTGGTTAAAAAAATCCTTGCCCTTGGCTGAGCCCTAACCCTAACCCTAGGCAGATAAATCAGCCTAGGTATAGGGATGGTGCCAAGGAAAAAGCTGTGAAAGCTGCCATGTTGTTGCACTTTTGTACTCCCCTTGGGATGCCTTTCACAGCTGCCGTGTGCCTGGAGCTCAGGGCTTCCTGGTTTAAAAAACCATGTCCCTAGCTGAGACTGGAGGCAGGTAATTCAGCCTAGGCTTAGCAATGGTGCCAATGAAAACGTGTGGAGGCAGCCATTTTCTGGCACTTTTGTGCTCCCCTTGGGATGCCTTTCGCAGCTGCCGTGTGCCTGGAGCTCAGAGCTTGCTGGTTTAAAAAGCTCTACACCTAGGCGTAACCCTAACCCTGACCGTAACACTGGTCATTTAAATCAGCCTCAGTTCAGGAATTATCCCAAGGGAAAAGCTGTGGAGGCAGCCATGTTGTGGCCCTTTTGCGCTCCCCTTGGGATGCCTTTCACAGCTGCAGTGTGCTTAGAGCACAGGGCTTCCTGGTGTAAAAAACCACAACTTTATCCTAAACTGGAGGCTTCTAAATCAGCCTTCGTTTCGGGACGTCCTCAAAGAAAAAGCTGTGGAGGCAGGCATGTTGAGGCACTTCTGCGCTCTTCTTGGGTAGTCCTTCGCAGCTGCTGTGTTCTTGGAACTCAGGGCTTTCTGGTTAAAAGAACACTAACCCTAGGCCTAACTCAAACCTTAAGCCTAGGAAGGAAAATCAGCCTATGATTCGGGATGGTCTCATGGAAATAGCAGTGGAGGCAGCCAAGTTGTGTCACTTTTGCGCTCCCCTTGGGATGCCTTTAACAGCTGCAGTGTGCCTGGAGCACAGGGCTTCCTGATTTAAAGTCCTAGGCCTCAGCCTAACAGTAACCCTAGGAAGGTAAATCAGCCGGGTATTAGGGTTCTTCCTAAGGAAAAAGCTGTGAAAGCAGCCATGTTGTGGACCTTCTACGCTCCCTTTGGGATGCCTTTGGCAGATGCAGTAAGCCTGGAACTCAGGGCTTCCTGGTTAAAAAAATCCTAGCCCTAGGCTGAGCCCTAACCCTAACCCTAGGCAGATAAATCAGCCTAGGTATAGGGATGGTGCCAAGGAAAAAGCTGTGAAAGCTGCCATGTTGTTGCACTTTTGTACTCCCCTTGGGATGCCTTTCACAGCTGCCGTGTGCCTGGAGCTCAGGGCTTCCTGGTTTAAAAAACCATGTCCCTAGCTGAGACTGGAGGCAGGTGATTCAGCCTAGGCTTAGCAATGGTGCCAATGAAAACGTGTGGAGGCAGCCATTTTCTGGCACTTTTGTGCTCCCCTTGGGATGCATTTCGCAGCTGCCGTGTGCCTGGAGCTCAGAGCTTGCTGGTTTAAAAAGCTCTACACCTAGGCGTAACCCTAACCCTAACCGTAACACTGGTCATTTAAATCAGCCTCAGTTCAGGAATTATCCCAAGGGAAAAGCTGTGGAGGCAGCCATGTTGTGGCCCTTTTGCGCTCCCCTTGGGATGCCTTTCACAGCTGCAGTGTGCTTAGAGCACAGGGCTTCCTGGTGTAAAAAACCACAACTTTAGCCTAAACTGGAGGCTTCTAAATCAGCCTTCGTTTCGGGACGTCCCCAAGGAAAAAGCTGTGGAGGCAGGCATGTTGAGGCACTTCTGCGCTCTTCTTGGGTAGTCCTTCGCAGCTGCTGTGTTCTTGGAACTCAGGGCTTTCTGGTTAAAAGAACACTAACCCTAGGCCTAACTCAAACCTTAAGCCTGGGAAGGAAAATCAGCCTATGATTCGGGATGGTCTCATGGAAATAGCAGTGGAGGCAGCCAAGTTGTGTCACTTTTGCGCTCCCCTTGGGATGCCTTTAACAGCTGCAGTGTGCCTGGAGCACAGGGCTTCCTGGTTTTAAAATCCTAGGCCTAGGCCTAACAGTAACCCTAGGAAGGTAAATCAGCCGGGTATTAGGGTTCTTCCTAAGGAAAAAGCTGTGAAAGCAGCCATGTTGTGGCACTTCTGCGCTCCCTTTGGGATGCCTTTGGCAGATGCAGTAAGCCTGGAACTCAGGGCTTCCTGGTTAAAAAAATCCTTGCCCTTGGCTGAGCCCTAACCCTAACCCTAGGCAGATAAATCAGCCTAGGTATAGGGATGGTGCCAAGGAAAAAGCTGTGAAAGCTGCCATGTTGTTGCACTTTTGTACTCCCCTTGGGATGCCTTTCACAGCTGCCGTGTGCCTGGAGCTCAGGGCTTCCTGGTTTAAAAAACCATGTCCCTAGCTGAGACTGGAGGCAGGTGATTCAGCCTAGGCTTAGCTATGGTGCCAATGAAAACGTGTGGAGGCAGCCATTTTCTGGCACTTTTGTGCTCCCCTTGGGATGCCTTTCGCAGCTGCCGTGTGCCTGGAGCTCAGAGCTTGCTGGTTTAAAAAGCTCTACACCTAGGCGTAACCCTAACCCTAACCGTAACACTGGTCATTTAAATCAGCCTGGGTTTAGGAATTATCCCAAGGGAAAAGCTGTGGAGACAGCCATGTTGTGGCACTTTTGCGCTCCCCTTGGGATGCCTTTCACAGCTGCAGGGTGCTTGGAGCACAGGGCTTCCTGGTTTAAAATACCACAACTTTAGCCCAAACTGGAGGCTTCTAAATCAGCCTTCGTTTCGGGACGTCCCCAAGGAAAAAGCTGTGGAGGCAGGCATGTTGAGGCACTTCTGCGCTCTTCTTGGGTAGTCCTTCGCAGCTGCTGTGTTCTTGGAACTCAGGGCTTTCTGGTTAAAAGAACACTAACCCTAGGCCTAACTCAAACCTTAAGCCTAGGAAGGAAAATCAGCCTATGATTCGGGATGGTCTCATGGAAATAGCAGTGGAGGCAGCCAAGTTGTGTCACTTTTGCGCTCCCCTTGGGATGCCTTTAACAGCTGCAGTGTGCCTGGAGCACAGGGCTTCCTGGTTTTAAAAGTCCTAGGCCTAGGCCTAACAGTAACCCTAGGAAGGTAAATCAGCCGGGTATTAGGGTTCTTCCTAAGGAAAAAGCTGTGAAAGCAGCCATGTTGTGGCACTTCTGCACTCCCTTTGGGATGCCTTTGGCAGATGCAGTAAGCCTGGAACTCAGGGCTTCCTGGTTAAAAAAATCCTAGCCCTTGGCTGAGCCCTAACCCAAACCCTAGGCAGATAACTCAGCCTAGGTATAGGGATGGTGCCAAGGAAAAAGCTGTGAAAGCTGCCATGTTGTTGCACTTTTGTACTCCCCTTGGGATGCCTTTCACAGCTGCCGTGTGCCTGGAGCTCAGGGCTTCCTGGTTTAAAAAACAATGTCCCTAGCTGAGACTGGAGGCAGGTAATTCAGCCTAGGCTTAGCAATGGTGCCAATGAAAACGTGTGGAGGCAGCCATTTTCTGGCACTTTTGTGCTCCCCTTGGGATGCCTTTCGCAGCTGCCGTGTGCCTGGAGCTCAGAGCTTGCTGGTTTAAAAAGCTCTACACCTAGGCGTAACCCTAACCCTAACCGTAACACTGGTCATTTAAATCAGCCTGGGTTTAGGAATTATCCCAAGGGAAAAGCTGTGGAGACAGCCATGTTGTGGCACTTTTGCACTCCCCTTGGCATGCCTTTCACAGCTGCAGGGTGCTTGGAGCACAGGGCTTCCTGGTGTAAAATACCACAACTTTAGCCCAAACTGGAGGCTTCTAAATCAGCCTTCGTTTCGGGACGTCCCCAAGGAAAAAGCTGTGGAGGCAGGCATGTTGAGGCACTTCTGCGCTCTTCTTGGGTAGTCCTTCGCAGCTGCTGTGTTCTTGGAACTCAGGGCTTTCTGGTTAAAAGAACACTAACCCTAGGCCTAACTCAAACCTTAAGCCTAGGAAGGAAAATCAGCCTATGATTCGGGATGGACTCATGGAAATAGCAGTGGAGGCAGCCAAGTTGTGTCACTTTTGCGCTCCCCTTGGGATGCCTTTAACAGCTGCAGTGTGCCTGAAGCACAGGGCTTCATGGTTTTAAAAGTCCTAGGCCTAAGCCTAACAGTAACCCCAGGAAGGTTAATCAGCCTGGTATTAGGGTTCTTCCTAAGGAAAAAGCTGTGAAAGCAGCCATGTTGTGGACCTTCTGCGCTCCCTTTGGGATGCCTTTGGCAGATGCAGTAAGCCTGGAACTCAGGGCTTCCGGGTTAAAGAAATCCAAGCCCTAGGCTGAACTCTAACCCTAACCCTAGGCAGATAAATCAGCCTAGGTATAGGGATGGTGCCAAGGAAAAAGCTGTGAAAGCTGCCATGTTGTTGCACTTTTGTACTCCCTTTGGGATGCCTTTCACAGCTGCCGTGTGCCTGGAGCTCAGGGCTTCCTGGTTTAAAAAACCATGTCCCTAGCTGAGACTGGAGGCAGGTAATTCAGCCTAGGCTTAGCAATGGTGCCAATGAAAACGTGTGGAGGCAGCCATTTTCTGGCACTTTTGTGCTCCCCTTGGGATGCCTTTCGCAGCTGCCGTGTGCCTGGAGCTCAGAGCTTGCTGGTTTAAAAAGCTCTACACCTAGGCGTAACCCTAACCCTAACCGTAACACTGGTCATTTAAATCAGCCTGGGTTTAGGAATTATCCCAAGGGAAAAGCTGTGGAGACAGCCATGTTGTGGCACTTTTGCACTCCCCTTGGCATGCCTTTCACAGCTGCAGGGTGCTTGGAGCACAGGGCTTCCTGGTGTAAAATACCACAGCTTTAGCCCAAACTGGAGGCTTCTAAATCAGCCTTCGTTTCGGGACGTCCCCAAGGAAAAAGCTGTGGAGGCAGGCATGTTGAGGCACTTCTGCGCTCTCCTTGGGTAGTCCTTCGCAGCTGCTGTGTTCTTGGAACTCAGGGCTTTCTGGTTAAAAGAACACTAACCCTAGGCCTAACTCAAACCTTAAGCCTAGGAAGGAAAATCAGCCTATGATTCGGGATGGTCTCATGGAAATAGCAGTGGAGGCAGCCAAGTTGTGTCACTTTTGCGCTCCCCTTGGGATGCCTTTAACACCTGCAGTGTGCCTGAAGCACAGGGCTTCATGGTTTTTAAAGTCCTAGGCCTAAGCCTAACAGTAACCCTAGGAAGGTAAATCAGCCGGGTATTAGGGTTCTTCCTAAGGAAAAAGCTGTGAAAGCAGCCATGTTGTGGACCTTCTGCGCTCCCTTTGGGATGCCTTTGGTAGATGCAGTAAGCCTGGAACTCAGGGCTTCCTGGTTAAAAAAACCTAGCCCTAGCCTGAGCCCTAACCCTAACCCTAGGCAGATAAATCAGCCTAGGTATAGGGATGGTGCCAAGGAAAAAGCTGTGAAAGCTGCCATGTTGTTGCACTTTTGTACTCCCTTTGGGATGCCTTTCACAGCTGCCGTGTGCCTGGAGCTCAGGGCTTCCTGGTTTAAAAAACCATGTCCCTAGCTGAGACTGGAGGCAGGTAATTCAGCCTAGGCTTAGCAATGGTGCCAATGAAAACGTGTGGAGGCAGCCATTTTCTGGCACTTTTGTGCTCCCCTTGGGATGCCTTTCGCAGCTGCCGTGTGCCTGGAGCTCAGGGCTTCCTGGTTTAAAAAACCATGTCCCTAGCTGAGACTGGAGGCAGGTGATTCAGCCTAGGCTTAGCTATGGTGCCAATGAAAACGTGTGGAGGCAGCCATTTTCTGGCACTTTTGTGCTCCCCTTGGGATGCCTTTCGCAGCTGCCGTGTGCCTGGAGCTCAGAGCTTGCTGGTTTAAAAAGCTCTACACCTAGGCGTAACCCTAACCCTAACCGTAACACTGGTCATTTAAATCAGCCTGGGTTTAGGAATTATCCCAAGGGAAAAGCTGTGGAGACAGCCATGTTGTGGCACTTTTGCGCTCCCCTTGGGATGCCTTTCACAGCTGCAGGGTGCTTGCAGCACAGGGCTTCCTGGTGTAAAATACCACAACTTTAGCCCAAACTTGAGGCTTCTAAATCAGCCTTCGTTTCGGGACGTCCCCAAGGAAAAAGCTGTGGAGGCAGGCATGTTGAGGCACTTCTGCGCTCTTCTTGGGTAGTCCTTCGCAGCTGCTGTGTTCTTGGAACTCAGGGCTTTCTGGTTAAAAGAACACTAACCCTAGGCCTAACTCAAACCTTAAGCCTAGGAAGGAAAATCAGCCTATGATTCGGGATGGTCTCATGGAAATAGCAGTGGAGGCAGCCAAGTTGTGTCACTTTTGCGCTCCCCTTGGGATGCCTTTAACAGCTGCAATGTGCCTGGAGCACAGGGCTTCCTGGTTTTAAAATCCTGGGCCTAGGCCTAACAGTAACCCTAGGAAGGTAAATCAGCCGGGTATTAGGGTTCTTCCTAAGGAAAAAGCTGTGAAAGCAGCCATGTTGTGGCACTTCTGCACTCCCTTTGGGATGCCTTTGGCAGATGCAGTAAGCCTGGAACTCAGGGCTTCCTGGTTAAAAAAATCCTTGCCCTTGGCTGAGCCCTAACCCTAACTCTAGGCAGATAAATCAGCCTAGGTAGAGGGATGGTGCCAAGGAAAAAGCTGTGAAAGCTGCCATGTTGTTGCACTTTTGTACTCCCTTTGGGATGCCTTTCACAGCTGCCGTGTGCCTGGAGCTCAGGGCTTCCTGGTTTAAAAACCATGTCCCTAGCTGAGACTGGAGGCAGGTAATTCAGCCTAGGCTTAGCAATGGTGCCAATGAAAACGTGTGGAGGCAGCCATTTTCTGGCACTTTTGTGCTCCCCTTGGGATGCCTTTCGCAGCTGCCGTGTGCCTGGAGCTCAGAGCTTGCTGGTTTAAAAAGCTCTACACCTAGGCGTAACCCTAACCCTAACCGTAACACTGGTCATTTAAATCAGCCTGGGTTTAGGAATTATCCCAAGGGAAAAGCTGTGGAGACAGCCATGTTGTGGCACTTTTGCACTCCCCTTGGCATGCCTTTCACAGCTGCAGGGTGCTTGGAGCACAGGGCTTCCTGGTGTAAAATACCACAGCTTTAGCCCAAACTGGAGGCTTCTAAATCAGCCTTCGTTTCGGGACGTCCCCAAGGAAAAAGCTGTGGAGGCAGGCATGTTGAGGCACTTCTGCGCTCTCCTTGGGTAGTCCTTCGCAGCTGCTGTGTTCTTGGAACTCAGGGCTTTCTGGTTAAAAGAACACTAACCCTAGGCCTAACTCAAACCTTAAGCCTAGGAAGGAAAATCAGCCTATGATTCGGGATGGTCTCATGGAAATAGCAGTGGAGGCAGCCAAGTTGTGTCACTTTTGCGCTCCCCTTGGGATGCCTTTAACAGCTGCAGTGTGCCTGAAGCACAGGGCTTCATGGTTTTAAAAGTCCTAGGCCTAAGCCTAACAGTAACCCTAGGAAGGTAAATCAGCCGGGTATTAGGGTTCTTCCTAAGGAAAAAGCTGTGAAAGCAGCCATGTTGTGGACCTTCTGCGCTCCCTTTGGGATGCCTTTGGTAGATGCAGTAAGCCTGGAACTCAGGGCTTCCTGGTTAAAATATCCTAGCCCTAGCCTGAGCCCTAACCCTAACCCTAGGCAGATAAATCAGCCTAGGTATAGGGATGGTGCCAAGGAAAAAGCTGTGAAAGCTGCCATGTTGTTGCACTTTTGTACTCCCTTTGGGATGCCTTTCACAGCTGCCGTGTGCCTGGAGCTCAGGGCTTCCTGGTTTAAAAAACCATGTCCCTAGCTGAGACTGGAGGCAGGTAATTCAGCCTAGGCTTAGCAATGGTGCCAATGAAAACGTGTGGAGGCAGCCATTTTCTGGCACTTTTGTGCTCCCCTTGGGATGCCTTTCGCAGCTGCCGTGTGCCTGGAGCTCAGGGCTTCCTGGTTTAAAAAACCATGTCCCTAGCTGAGACTGGAGGCAGGTGATTCAGCCTAGGCTTAGCTATGGTGCCAATGAAAACGTGTGGAGGCAGCCATTTTCTGGCACTTTTGTGCTCCCCTTGGGATGCCTTTCGCAGCTGCCGTGTGCCTGGAGCTCAGAGCTTGCTGGTTTAAAAAGCTCTACACCTAGGCGTAACCCTAACCCTAACCGTAACACTGGTCATTTAAATCAGCCTGGGTTTAGGAATTATCCCAAGGGAAAAGCTGTGGAGACAGCCATGTTGTGGCACTTTTGCGCTCCCCTTGGGATGCCTTTCACAGCTGCAGGGTGCTTGCAGCACAGGGCTTCCTGGTGTAAAATACCACAACTTTAGCCCAAACTTGAGGCTTCTAAATCAGCCTTCGTTTCGGGACGTCCCCAAGGAAAAAGCTGTGGAGGCAGGCATGTTGAGGCACTTCTGCGCTCTTCTTGGGTAGTCCTTCGCAGCTGCTGTGTTCTTGGAACTCAGGGCTTTCTGGTTAAAAGAACACTAACCCTAGGCCTAACTCAAACCTTAAGCCTGGGAAGGAAAATCAGCCTATGATTCGGGATGGTCTCATGGAAATAGCAGTGGAGGCAGCCAAGTTGTGTCACTTTTGCGCTCCCCTTGGGATGCCTTTAACAGCTGCAGTGTGCCTGGAGCACAGGGCTTCCTGGTTTTAAAAGTCCTAGGCCTAGGCCTAACAGTAACCCTAGGAAGGTAAATCAGCCGGGTATTAGGGTTCTTCCTAAGGAAAAAGCTGTGAAAGCAGCCATGTTGTGGCACTTCTGCGCTCCCCTTGGGATGCCTTTAACAGCTGCAGTGTGCCTGGAGCACAGGGCTTCCTGGTTTTAAAAGTCCTAGGCCTAAGCCTAACAGTAACCCTAGGAAGGTAAATCAGCCGGGTATTAGGGTTCTTCCTAAGGAAAAAGCTATGAAAGCAGCCATGTTGTGGCACTTCTGTGCTCCCCTTGGGATGCCTTTAACAGCTGCAGTGTGCCTGGAGCACAGGGCTTCCTGGTTTTAAAAGTCCTAGGCCTAAGCCTAACAGTAACCCTAGGAAGGTAAATCAGCCGGGTATTAGGGTTCTTCCTAAGGAAAAAGCTGTGAAAGCAGCCATGTTGTGGCACTTCTGCACTCCCTTTGGGATGCCTTTGGCAGATGCAGTAAGCCTGGAACTCAGGGCTTCCTGGTTAAAAAAATCCTAGCCCTAGGCTGAGCCCTAACCCTAACCCTAGGCAGATAAATCAGCCTAGGTATAGGGATGGTGCCAAGGAAAAAGCTGTGAAAGCTGCCATGTTGTTGCACTTTTGTACTCCCCTTGGGATGCCTTTCACAGCTGCCGTGTGCCTGGAGCTCAGGGCTTCCTGGTTTAAAAAACCATGTCCCTAGCTGAGACTGGAGGCAGGTAATTCAGCCTAGGCTTAGCAATGGTGCCAATGAAAACGTGTGGAGGCAGCCATTTCCTGGCACTTTTGTGCTCCCCTTGGGATGCCTTTCGCAGCTGCCGTGTGCCTGGAGCTCAGAGCTTGCTGGTTTAAAAAGCTCTACACCTAGGCGTAACCCTAACCCTAACCGTAACACTGGTCATTTAAATCAGCCTGGGTTTAGGAATTATCCCAAGGGAAAAGCTGTGGAGACAGCCATGTTGTGGCACTTTTGCGCTCCCCTTGGGATGCCTTTCACAGCTGCAGGGTGCTTGCAGCACAGGGCTTCCTGGTGTAAAATACCACAACTTTAGCCCAAACTGGAGGCTTCTAAATCAGCCTTCGTTTCGGGACGTCCCCAAAGAAAAAGCTGTGGAGGCAGGCATGTTGAGGCACTTCTGCGCTCTTCTTGGGTAGTCCTTCGCAGCTGCTGTGTTCTTGGAACTCAGGGCTTTCTGGTTAAAAGAACACTAACCTTAGGCCTAACTCAAACCTTAAGCCTAGGAAGGAAAATCAGCCTATGATTCGGGATGGTCTCATGGAAATAGCAGTGGAGGCAGCCAAGTTGTGTCACTTTTGCGCTCCCCTTGGGATGCCTTTAACAGCTGCAGTGTGCCTGGAGCACAGGGCTTCCTGGTTTTAAAATCCTAGGCCTAGGCCTAACAGTAACCCTAGGAAGGTAAATCAGCCGGGTATTAGGGTTCTTCCTAAGGAAAAAGCTGTGAAAGCAGCCATGTTGTGGCACTTCTGCACTCCCTTTGGGATGCCTTTGGCAGATGCAGTAAGCCTGGAACTCAGGGCTTCCTGGTTAAAAAAATCCTTGCCCTTGGCTGAGCCCTAACCCTAACCCTAGGCAGATAAATCAGCCTAAGTATAGGGATGGTGGCAAGGAAAAAGCTGTGAAAGCTGCCATGTTGTTGCACTTTTGTACTCCCCTTGGGATGCCTTTCACAGCTGCCGTGTGCCTGGAGCTCAGGGCTTCCTGGTTTAAAAAACCATGTCCCTAGCTGAGACTGGAGGCAGGTAATTCAGCCTAGGCTTAGCAATGGTGCCAATGAAAACGTGTGGAGGCAGCCATTTTCTGGAACTTTTGTGCTCCCCTTGGGATGCCTTTCGCAGCTGCCGTGTGCCTGGAGCTCAGAGCTTGCTGGTTTAAAAAGCTCTACACCTAGGCGTAACCCTAACCCTAACCGTAACACTGGTCATTTAAATCAGCCTGGGTTTAGGAATTATCCCAAGGGAAAAGCTGTGGAGACAGCCATGTTGTGGCACTTTTGCGCTCCCCTTGGGATGCCTTTCACAGCTGCAGTGAGCTTGGAGCACAGGGCTTCCTGGTGTAAAAAACCACAACTTTAGCCCAAACTGGAGGCTTCTAAATCAGCCTTCGTTTCGGGACGTCCCCAAGGAAAAAGCTGTGGAGGCAGGCATGTTGAGGCACTTCTGCGCTCTTCTTGGGTAGTCCTTCGCAGCTGCTGTGTTCTTGGAACTCAGGGCTTTCTGGTTAAAAGAACACTAACCCTAGGCCTAACTCAAACCTTAAGCCTGGGAAGGAAAATCAGCCTATGATTCGGGATGGTCTCATGGAAATAGCAGTGGAGGCAGCCAAGTTGTGTCACTTTTGCGCTCCCCTTGGGATGCCTTTAACACCTGCAGTGTGCCTGGAGCACAGGGCTTCCTGGTTTTAAAAGTCCTAGGCCTAGGCCTAACAGTAACCCTAGGAAGGTAAATCAGCCGGGTATTAGGGTTCTTCCTAAGGAAAAAGCTGTGAAAGCAGCCATGTTGTGGTACTTCTGCGCTCCCATTGGGATGCCTTTAACAGCTGCAGTGTGCCTGAAGCACAGGGCTTCATGGTTTTAAAAGTCCTAGGCCTAAGCCTAACAGTAACCCTAGGAAGGTAAATCAGCCGGGTATTAGGGTTCTTCCTAAGGAAAAAGCTGTGAAAGCAGCCATGTTGTGGCACTTCTGTGCTCCCTTTGGGATGCCTTTGGCAGATGCAGTAAGCCTGGAACTCAGGGCTTCCGGGTTAAAAAAATCCTAGCCCTTGCCTGAGCCCTAACCCTAACCCTAGGCAGATAAATCAGCCTAGGTAGAGGGATGGTGCCAAGGAAAAAGCTGTGAAAGCTGCCATGTTGTTGCACTTTTGTGCTCCCCTTGGGATGCCTTTCACAGCTGCCGTGTGCCTGGAGCTCAGGGCTTCCTGGTTTAAAAAACCATGTCCCTAGCTGAGACTGGAGGCAGGTAATTCAGCCTAGGCTTAGCAATGGTGCCAATAAAAACGTGTGGAGGCAGCCATTTTCTGGCACTTTTGTGCTCCCCTTGGGATGCCTTTCGCAGCTGCCGTGTGCCTGGAGCTCAGAGCTTGCTGGTTTAAAAAGCTCTACACCTAGGCATAACCCTAACCCTAACTGTAACACTGGTCATTTAAATCAGCCTGGGTTTAGGAATTATCCCAAGGGAAAAGCTGTGGAGACAGCCATGTTGTGGCACTTTTGCGCTCCCCTTGGGATGCCTTTCACAGCTGCAGGGTGCTTGGAGCACAGGGCTTCCTGGTGTAAAAAACCACAACTTTAGCCCAAACTGGAGGCTTCTAAATCAGCCTTCGTTTCGGGACGTCCCCAAGGAAAAAGCTGTGGAGGCAGGCATGTTGAGGCACTTCTGCGCTCTTCTTGGGTAGTCCTTCGCAGCTGCTGTGTTCTTGGAACTCAGGGCTTTCTGGTTAAAAGAACACTAACCCTAGGCCTAACTCAAACCTTAAGCCTGGGAAGGAAAATCAGCCTATGATTCGGGATGGTCTCATGGAAATAGCAGTGGAGGCAGCCAAGTTGTGTCACTTTTGCGCTCCCCTTGGGATGCCTTTAACAGCTGCAGTGTGCCTGGAGCACAGGGCTTCCTGGTTTTAAAAGTCCTAGGCCTAGGCCTAACAGTAACCCTAGGAAGGTAAATCAGCCGGGTATTAGGGTTCTTCCTAAGGAAAAAGCTGTGAAAGCAGCCATGTTGTGGCACTTCTGCGCTCCCCTTGGGATGCCTTTAACAGCTGCAGTGTGCCTGAAGCACAGGGCTTCATGGTTTTAAAAGTCCTAGGCCTAAGCCTAACAGTAACCCTAGGAAGGTAAATCAGCCGGGTATTAGGGTTCTTCCTAAGGAAAAAGCTGTGAAAGCAGCCATGTTGTGGCACTTCTGTGCTCCCTTTGGGATGCCTTTGGCAGATGCAGTAAGCCTGGAACTCAGGGCTTCCGGGTTAAAAAAATCCTAGCCCTTGGCTGAGCCCTAACCCTAACCCGAGGCAGATAAATCAGCCTAGGTAGAGGGATGGTGCCAAGGAAAAAGCTGTGAAAGCTGCCATGTTGTTGCACTTTTGTACTCCCCTTGGGATGCCTTTCACAGCTGCCAAGTGCCTGGAGCTCAGGGCTTCCTGGTTTAAAAAACCATGTCCCTAGCTGAGACTGGAGGCAGGTAATTCAGCCTAGGCTTAGCAATGGTGCCAATGAAAACGTGTGGAGGCAGCCATTTTCTGGCACTTTTGTGCTCCCCTTGGGATGCCTTTCGCAGCTGCCGTGTGCCTGGAGCTCAGAGCTTGCTGGTTTAAAAAGCTCTACACCTAGGCGTAACCCTAACCCTAACGGTAACACTGGTCATTTAAATCAGCCTGGGTTTAGGAATTATCCCAAGGGAAAAGCTGTGGAGACAGCCATGTTGTGGCACTTTTGTGCTCCCCTTGGGATGCCTTTCACAGCTGCAGTGTGCTTAGAGCACAGGGCTTCCTGGTGTAAAAAACCACAACTTTAGCCCATACTGGAGGCTTCTAATTCAGCCTTCGTTTCGGGACGTCCTCAGAGAAAAAGCTGTGGAGGCAGGCATGTTGAGGCACTTCTGCGCTCTTCTTGGGTAGTACTTCGCAGCTGCTGTGTTCTTGGAACTCAGGGCTTTCTGGTTAAAAGAACACTAACCCTAGGCCTAACTCAAACCTTAAGCCTAGGAAGGAAAATCAGCCTATGATTCGGGATGGTCTCATGGAAATAGCAGTGGAGGCAGCCAAGTTGTGTCACTTTTGCGCTCCCCTTGGGATGCCTTTAACAGCTGCAGTGTGCCTGGAGCACAGGGCTTCCTGGTTTTAAAAGTCCTAGGCCTAAGCCTAACAGTAACCCTAGGAAGGTAAATCAGCCGGGTATTAGGGTTCTTCCTAAGGAAAAAGCTGTGAAAGCAGCCATGTTGTGGCACTTCTGCGCTCCCTTTGGGATGCCTTTGGCAGATGCAGTAAGCTTGGAACTCAGGGCTTCCTGGTTAAAAAAATCCTTGCCCTTGGCTGAGCCCTAACCCTAACCCTAGGCAGATAAATCAGCCTAGGTAGAGGGATGGTGCCAAGGAAAAAGCTGTGAAAGCTGCCATGTTGTTGCACTTTTGTACTCCCCTTGGGATGCCTTAAACAGCTGCCGTGTGCCTGGAGCTCAGGGCTTCCTGGTTTAAAAAACCATGTCCCTAGCTGAGACTGGAGGCAGGTAATTCAGCCTAGGCTTAGCAATGGTGCCAATGAAAACGTGTGGAGGCAGCCATTTTCTGGCACTTTTGTGCTCCCCTTGGGATGCCTTTCGCAGCTGCCGTGTGCCTGGAGCTCAGAGCTTGCTGGTTTAAAAAGCTCTACACCTAGGCGTAACCCTAACCCTAACCGTAACACTGGTCATTTAAATCAGCCTGGGTTTAGGAATTATCCCAAGGGAAAAGCTGTGCAGACAGCCATGTTGTGGCACTTTTGTGCTCCCCTTGGGATGCCTTTCACAGCTGCAGTGAGCTTGGAGCACAGGGCTTCCTGGTGTAAAAAACCACAACTTTAGCCCAAACTGGAGGCTTCTAATTCAGCCTTCGTTTCGGGACGTCCTCAAAGAAAAAGCTGTGGAGGCAGGCATGTTGAGGCACTTCTGCGCTCTTCTTGGGTAGTACTTCGCAGCTGCTGTGTTCTTGGAACTCAGGGCTTTCTGGTTAAAAGAACACTAACCCTAGGCCTAACTCAAACCTTAAGCCTAGGAAGGAAAATCAGCCTATGATTCGGGATGGTCTCATGGAAATATCAGTGGTGGCAGCCAAGTTGCATCACTTTTGCGCTCCCCTTGGGATGCCTTTAACAGCTGCAGTGTGCCTGGAGCACAGGGCTTCCTGGTTTTAAAAGTCCTAGGCCTAAGCCTAACAGTAACCCTAGGAAGGTAAATCAGCCGGGTATTAGGGTTCTTCCTAAGGAAAAAGCTGTGAAAGCAGCCATGTTGTGGCACTTCTGCGCTCCCTTTGGGATGCCTTTGGCAGATGCAGTAAGCTTGGAACTCAGGGCTTCCTGGTTAAAAAAATCCTAGCCCTTGGCTGAGCCCTAACCCTAACCCTAGGCAGATAAATCAGCCTAGGTAGAGGGATGGTGCCAAGGAAAAAGCTGTGAAAGCTGCCATGTTGTTGCACTTTTGTACTCCCCTTGGGATGCCTTAAACAGCTGCCGTGTGCCTGGAGCTCAGGGCTTCCTGGTTTAAAAAACCATGTCCCTAGCTGAGACTGGAGGCAGGTAATTCAGCCTAGGCTTAGCAATGGTGCCAATGAAAACGTGTGGAGGCAGCCATTTTCTGGCACTTTTGTGCTCCCCTTGGGATGCCTTTCGCAGCTGCCGTGTGCCTGGAGCTCAGAGCTTGCTGGTTTAAAAAGCTCTACACCTAGGCGTAACCCTAACCCTAACCGTAACACTGGTCATTTAAATCAGCCTGGGTTTAGGAATTATCCCAAGGGAAAAGCTGTGGAGACAGCCATGTTGTGGCACTTTTGCACTCCCCTTGGGATGCCTTTCACAGCTGCAGTGTGCTTGGAGCACAGGGCTTCCTGGTGTAAAAAACCACAACTTTAGCCCAAACTGGAGGCTTCTAAATCAGCCTTCGTTTCGGGACGTCCCCAAAGAAAAAGCTGTGGAGGCAGGCATGTTGAGGCACTTCTGCGCTCTTCTTGGGTAGTCCTTCGCAGCTGCTGTGTTCTTGGAACTCAGGGCTTTCTGGTTAAAAGAACACTAACCCTAGGCCTAACTCAAACCTTAAGCCTAGGAAGGAAAATCAGCCTATGATTCGGGATGGTCTCATGGAAATAGCAGTGGAGGCAGCCAAGTTGTGTCACTTTTGCGCTCCCCTTGGGATGCCTTTAACAGCTGCAGTGTGCCTGGAGCACAGGGCTTCCTGGTTTTAAAAGTCCTAGGCCTAAGCCTAACAGTAACCCTAGGAAGGTAAATCAGCCGGGTATTAGGGTTCTTCCTAAGGAAAAAGCTGTGAAAGCAGCCATGTTGTGGACCTTCTGCGCTCCCTTTGCGATGCCTTTGGCAGATGCAGTAAGCCTGGAACTCAGGGCTTCCTGGTTAAAATATCCTAGCCCTAGCCTGAGCCCTAACCCTAACCCTAGGCAGATAAATCAGCCTAGGTATAGGGATGGTGCCAAGTAAAAAGCTGTGAAAGCAGCCATGTTGTGGTACTTCTGCGCTCCCATTGGGATGCCTTTAACAGCTGCAGTGTGCCTGAAGCACAGGGCTTCATGGTTTTAAAAGTCCTAGGCCTAGGCCTAACAGTAACCCTAGGAAGGTAAATCAGCCGGGTATTAGGGTTCTTCCTAAGGAAAAAGCTGTGAAAGCAGCCATGTTGTGGCACTTCTGTGCTCCCTTTGGGATGCCTTTGGCAGATGCAGTAAGCCTGGAACTCAGGGCTTCCGCGTTAAAAAAATCCTAGCCCTTGCCTGAGCCCTAACCCTAACCCTAGGCAGATAAATCAGCCTAGGTAGAGGGATGGTGCCTAGGAAAAAGCTGTGAAAACTGCCATGTTGTTGCACTTTTGTACTCCCCTTGGGATGCCTTTCACAGCTGCCGTGTGCCTGGAGCTCAGGGCTTCCTGGTTTAAAAAACCATGTCCCTAGCTGAGACTGGAGGCAGGTAATTCAGCCTAGGCTTAGCAATGGTGCCAATAAAAACGTGTGGAGGCAGCCATTTTCTGGCACTTTTGTGCTCCCCTTGGGATGCCTTTCGCAGCTGCCGTGTGCCTGGAGCTCAGAGCTTGCTGGTTTAAAAAGCTCTACACCTAGGCGTAACCCTAACCCTAACCGTAACACTGGTCATTTAAATAAGCCTGGGTTTAGGAATTATCCCAAGGGAAAAGCTGTGGAGACAGCCATGTTGTGGCACTTTTGCGCTCCCCTTGGGATGCCTTTCACAGCTGCAGGGTGCTTGGAGCACAGGGCTTCCTGGTGTAAAAAACCACAACTTTAGCCCAAACTGGAGGCTTCTAAATCAGCCTTCGTTTCGGGACGTCCCCAAGGAAAAAGCTGTGGAGGCAGGCATGTTGAGGCACTTCTGCGCTCTTCTTGGGTAGTCCTTCGCAGCTGCTGTGTTCTTGGAACTCAGGGCTTTCTGGTTAAAAGAACACTAACCCTAGGCCTAACTCAAACCTTAAGCCTGGGAAGGAAAATCAGCCTATGATTCGGGATGGTCTCATGGAAATAGCAGTGGAGGCAGCCAAGTTGTGTCACTTTTGCGCTCCCCTTGGGATGCCTTTAACAGCTGCAGTGTGCCTGGAGCACAGGGCTTCCTGGTTTTAAAAGTCCTAGGCCTAGGCCTAACAGTAACCCTAGGAAGGTAAATCAGCCGGGTATTAGGGTTCTTCCTAAGGAAAAAGCTGTGAAAGCAGCCATGTTGTGGCACTTCTGCGCTCCCCTTGGGATGCCTTTAACAGCTGCAGTGTGCCTCAAGCACAGGGCTTCATGGTTTTAAAAGTCCTAGGCCTAAGCCTAACAGTAACCCTAGGAAGGTAAATCAGCCGGGTATTAGGGTTCTTCCTAAGGAAAAAGCTGTGAAAGCAGCCATGTTGTGGCACTTCTGTGCTCCCTTTGGGATGCCTTTGGCAGATGCAGTAAGCCTGGAACTCAGGGCTTCCGGGTTAAAAAAATCCTAGCCCTTGGCTGAGCCCTAACCCTAACCCGAGGCAGATAAATCAGCCTAGGTAGAGGGATGGTGCCAAGGAAAAAGCTGTGAAAGCTGCCATGTTGTTGCACTTTTGTACTCCCCTTGGGATGCCTTTCACAGCTGCCAAGTGCCTGGAGCTCAGGGCTTCCTGGTTTAAAAAACCATGTCCCTAGCTGAGACTGGAGGCAGGTAATTCAGCCTAGGCTTAGCAATGGTGCCAATGAAAACGTGTGGAGGCAGCCATTTTCTGGCACTTTTGTGCTCCCCTTGGGATGCCTTTCGCAGCTGCCGTGTGCCTGGAGCTCAGAGCTTGCTGGTTTAAAAAGCTCTACACCTAGGCGTAACCCTAACCCTAACGGTAACACTGGTCATTTAAATCAGCCTGGGTTTAGGAATTATCCCAAGGGAAAAGCTGTGGAGACAGCCATGTTGTGGCACTTTTGTGCTCCCCTTGGGATGCCTTTCACAGCTGCAGTGTGCTTAGAGCACAGGGCTTCCTGGTGTAAAAAACCACATCTTTAGCCCATACTGGAGGCTTCTAATTCAGCCTTCGTTTCGGGACGTCCTCAGAGAAAAAGCTGTGGAGGCAGGCATGTTGAGGCACTTCTGCGCTCTTCTTGGGTAGTACTTCGCAGCTGCTGTGTTCTTGGAACTCAGGGCTTTCTGGTTAAAAGAACACTAACCCTAGGCCTAACTCAAACCTTAAGCCTAGGAAGGAAAATCAGCCTATGATTCGGGATGGTCTCATGGAAATAGCAGTGGAGGCAGCCAAGTTGTGTCACTTTTGCGCTCCCCTTGGGATGCCTTTAACAGCTGCAGTGTGCCTGGAGCACAGGGCTTCCTGGTTTTAAAAGTCCTAGGCCTAAGCCTAACAGTAACCCTAGGAAGGTAAATCAGCCGGGTATTAGGGTTCTTCCTAAGGAAAAAGCTGTGAAAGCAGCCATGTTGTGGCACTTCTGCGCTCCCTTTGGGATGCCTTTGGCAGATGCAGTAAGCTTGGAACTCAGGGCTTCCTGGTTAAAAAAATCCTTGCCCTTGGCTGAGCCCTAACCCTAACCCTAGGCAGATAAATCAGCCTAGGTAGAGGGATGGTGCCAAGGAAAAAGCTGTGAAAGCTGCCATGTTGTTGCACTTTTGTACTCCCCTTGGGATGCCTTAAACAGCTGCCGTGTGCCTGGAGCTCAGGGCTTCCTGGTTTAAAAAACCATGTCCCTAGCTGAGACTGGAGGCAGGTAATTCAGCCTAGGCTTAGCAATGGTGCCAATGAAAACGTGTGGAGGCAGCCATTTTCTGGCACTTTTGTGCTCCCCTTGGGATGCCTTTCGCAGCTGCCGTGTGCCTGGAGCTCAGAGCTTGCTGGTTTAAAAAGCTCTACACCTAGGCGTAACCCTAACCCTAACCGTAACACTGGTCATTTAAATCAGCCTGGGTTTAGGAATTATCCCAAGGGAAAAGCTGTGCAGACAGCCATGTTGTGGCACTTTTGTGCTCCCCTTGGGATGCCTTTCACAGCTGCAGTGAGCTTGGAGCACAGGGCTTCCTGGTGTAAAAAACCACAACTTTAGCCCAAACTGGAGGCTTCTAATTCAGCCTTCGTTTCGGGACGTCCTCAAAGAAAAAGCTGTGGAGGCAGGCATGTTGAGGCACTTCTGCGCTCTTCTTGGGTAGTACTTCGCAGCTGCTGTGTTCTTGGAACTCAGGGCTTTCTGGTTAAAAGAACACTAACCCTAGGCCTAACTCAAACCTTAAGCCTAGGAAGGAAAATCAGCCTATGATTCGGGATGGTCTCATGGAAATATCAGTGGTGGCAGCCAAGTTGCGTCACTTTTGCGCTCCCCTTGGGATGCCTTTAACAGCTGCAGTGTGCCTGGGGCACAGGGCTTCCTGGTTTTAAAAGTCCTAGGCCTAAGCCTAACAGTAACCCTAGGAAGGTAAATCAGCCGGGTATTAGGGTTCTTCCTAAGGAAAAAGCTGTGAAAGCAGCCATGTTGTGGCACTTCTGCACTCCCTTTGGGATGCCTTTGGCAGATGCAGTAAGCTTGGAACTCAGGGCTTCCTGGTTAAAAAAATCCTAGCCCTTGGCTGAGCCCTAACCCTAACCCTAGGCAGATAAATCAGCCTAGGTAGAGGGATGGTGCCAAGGAAAAAGCTGTGAAAGCTGCCATGTTGTTGCACTTTTGTACTCCCCTTGGGATGCCTTAAACAGCTGCCGTGTGCCTGGAGCTCAGGGCTTCCTGGTTTAAAAAACCATGTCCCTAGCTGAGACTGGAGGCAGGTAATTCAGCCTAGGCTTAGCAATGGTGCCAATGAAAACGTGTGGAGGCAGCCATTTTCTGGCACTTTTGTGCTCCCCTTGGGATGCCTTTCGCAGCTGCCGTGTGCCTGGAGCTCAGAGCTTGCTGGTTTAAAAAGCTCTACACCTAGGCGTAACCCTAACCCTAACCGTAACACTGGTCATTTAAATCAGCCTGGGTTTAGGAATTATGCCAAGGGAAAAGCTGTGGAGACAGCCATGTTGTGGCACTTTTGCGCTCCCCTTGGGATGCCTTTCACAGCTGCAGTGTGCTTGGAGCACAGGGCTTCCTGGTGTAAAAAACCACAACTTTAGCCCAAACTGGAGGCTTCTAAATCAGCCTTCGTTTCGGGACGTCCCCAAAGAAAAAGCTGTGGAGGCAGGCATGTTGAGGCACTTCTGCGCTCTTCTTGGGTAGCCCTTCGCAGCTGCTGTGTTCTTGGAACTCAGGGCTTTCTGGTTAAAAGAACACTAACCCTAGGCCTAACTCAAACCTTAAGCCTAGGAAGGAAAATCAGCCTATGATTCGGGATGGTCTCATGGAAATAGCAGTGGAGGCAGCCAAGTTGTGTCACTTTTGCGCTCCCCTTGGGATGCCTTTAACAGCTGCAGTGTGCCTGGAGCACAGGGCTTCCTGGTTTTAAAAGTCCTAGGCCTAAGCCTAACAGTAACCCTAGGAAGGTAAATCAGCCGGGTATTAGGGTTCTTCCTAAGGAAAAAGCTGTGAAAGCAGCCATGTTGTGGACCTTCTGCGCTCCCTTTGCGATGCCTTTGGCAGATGCAGTAAGCCTGGAACTCAGGGCTTCCTGGTTAAAATATCCTAGCCCTAGCCTGAGCCCTAACCCTAACCCTAGGCAGATAAATCAGCCTAGGTATAGGGATGGTGCCAAGTAAAAAGCTGTGAAAGCTGCCATGTTGTGGCACTTTTGCGCTCCCCTTGGGATGCCTTTCACAGCTGCTGTGAGCTTGGAGCACAGGGCTTCCTGGTGTAAAAAACCACAACTTTAGCCCAAACTGGAGGCTTCTAAATCAGCCTTCGTTTCGGGACGTCCCCAAGAAAAAAGCTGTGGAGGCAGGCATGTTGAGGCACTTCTGCGCTCTTCTTGGGTAGTCCTTCGCAGCTGCTTTGTTCTTGGAACTCAGGGCTTTCTGGTTAAAAGACCACTAACCCTAGGCCTAACTCAAACCTTAAGCCTGGGAAGGAAAATCAGCCTATGATTCGGGATGGTCTCATGGAAATAGCAGTGGAGGCAGCCAAGTTGTGTCACTTTTGCGCTCCCCTTGGGATGCCTTTAACAGCTGCAGTGTGCCTGGAGCACAGGGCTTCCTGGTTTTAAAAGTCCTAGGCCTAGGCCTAACAGTAACCCTAGGAAGGTAAATCAGCCGGGTATTAGGGTTCTTCCTAAGGAAAAAGCTGTGAAAGCAGCCATGTTGTGGTACTTCTGCGCTCCCATTGGGATGCCTTTAACAGCTGCAGTGTGCCTGAAGCACAGGGCTTCATGGTTTTAAAAGTCCTAGGCCTAAGCCTAACAGTAACCCTAGGAAGGTAAATCAGCCGGGTATTAGGGTTCTTCCTAAGGAAAAAGCTGTGAAAGCAGCCATGTTGTGGCACTTCTGTGCTCCCTTTGGGATGCCTTTGGCAGATGCAGTAAGCCTGGAACTCAGGGCTTCCGCGTTAAAAAAATCCTAGCCCTTGCCTGAGCCCTAACCCTAACCCTAGGCAGATAAATCAGCCTAGGTAGAGGGATGGTGCCAAGGAAAAAGCTGTGAAAACTGCCATGTTGTTGCACTTTTGTACTCCCCTTGGGATGCCTTTCACAGCTGCCGTGTGCCTGGAGCTCAGGGCTTCCTGGTTTAAAAAACCATGTCCCTAGCTGAGACTGGAGGCAGGTAATTCAGCCTAGGCTTAGCAATGGTGCCAATAAAAACGTGTGGAGGCAGCCATTTTCTGGCACTTTTGTGCTCCCCTTGGGATGCCTTTCGCAGCTGCCGTGTGCCTGGAGCTCAGAGCTTGCTGGTTTAAAAAGCTCTACACCTAGGCGTAACCCTAACCCTAACCGTAACACTGGTCATTTAAATAAGCCTGGGTTTAGGAATTATCCCAAGGGAAAAGCTGTGGAGACAGCCATGTTGTGGCACTTTTGCGCTCCCCTTGGGATGCCTTTCACAGCTGCAGGGTGCTTGGAGCACAGGGCTTCCTGGTGTAAAAAACCACAACTTTAGCCCAAACTGGAGGCTTCTAAATCAGCCTTCGTTTCGGGACGTCCCCAAGGAAAAAGCTGTGGAGGCAGGCATGTTGAGGCACTTCTGCGCTCTTCTTGGGTAGTCCTTCGCAGCTGCTGTGTTCTTGGAACTCAGGGCTTTCTGGTTAAAAGAACACTAACCCTAGGCCTAACTCAAACCTTAAGCCTGGGAAGGAAAATCAGCCTATGATTCGGGATGGTCTCATGGAAATAGCAGTGGAGGCAGCCAAGTTGTGTCACTTTTGCGCTCCCCTTGGGATGCCTTTAACAGCTGCAGTGTGCCTGGAGCACAGGGCTTCCTGGTTTTAAAAGTCCTAGGCCTAGGCCTAACAGTAACCCTAGGAAGGTAAATCAGCCGGGTATTAGGGTTCTTCCTAAGGAAAAAGCTGTGAAAGCAGCCATGTTGTGGCACTTCTGCGCTCCCCTTGGGATGCCTTTAACAGCTGCAGTGTGCCTCAAGCACAGGGCTTCATGGTTTTAAAAGTCCTAGGCCTAAGCCTAACAGTAACCCTAGGAAGGTAAATCAGCCGGGTATTAGGGTTCTTCCTAAGGAAAAAGCTGTGAAAGCAGCCATGTTGTGGCACTTCTGTGCTCCCTTTGGGATGCCTTTGGCAGATGCAGTAAGCCTGGAACTCAGGGCTTCCGGGTTAAAAAAATCCTAGCCCTTGGCTGAGCCCTAACCCTAACCCGAGGCAGATAAATCAGCCTAGGTAGAGGGATGGTGCCAAGGAAAAAGCTGTGAAAGCTGCCATGTTGTTGCACTTTTGTACTCCCCTTGGGATGCCTTTCACAGCTGCCAAGTGCCTGGAGCTCAGGGCTTCCTGGTTTAAAAAACCATGTCCCTAGCTGAGACTGGAGGCAGGTAATTCAGCCTAGGCTTAGCAATGGTGCCAATGAAAACGTGTGGAGGCAGCCATTTTCTGGCACTTTTGTGCTCCCCTTGGGATGCCTTTCGCAGCTGCCGTGTGCCTGGAGCTCAGAGCTTGCTGGTTTAAAAAGCTCTACACCTAGGCGTAACCCTAACCCTAACCGTAACACTGGTCATTTAAATCAGCCTGGGTTTAGGAATTATCCCAAGGGAAAAGCTGTGGAGACAGCCATGTTGTGGCACTTTTGTGCTCCCCTTGGGATGCCTTTCACAGCTGCAGTGTGCTTAGAGCACAGGGCTTCCTGGTGTAAAAAACCACATCTTTAGCCCATACTGGAGGCTTCTAATTCAGCCTTCGTTTCGGGACGTCCTCAGAGAAAAAGCTGTGGAGGCAGGCATGTTGAGGCACTTCTGCGCTCTTCTTGGGTAGTACTTCGCAGCTGCTGTGTTCTTGGAACTCAGGGCTTTCTGGTTAAAAGAACACTAACCCTAGGCCTAACTCAAACCTTAAGCCTAGGAAGGAAAATCAGCCTATGATTCGGGATGGTCTCATGGAAATAGCAGTGGAGGCAGCCAAGTTGTGTCACTTTTGCGCTCCCCTTGGGATGCCTTTAACAGCTGCAGTGTGCCTGGAGCACAGGGCTTCCTGGTTTTAAAAGTCCTAGGCCTAAGCCTAACAGTAACCCTAGGAAGGTAAATCAGCCGGGTATTAGGGTTCTTCCTAAGGAAAAAGCTGTGAAAGCAGCCATGTTGTGGCACTTCTGCGCTCCCTTTGGGATGCCTTTGGCAGATGCAGTAAGCTTGGAACTCAGGGCTTCCTGGTTAAAAAAATCCTTGCCCTTGGCTGAGCCCTAACCCTAACCCTAGGCAGATAAATCAGCCTAGGTAGAGGGATGGTGCCAAGGAAAAAGCTGTGAAAGCTGCCATGTTGTTGCACTTTTGTACTCCCCTTGGGATGCCTTAAACAGCTGCCGTGTGCCTGGAGCTCAGGGCTTCCTGGTTTAAAAAACCATGTCCCTAGCTGAGACTGGAGGCAGGTAATTCAGCCTAGGCTTAGCAATGGTGCCAATGAAAACGTGTGGAGGCAGCCATTTTCTGGCACTTTTGTGCTCCCCTTGGGATGCCTTTCGCAGCTGCCGTGTGCCTGGAGCTCAGAGCTTGCTGGTTTAAAAAGCTCTACACCTAGGCGTAACCCTAACCCTAACCGTAACACTGGTCATTTAAATCAGCCTGGGTTTAGGAATTATCCCAAGGGAAAAGCTGTGCAGACAGCCATGTTGTGGCACTTTTGTGCTCCCCTTGGGATGCCTTTCACAGCTGCAGTGAGCTTGGAGCACAGGGCTTCCTGGTGTAAAAAACCACAACTTTAGCCCAAACTGGAGGCTTCTAATTCAGCCTTCGTTTCGGGACGTCCTCAAAGAAAAAGCTGTGGAGGCAGGCATGTTGAGGCACTTCTGCGCTCTTCTTGGGTAGTACTTCGCAGCTGCTGTGTTCTTGGAACTCAGGGCTTTCTGGTTAAAAGAACACTAACCCTAGGCCTAACTCAAACCTTAAGCCTAGGAAGGAAAATCAGCCTATGATTCGGGATGGTCTCATGGAAATATCAGTGGTGGCAGCCAAGTTGCGTCACTTTTGCGCTCCCCTTGGGATGCCTTTAACAGCTGCAGTGTGCCTGGGGCACAGGGCTTCCTGGTTTTAAAAGTCCTAGGCCTAAGCCTAACAGTAACCCTAGGAAGGTAAATCAGCCGGGTATTAGGGTTCTTCCTAAGGAAAAAGCTGTGAAAGCAGCCATGTTGTGGCACTTCTGCGCTCCCTTTGGGATGCCTTTGGCAGATGCAGTAAGCTTGGAACTCAGGGCTTCCTGGTTAAAAAAATCCTAGCCCTTGGCTGAGCCCTAACCCTAACCCTAGGCAGATAAATCAGCCTAGGTAGAGGGATGGTGCCAAGGAAAAAGCTGTGAAAGCTGCCATGTTGTTGCACTTTTGTACTCCCCTTGGGATGCCTTAAACAGCTGCCGTGTGCCTGGAGCTCAGGGCTTCCTGGTTTAAAAAACCATGTCCCTAGCTGAGACTGGAGGCAGGTAATTCAGCCTAGGCTTAGCAATGGTGCCAATGAAAACGTGTGGAGGCAGCCATTTTCTGGCACTTTTGTGCTCCCCTTGGGATGCCTTTCGCAGCTGCCGTGTGCCTGGAGCTCAGAGCTTGCTGGTTTAAAAAGCTCTACACCTAGGCGTAACCCTAACCCTAACCGTAACACTGGTCATTTAAATCAGCCTGGGTTTAGGAATTATGCCAAGGGAAAAGCTGTGGAGACAGCCATGTTGTGGCACTTTTGCGCTCCCCTTGGGATGCCTTTCACAGCTGCAGTGTGCTTGGAGCACAGGGCTTCCTGGTGTAAAAAACCACAACTTTAGCCCAAACTGGAGGCTTCTAAATCAGCCTTCGTTTCGGGACGTCCCCAAAGAAAAAGCTGTGGAGGCAGGCATGTTGAGGCACTTCTGCGCTCTTCTTGGGTAGCCCTTCGCAGCTGCTGTGTTCTTGGAACTCAGGGCTTTCTGGTTAAAAGAACACTAACCCTAGGCCTAACTCAAACCTTAAGCCTAGGAAGGAAAATCAGCCTATGATTCGGGATGGTCTCATGGAAATAGCAGTGGAGGCAGCCAAGTTGTGTCACTTTTGCGCTCCCCTTGGGATGCCTTTAACAGCTGCAGTGTGCCTGGAGCACAGGGCTTCCTGGTTTTAAAAGTCCTAGGCCTAAGCCTAACAGTAACCCTAGGAAGGTAAATCAGCCGGGTATTAGGGTTCTTCCTAAGGAAAAAGCTGTGAAAGCAGCCATGTTGTGGACCTTCTGCGCTCCCTTTGCGATGCCTTTGGCAGATGCAGTAAGCCTGGAACTCAGGGCTTCCTGGTTAAAATATCCTAGCCCTAGCCTGAGCCCTAACCCTAACCCTAGGCAGATAAATCAGCCTAGGTATAGGGATGGTGCCAAGTAAAAAGCTTTGAAAGCTGCCATGTTGTGGCACTTTTGCGCTCCCCTTGGGATGCCTTTCACAGCTGCTGTGAGCTTGGAGCACAGGGCTTCCTGGTGTAAAAAACCACAACTTTAGCCCAAACTGGAGGCTTCTAAATCAGCCTTCGTTTCGGGACGTCCCCAAGAAAAAAGCTCTGGAGGCAGGCATGTTGAGGCACTTCTGCGCTCTTCTTGGGTAGTCCTTCGCAGCTGCTTTGTTCTTGGAACTCAGGGCTTTCTGGTTAAAAGACCACTAACCCTAGGCCTAACTCAAACCTTAAGCCTGGGAAGGAAAATCAGCCTATGATTCGGGATGGTCTCATGGAAATAGCAGTGGAGGCAGCCAAGTTGTGTCACTTTTGCGCTCCCCTTGGGATGCCTTTAACAGCTGCAGTGTGCCTGGAGCACAGGGCTTCCTGGTTTTAAAAGTCCTAGGCCTAGGCCTAACAGTAACCCTAGGAAGGTAAATCAGCCGGGTATTAGGGTTCTTCCTAAGGAAAAAGCTATGAAAGCAGCCATGTTGTGGCACTTCTGTGCTCCCCTTGGGATGCCTTTAACAGCTGCAGTGTGCCTGGAGCACAGGGCTTCCTGGTTTTAAAATCCTAGGCCTAGGCCTAACAGTAACCCTAGGAAGGTAAATCAGCCGGGTATTAGGGTTCTTCCTAAGGAAAAAGCTGTGAAAGCAGCCATGTTGTGGCACTTCTGCACTCCCTTTGGGATGCCTTTGGCAGATGCAGTAAGCCTGGAACTCAGGGCTTCCTGGTTAAAAAAATCCTTGCCCTTGGCTGAGCCCTAACCCTAACCCTAGGCAGATAAATCAGCCTAGGTATAGGGATGGTGGCAAGGAAAAAGCTGTGAAAGCTGCCATGTTGTTGCACTTTTGTACTCCCCTTGGGATGCCTTTCACAGCTGCCGTGTGCCTGGAGCTCAGGGCTTCCTGGTTTAAAAAACCATGTCCCTAGCTGAGACTGGAGGCAGGTAATTCAGCCTAGGCTTAGCAATGGTGCCAATGAAAACGTGTGGAGGCAGCCATTTTCTGGAACTTTTGTGCTCCCCTTGGGATGCCTTTCGCAGCTGCCGTGTGCCTGGAGCTCAGAGCTTGCTGGTTTAAAAAGCTCTACACCTAGGCGTAACCCTAACCCTAACCGTAACACTGGTCATTTAAATCAGCCTGGGTTTAGGAATTATCCCAAGGGAAAAGCTGTGGAGACAGCCATGTTGTGGCACTTTTGCGCTCCCCTTGGGATGCCTTTCACAGCTGCAGTGTGCTTGGAGCACAGGGCTTCCTGGTGTAAAAAACCACAACTTTAGCCCAAACTGGAGGCTTCTAAATCAGCCTTCGTTTCGGGACGTCCCCAAGGAAAAAGCTGTGGAGGCAGGCATGTTGAGGCACTTCTGCGCTCTTCTTGGGTAGTCCTTCGCAGCTGCTGTGTTCTTGGAACTCAGGGCTTTCTGGTTAAAAGAACACTAACCCTAGGCCTAACTCAAACCTTAAGCCTGGGAAGGAAAATCAGCCTATGATTCGGGATGGTCTCATGGAAATAGCAGTGGAGGCAGCCAAGTTGTGTCACTTTTGCGCTCCCCTTGGGATGCCTTTAACAGCTGCAGTGTGCCTGGAGCACAGGGCTTCCTGGTTTTAAAAGTCCTAGGCCTAGGCCTAACAGTAACCCTAGGAAGGTAAATCAGCCGGGTATTAGGGTTCTTCCTAAGGAAAAAGCTGTGAAAGCAGCCATGTTGTGGCACTTCTGTTCTCCCTTTGGGATGCCTTTGGCAGATGCAGTAAGCCTGGAACTCAGGGCTTCCGGGTTAAAAAAATCCTTGCCCTTGGCTGAGCCCTAACCCTGACCCTAGGCAGATAAATCAGCCTAGGTATAGGGATGGTGCCAAGGAAAAAGCTGTGAAAGCTGCCATGTTGTTGCACTTTTGTACTCCCCTTGGGATGCCTTTCACAGCTGCCAAGTGCCTGGAGCTCAGGGCTTCCTGGTTTAAAAAACCATGTCCCTAGCTGAGACTGGAGGCAGGTAATTCAGCCTAGGCTTAGCAATGGTGCCAATGAAAACGTGTGGAGGCAGCCATTTTCTGGCACTTTTGTGCTCCCCTTGGGATGCCTTTCGCAGCTGCCGTGTGCCTGGAGCTCAGAGCTTGCTGGTTTAAAAAGCTCTACACCTAGGCGTAACCCTAACCCTAACCGTAACACTGGTCATTTAAATCAGCCTGGGTTTAGGAATTATCCCAAGGGAAAAGCTGTGGAGACAGCCATGTTGTGGCACTTTTGCGCTCCCCTTGGGATGCCTTTCACAGCTGCAGTGTGCTTAGAGCACAGGGCTTACTGGTGTAAAAAACCACAACTTTAGCCCAAACTGGAGGCTTCTAATTCAGCCTTCGTTTCGGGACGTCCTCAAAGAAAAAGCTGTGGAGGCAGGCATGTTGAGGCACTTCTGCACTCTTCTTGGGTAGTCCTTCGCAGCTGCTGTGTTCTTGGAACTCAGGGCTTTCTGGTTAAAAGAACACTAACCCTAGGCCTAACTCAAACCTTAAGCCTAGGAAGGAAAATCAGCCTATGATTCGCGATGGTCTCATGGAAATAGCAGTGGAGGCAGCCAAGTTGTGTCACTTTTGCGCTCCCCTTGGGATGCCTTTAACAGCTGCAGTGTGCCTGGAGCACAGGGCTTCCTGGTTTTAAAAGTCCTAGGCCTAAGCCTAACAGTAACCCTAGGAAGGTAAATCAGCCGGGTATTAGGGTTCTTCCTAAGGAAAAAGCTGTGAAAGCAGCCATGTTGTGGCACTTCTGCGCTCCCTTTGGGATGCCTTTGGCAGATGCAGTAAGCCTGGAACTCAGGGCTTCCTGGTTAAAAAAATCCTTGCCCTTGGCTGAGCCCTAACCCTAACCCTAGGCAGATAAATCAGCCTAGGTAGAGGGATGGTGCCAAGGAAAAAGCTGTGAAAGCTGCCATGTTGTGTCACTTTTGTACTCCCCTTGGGATGCCTTAAACAGCTGCCGTGTGCCTGGAGCTCAGGGCTTCCTGGTTTAAAAAACCATGTCCCTAGCTGAGACTGGAGGCAGGTAATTCAGCCTAGGCTTAGCAATGGTGCCAATGAAAACGTGTGGAGGCAGCCATTTTCTGGCACTTTTGTGCTCCCCTTGGGATGCCTTTCGCAGCTGCCGTGTGCCTGGAGCTCAGAGCTTGCTGGTTTAAAAAGCTCTACACCTAGGCGTAACCCTAACCCTAACCGTAACACTGGTCATTTAAATCAGCCTGGGTTTAGGAATTATCCCAAGGGAAAAGCTGTGGAGACAGCCATGTTGTGGCACTTTTGCACTCCCCTTGGGATGCCTTTCACAGCTGCAGTGAGCTTGGAGCACAGGGCTTCCTGGTGTAAAATACCACAGCTTTAGCCCAAACTGGAGGCATCTAAATCAGCCTTCGTTTCGGGACGTCCCCAAGGAAAAAGCTGTGGAGGCAGGCATGTTGAGGCACTTCTGCGCTCTTCTTGGGTAGTCCTTCGCAGCTGCTGTGTTCTTGGAACTCAGGGCTTTCTGGTTAAAAGAACACTAACCCTAGGCCTAACTCAAACCTTAGGCCTAGGAAGGAAAATCAGCCTATGATTCGGGATGGTCTCATGGAAATAGCAGTGGAGGCAGCCAAGTTGTGTCACTTTTGCGCTCCCCTTGGGATGCCTTTAACAGCTGCAGTGTGCCTGGAGCACAGGGCTTCCTGGTGTAAAAAACCACAACTTTAGCCCAAACTGGAGGCTTCTAAATCAGCCTTCGTTTCGGGACGTCCCCAAGGAAAAAGCTGTGGAGGCAGGCATGTTGAGGCACTTCTGCGCTCTTCTTGGGTAGTCCTTCGCAGCTGCTGTGTTCTTGGAACTTCAGGGCTTTCTGGTTAAAAGAACACTAACCCTAGGCCTAACTCAAACCTTAAGCCTAGGAAGGAAAATCAGCCTATGATTCGGGATGGTCTCATGGAAATAGCAGTGGAGGCAGCCAAGTTGTGTCACTTTTGCGCTCCCCTTGGGATGCCTTTCACAGCTGCAGTGTGCCTGGAGCACAGGGCTTCCTGGTTTTAAAAGTCCTAGGCCTAAGCCTAACAGTAACCCTAGGAAGGTAAATCAGCCGGGTATTAGGGTTCTTCCTAAGGAAAAAGCTGTGAAAGTAGCCATGTTGTGGCACTTCTGCACTCCCTTTGGGATGCCTTTGGCAGATGAAGTAAGCTTGGAACTCAGGGCTTCCTGGTTAAAAAAATCCTTGCCCTTGGCTGAGCCCTTACCCTAACCCTAGGCAGATAAATCAGCCTAGGTATAGGGATGGTGCCAAGGAAAAAGCTGTGAAAGCTGCCATGTTGTTGCACTTTTGTACTCCCCTTGGGATGCCTTTCACAGCTGCCGTGTGCCTGGAGCTCAGGTCTTCCTGGTTTAAAAAACCATGTCCCTAGCTGAGACTGGAGGCAGGTGATTCAGCCTAGGCTTAGCAATGGTGCCAATGAAAACGTGTGGAGGCAGCCATTTTCTGGCACTTTTGTGCTCCCCTTGGGATGCCTTTCGCAGCTGCCGTGTGCCTGGAGCTCAGAGCTTGCTGGTTTAAAAAGCTCTACACCTAGGCGTAACCCTAACCCTAACCGTAACACTGGTCATTTAAATCAGCCTGGGTTTAGGAATTATCCCAAGGGAAAAGCTGTGGAGACAGCCATGTTGTGGCACTTCTGCGCTCCCCTTGGGATGCCTTTAACACCTGCAGTGTGCCTGGAACCCAGGGCTTCCTGGTTTTAAAAGTCCTAGGCCTAGGCCTAACAGTAACCCTAGGAAGGTAAATCAGCCGGGTATTAGGGTTCTTCCTAAGGAAAAAGCTGTGAAAGCAGCCATGTTTTGGCACTTCTGCGCTCCCTTTGGGATGCCTTTGGCAGATGCAGTAAGCCTGGAACTCAGGGCTTCCTGCTTAAAAAAATCCTTGCCCTTGGCTGAGCCCTAACCCTAACCCTAGGCAGATAAATCAGCCTAGGTATAGGGATGGTGCCAAGGAAAAAGCTGTGAAAGCTGCCATGTTGTTGCACTTTTGTACTCCCCTTGGGATGCCTTTCACAGCTGCCAAGTGCCTGGAGCTCTGAGCTTGCTGGTTTAAAAAGCTCTACACCTAGGCGTAACCCTAACCCTAACCGTAACACTGGTCATTTAAATCAGCCTGGGTTTAGGAATTATCCCAAGGGAAAAGCTGTGGAGACAGCCATGTTGTGGCACTTTTGCGCTCCCCTTGCGATGCCTTTCACAACTGCAGTGTGCTTAGAGCACAGGGCTTCCTGGTGTAAAAAACCACAACTTTAGCCCAAACTGGAGGCTTCTAAATCAGCCTTCGTTTCGGGACGTCCCCAAGGAAAAAGCTGTGGAGGCAGGCATGTTGAGGCACTTCTGCGCTCTTCTTGGGTAGTCCTTCGCAGCTGCTGTGTTCTTGGAACTCAGGGCTTTCTGGTTAAAAGAACACTAACCCTAGGCCTAACTCAAACCTTAAGCCTAGGAAGGAAAATCAGCCTATGATTCGGGATGGTCTCATGGAAATAGCAGTGGAGGCAGCCAAGTTGTGTCACTTTTGCGCTCCCCTTGGGATGCCTTTAACAGCTGCAGTGTGCCTGGAGCACAGGGCTTCCTGGTTTTAAAAGTCCTAGGCCTAAGCCTAACAGTAACCCTAGGAAGGTAAATCAGCCGGGTATTAGGGTTCTTCCTAAGGGAATAGCCGTGAAAGCAGCCATGTTGTGGCACTTCTGCACTCCCTTTGGGATGCCTTTGGCAGATGAAGTAAGCCTGGAACTCAGGGCTTCCTGGTTAAAGAAATCCAAGCCCTAGGCTGAACCCTAACCCTAACCCTAGGCAGATAAATCAGCCTAGGTATAGGGATGGTGCCAAGGAAAAAGCTGTGAAAGCTGCCATGTTGTTGCACTTTTGTACTCCCCTTGGGATGCCTTGAACAGCTGCAGTGTGCCTGGAGCTAAGGGCTTCCTAGTTTTAAAAATCCTAGCCCTAGGCCTAAGCCTAACAGTCACTCTGGGAAAGTATGTCAGCCTGGTGTTAGGCCTCTTGCCAAGGAAAAAGCCGTGAAAGCAGCCATGTTGTGGCACTTTTGCACTCCCTTTTGGATGCCTTTCACAGCTCCAGTGTGCCTGGAACTCAGGGCTTCCTGCTTTTAAAAATCCTAGCCCTAGGCCGAACCCAACCCTAAGACAAGAAAGGCAAATCAGCCAGGAATTAGGCATGTCCCCAAGGAAAAAGCTGTGGAGGCAGGCATGTTGTGGTACTTTTGCGCTCTTCTTGGCTAGTCCTTCGCAGCTGCTGTGTTCTTGGAACTCAGGGCTTTCTGGTTAATAGAACCCTTACCCTAGGCGTAACTCAAACCTTAACCCTAGGAAGGAAAATCATCCTATGGTTCGGGATGGTCTCATGGAAATATCAGTGGTGGCAGCCAAGTTGCGTCACTTTTGCGCTCCCCTTGGGATGCCTTTTGCAGCTGCAGTGTGCCTGGAGCCCAGGGCTTCCTGGTTTTAAAAGTCCTAGGCCTAAGCCTAACAGTAACCCTAGGAAGGTTAATCAGCCCGGTATTAGGGTTCTTCCTAAGGGAAAAGCCGTGAAAGCAGCCATGTTGTGGCACTTCTGCACTCCCCTTGCGATGCCTTTCACAGCTGCAGTGTGCTTAGAGCACAGGGCTTCCTGGTGTAAAAAACCACAACTTTAGCCCAAACTGGAGGCTTCTAAATCAGCCTTCGTTTCGGGACGTCCCCAAGGAAAAAGCTGTGGAGGCAGGCATGTTGAGGCACTTCTGCGCTCTTCTTGGGTAGTCCTTCGCAGCTGCTGTGTTCTTGGAACTCAGGGCTTTCTGGTTAAAAGAACACTAACCCTAGGCCTAACTCAAACCTTAAGCCTAGGAAGGAAAATCAGCCTATGATTCGGGATGGTCTCATGGAAATAGCAGTGGAGGCAGCCAAGTTGTGTCACTTTTGCGCTCCCCTTGGGATGCCTTTCACAGCTGCAGTGTGCCTGGAGCACAGGGCTTCCTGGTTTTAAAAGTCCTAGGCCTAAGCCTAACAGTAACCCTAGGAAGGTAAATCAGCCGGGTATTAGGGTTCTTCCTAAGGGAATAGCCGTGAAAGCAGCCATGTTGTGGCACTTCTGCACTCCCTTTGGGATGCCTTTGGCAGATGAAGTAAGCCTGGAACTCAGGGCTTCCTGGTTAAAAAAATCCAAGCCCTAGGCTGAACCCTAACCCTAACCCTAGGCAGATAAATCAGCCTAGGTATAGGGATGGTGCCAAGGAAAAAGCTGTGAAAGCTGCCATGTTGTTGCACTTTTGTACTCCCCTTGGGATGCCTTGAACAGCTGCAGTGTGCCTGGAGCTAAGGGCTTCCTAGTTTTAAAAATCCTAGCCCTAGGCCTAAGCCTAACAGTCACTCTGGGAATGTATGTCAGCCTGGTGTTAGGCTTCTTGCCAAGGAAAAAGCCGTGAAAGCAGCCATGTTGTGGCACTTTTGCACTCCCTTTTGGATGCCTTTCACAGCTCCAGTGTGCCTGGAACTCAGGGCTTCCTGCTTTTAAAAATCCTAGCCCTAGGCCGAACCCCACCCTAAGACAAGAAAGGCAAATCAGCCAGGAATTAGGCATGTCCCCAAGGAAAAAGCTGTGGAGGCAGGCATGTTGTGGTACTTTTGCGCTCTTCTTGGCTAGTCCTTCGCAGCTGCTGTGTTCTTGGAACTCAGGGCTTTCTGGTTAATAGAACCCTTACCCTAGGCGTAACTCAAACCTTAACCCTAGGAAGGAAAATCAGCCTATGGTTCGGGATGGTCTCATGGAAATATCAGTGGTGGCAGCCAAGTTGCGTCACTTTTGCGCTCCCCTTGGGATGCCTTTTGCAGCTGCAGTGTGCCTGGAGCCCAGGGCTTCCTGGTTTTAAAAGTCCTAGGCCTAAGCCTAACAGTAACCCTAGGAAGGTTAATCAGCCCGGTATTAGGGTTCTTCCTAAGGGAAAAGCCGTGAAAGCAGCCATGTTGTGGCACTTCTGCACTCCCCTTGCGATGCCTTTCACAGCTGCAGTGTGCTTAGAGCACAGGGCTTCCTGGTGTAAAAAACCACAACTTTAGCCCAAACTGGAGGCTTCTAAATCAGCCTTCGTTTCGGGACGTCCCCAAGGAAAAAGCTGTGGAGGCAGGCATGTTGAAGCACTTCTGCGGTCTTCTTGGGTAGTCCTTCGCAGCTGCTGTGTTCTTGGAACTCAGGGCTTTCTGGTTAAAAGAACACTAACCCTAGGCCTAACTCAAACCTTAAGCCTAGGAAGGAAAATCAGCCTATGATTCGGGATGGTCTCATGGAAATAGCAGTGGAGGCAGCCAAGTTGTGTCACTTTTGCGCTCCCCTTGGGATGCCTTTAACAGCTGCAGTGTGCCTGGAGCACAGGGCTTCCTGGTTTTAAAAGTCCTATGCCTAAGCCTAACAATAACCCTAGGAAGGTAAATCAGCCGGGTATTAGGGTTCTTCCTAAGGGAATAGCCGTGAAAGCAGCCATGTTGTGGCACTTCTGCACTCCCTTTGGGATGCCTTTGGCAGATGAAGTAAGCCTGGAACTCAGGGCTTCCTGGTTAAAAAAATCCAAGCCCTAGGCTGAACCCTAACCCTAACCCTAGGCAGATAAATCAGCCTAGGTATAGGGATGGTGCCAAGGAAAAAGCTGTGAAAGCTGCCATGTTGTTGCACTTTTGTACTCCCCTTGGGATGCCTTGAACAGCTGCAGTGTGCCTGGAGCTAAGGGCTTCCTAGTTTTAAAAATCCTAGCCCTAGGCCTAAGCCTAACAGTCACTCTGGGAAAGTATGTCAGCCTGGTGTTAGGCTTCTTGCCAAGGAAAAAGCCGTGAAAGCAGCCATGTTGTGGCACTTTTGCACTCCCTTTTGGATGCCTTTCACAGCTCCAGTGTGCCTGGAACTCAGGGCTTCCTGCTTTTAAAAATCCTAGCCCTAGGCCGAACCCCAGCCCTAAGACAAGAAAGGCAAATCAGCCAGGAATTAGGCATGTCCCCAAGGAAAAAGCTATGGAGGCAGGCATGTTGTGGTACTTCTGCGCTCTTCTTGGCTAGTCCTTCGCAGCTGCTGTGTTCTTGGAACTCAGGGCTTTCTGGTTAATAGAACCCTTACCCTAGGCGTAACTCAAACCTTAACCCTAGGAAGGAAAATCAGCCTATGGTTCGGGATGGTCTCATGGAAATATCAGTGGTGGCAGCCAAGTTGCGTCACTTTTGCGCTCCCCTTGGGATGCCTTTTGCAGCTGCAGTGTGCCTGGAGCCCAGGGCTTCCTGGTTTTAAAAGTCCTAGGCCTAAGCCTAACAGTAACCCTAGGAAGGTAAATCAGCCGGGTATTAGGGTTCTTCCTAAGGGAAAAGCCGTGAAAGCAGCCATGTTGTGGCACTTCTGCACTCCCTTTGGGATGCCTTTGGCAGATGAAGTAAGCCTGGAACTCAGGGCTTCCTGGTTAAAGAAATCCAAGCCCTAGGCTGAACCCTAACCCTAACCCTAGGCAGATAAATCAGCCTAGGTATAGGGATGGTGCCAAGGAAAAAGCTGTGAAAGCTGCCATGTTGTTGCACTTTTGTACTCCCCTTGGGATGCCTTGAACAGCTGCAGTGTGCCTGGAGCTAAGGGCTTCCTAGTTTTAAAAATCCTAGCCCTAGGCCTAAGCCTAACAGTCACTCTGGGAAAGTATGTCAGCCTGGTGTTAGGCTTCTTGCCAAGGAAAAAGCCGTGAAAGCAGCCATGTTGTGGCACTTTTGCACTCCCTTTTGGATGCCTTTCACAGCTCCAGTGTGCCTGGAACTCAGGGCTTCCTGCTTTTAAAAATCCTAGCCCTAGGCCGAACCCCAACCCTAAGACAAGAAAGGCAAATCAGCCAGGAATTAGGCATGTCCCCAAGGAAAAAGCTGTGGAGGCAGGCATGTTGTGGTACTTTTGCGCTCTTCTTGGCTAGTCCTTCGCAGCTGCTGTGTTCTTGGAACTCAGGGCTTTCTGGTTAATAGAACCCTTACCCTAGGCGTAACTCAAACCTTAACCCTAGGAAGGAAAATCAGCCTATGGTTCGGGATGGTCTCATGGAAATATCAGTGGTGGCAGCCAAGTTGCGTCACTTTTGCGCTCCCCTTGGGATGCCTTTTGCAGCTGCAGTGTGCCTGGAGCCCAGGGCTTCCTGGTTTTAAAAGTCCTAGGCCTAAGCCTAACAGTAACCCTAGGAAGGTAAATCAGCCCGGTATTAGGGTTCTTCCTAAGGGAAAAGCCGTGAAAGCAGCCATGTTGTGGCACTTCTGCACTCCCTTTGGGATGCCTTTGGCAGATGAAGTAAGCCTGGAACTCAGGGCTTCCTGGTTAAAAAAATCCAAGCCCTAGGCTGAACCCTAACCCTAACCCTAGGCAGATAAATCAGCCTAGGTATAGGGATGGTGCCAAGGAAAAAGCTGTGAAAGCTGCCATGTTGTTGCACTTTTGTACTCCCCTTGGGATGCCTTGAACAGCTGCAGTGTGCCTGGAGCTAAGGGCTTCCTAGTTTTAAAAATCCTAGCCCTAGGACTAAGCCTAACAGTCACTCTGGGAAAGTATGTCAGCCTGGTGTTAGGCTTCTTGCCAAGGAAAAAGCCGTGAAAGCAGCCATGTTGTGGCACTTTTGCACTCCCTTTTGGATGCCTTTCACAGCTCCAGTGTGCCTGGAACTCAGGGCTTCCTGCTTTTAAAAATCCTAGCCCTAGGCCGAACCCCAACCCTAAGACAAGAAAGGCAAATCAGCCAGGAATTAGGCATGTCCCCAAGGAAAAAGCTGTGGAGGCAGGCATGTTGTGGTACTTTTGCGCTCTTCTTGGCTAGTCCTTCGCAGCTGCTGTGTTCTTGGAACTCAGGGCTTTCTGGTTAATAGAACCCTTACCCTAGGCGTAACTCAAACCTTAACCCTAGGAAGGAAAATCAGCCTATGGTTCGGGATGGTCTCATGGAAATAGCACTGGAGGCAGCCATGTTGTGGCACTTCTGCGCTCCCTTTGGGATGCCTTTGGCAGATGCAGTAAGCCTGGAACTCAGGGCTTCCTGCTTAAAAAAATCCTTGCCCTTGGCTGAGCCCTAACCCTAACCCTAGGCAGATAAATCAGCCTAGGTATAGGGATGGTGCCAAGGAAAAAGCTGTGAAAGCTGCCATGTTGTTGCACTTTTGTACTCCCCTTGGGATGCCTTTCACAGCTGCCAAGTGCCTAGAGCTCTGAGCTTGCTGGTTTAAAAAGCTCTACACCTAGGCGTAACCCTAACCCTAACCGTAACACTGGTCATTTAAATCAGCCTGGGTTTAGGAATTATCCCAAGGGAAAAGCTGTGGAGACAGCCATGTTGTGGAACTTTTGCGCTCCCCTTGGGATGCCTTTCACAGCTGCAGTGTGCTTAGAGCACAGGGCTTACTGGTGTAAAAAACCACAACTTTAGCCCAAACTGGAGGCTTCTAATTCAACCTTCGTTTCGGGACGTCCTCAAAGAAAAAGCTGTGGAGGCAGGCATGTTGAGGCACTTCTGCGCTCTTCTTGGGTAGTCCTTCGCAGCTGCTGTGTTCTTGGAACTCAGGGCTTTCTGGTTAAAAGAACACTAACCCTAGGCCTAACTCAAACCTTAAGCCTAGGAAGGAAAATCAGCCTATGATTCGGGATGGTCTCATGGAAATAGCAGTGGAGGCAGCCAAGTTGTGTCACTTTTGCGCTCCCCTTGGGATGCCTTTAACAGCTGCAGTGTGCCTGGAGCACAGGGCTTCCTGGTTTTAAAAGTCCTAGGCCTAAGCCTAACAGTAACCCTAGGAAGGTAAATCAGCCGGGTATTAGGGTTCTTCCTAAGGAAAAAGCTGTGAAAGCAGCCATGTTGTGGCACTTCTGCGCTCCCTTTGGGATGCCTTTGGCAGATGCAGTAAGCTTGGAACTCAGGGCTTCCTGGTTAAAAAAATCCTTGCCCTTGGCTGAGCCGTAACCCTAACCCTAGGCAGATAAATCAGCCTAGGTAGAGGGATGGTGCCAAGGAAAAAGCTGTGAAAGCTGCCATGTTGTTGCACTTTTGTACTCCCCTTGGGATGCCTTAAACAGCTGCCGTGTGCCTGGAGCTCAGGGCTTCCTGGTTTAAAAAACCATGTCCCTAGCTGAGACTGGAGGCAGGTGATTCAGCCTAGGCTTAGCAATGGTGCCAATGAAAACGTGTGGAGGCAGCCATTTTCTGGCACTTTTGTGCTCCCCTTGGGATGCCTTTCGCAGCTGCCGTGTGCCTGGAGCTCAGAGCTTGCTGGTTTAAAAAGCTCTACACATAGGCGTAACCCTAACCCTAACCGTAACACTGGTCATTTAAATCAGCCTGGGTTTAGGAATTATCCCAAGGGAAAAGCTGTGGAGACAGCCATGTTGTGGCACTTCTGCGCTCCCCTTGGGATGCCTTTAACACCTGCAGTGTGCCTGGAGCCCAGGGCTTACTGGTTTTAAAAGTCCTAGGCCTAGGCCTAACAGTAACCCTAGGAAGGTAAATCAGCCGGGTATTAGGGTTCTTCCTAAGGAAAAAGCTGTGAAAGCAGCCATGTTTTGGCACTTCTGCGCTCCCTTTGGGATGCCTTTGGCAGATGCAGTAAGCCTGGAACTCAGGGCTTCCTGCTTAAAAAAATCCTTGCCCTTGGCTGAGCCCTAACCCTAACCCTAGGCAGATAAATCAGCCTAGGTATAGGGATGGTGCCAAGGAAAAAGCTGTGAAAGCTGCCATGTTGTTGCACTTTTGTACTCCCCTTGGGATGCCTTTCACAGCTGCCAAGTGCCTAGAGCTCTGAGCTTGCTGGTTTAAAAAGCTCTACACCTAGGCGTAACCCTAACCCTAACCGTAACACTGGTCATTTAAATCAGCCTGTGTTTAGGAATTATCCCAAGGGAAAAGCTGTGGAGACAGCCATGTTGTGGCACTTTTGCGCTCCCCTTGCGATGCCTTTCACAGCTGCAGTGTGCTTAGAGCACAGGGCTTCCTGGTGTAAAAAACCACAACTTTAGCCCAAACTGGAGGCTTCTAAATCAGCCTTCGTTTCGGGACGTCCCCAAGGAAAAAGCTGTGGAGGCAGGCATGTTGAGGCACTTCTGCGCTCTTCTTGGGTAGTCCTTCGCAGCTGCTGTGTTCTTGGAACTCAGGGCTTTCTGGTTAAAAGAACACTAACCCTAGGCCTAACTCAAACCTTAAGCCTAGGAAGGAAAATCAGCCTATGATTCGGGATGGTCTCATGGAAATAGCAGTGGAGGCAGCCAAGTTGTGTCACTTTTGCGCTCCCCTTGGGATGCCTTTAACAGCTGCAGTGTGCCTGGAGCACAGGGCTTCCTGGTTTTAAAAGTCCTAGGCCTAAGCCTAACAGTAACCCAGGGAAAGTATGTCAGCCTGGTGTTAGGCTTTTTGCCAAGGAAAAAGCCGTGAAAGCAGCCATGTTGTGGCACTTTTGCACTCCCTTTTGGATGCCTTTCACAGCTCCAGTGTGCCTGGAACTCAGGGCTTCCTGCTTTTAAAAATCCTAGCCCTAGGCCGAACCCCAACCCTAAGACGAGAAAGGCAAATCAGCCAGGAATTAGGCATGTCCCCAAGGAAAAAGCTGTGGAGGCAGGCATGTTGTGGTACTTTTGCGCTCTTCTTGGCTAGTCCTTCGCAGCTGCTGTGTTCTTGGAACTCAGGGCTTTCTGGTTAATAGAACCCTTACCCTAGGCCTAACTCAAACCTTAAGCCTAGGAAGGAAAATCAGCCTATGGTTCGGGATGGTCTCATGGAAATATCAGTGGTGGCAGCCAAGTTGCGTCACTTTTGCGCTCCCCTTGGGATGCCTTTTGCAGCTGCAGTGTGCCTGGAGCCCAGGGCTTCCTGGTTTTAAAAGTCCTAGGCCTAAGCCTAACAGTAACCCTAGGAAGGTAAATCAGCCGGGTATTAGGGTTCTTCCTAAGGGAAAAGCTGTGAAAGCAGCCATGTTGTGGCACTTCTGCACTCCCTTTGGGATGCCTTTGGCAGATGAAGTAAGCCTGGAACTCAGGGCTTCCTGGTTAAAGAAATCCAAGCCCTAGGCTGAACTCTAACCCTAACCCTAGGCAGATAAATCAGCCTAGGTATAGGGATGGTGCCAAGGAAAAAGCTGTGAAAGCTGCCATGTTGTTGCACTTTTGTACTCCCCTTGGGATGCCTTGAACAGCTGCAGTGTGCCTGGAGCTAAGGGCTTCCTAGTTTCAAAAATCCTAGCCCTAGGCCTAAGCCTAACAGTAAGCCTGGGAAAGTAAATCAGCCTGATGTTAGGCTTCTTGCCAAGGAAAAAGCCGTGAAAGCAGCCATGTTGTGGCACTTTTGCACTCCCTTTTGGATGCCTTTCACAGCTCCAGTGTGCCTGGAACTCAGGGCTTCCTGCTTTTAAAAATCCTAGCCCTAGGCCGAACCCCAACCCTAAGACGAGAAAGGCAAATCAGCCAGGAATTAGGCATGTCCCCAAGGAAAAAGCTGTGGAGGCAGGCATGTTGTGGTACTTTTGCGCTCTTCTTGGCTAGTCCTTCGCAGCTGCTGTGTTCTTGGAACTCAGGGCTTTCTGGTTAATAGAACCCTTACCCTAGGCGTAACTCAAACCTTAACCCTAGGAAGGAAAATCAGCCTATGGTTCGGGATGGTCTCATGGAAATATCAGTGGTGGCAGCCAAGTTGCGTCACTTTTGCGCTCCCCTTGGGATGCCTTTTGCAGCTGCAGTGTGCCTGGAGCCCAGGGCTTCCTGGTTTTAAAAGTCCTAGGCCTAAGCCTAACAGTAACCCTAGGAAGGTAAATCAGCCGGGTATTAGGGTTCTTCCTAAGGGAAAAGCCATGAAAGCAGCCATGTTGTGGCACTTCTGCACTCCCTTTGGGATGCCTTTGGCAGATGAAGTAAGCCTGGAACTCAGGGCTTCCTGGTTAAAGAAATCCAAGCCCTAGGCTGAACTCTAACCCTAACCCTAGGCAGATAAATCAGCCTAGGTATAGGGATGGTGCCAAGGAAAAAGCTGTGAAAGCTGCCATGTTGTTGCACTTTTGTACTCCCCTTGGGATGCCTTGAACAGCTGCAGTGTGCCTGGAGCTAAGGGCTTCCTAGTTTCAAAAATCCTAGCCCTAGTCCTAAGCCTAACAATAAGCCTGGGAAAGTAAATCAGCCTGATGTTAGGCTTCTTGCCAAGGAAAAAGCCGTGAAAGCAGCCATGTTGTAGCACTTTTGCACTCCCTTTTGGATGCCTTTCACAGCTCCAGTGTGCCTGGAACTCAGGGCTTCCTGATTTTAAAAATCCTAGCCCTAGGCCGAACCCCAACCCTAAGACGAGAAAGGCAAATCAGCCAGGAATTAGGCATGTCCCCAAGGAAAAAGCTGTGGAGGCAGGCATGTTGTGGTACTTTTGCGCTCTTCTTGGCTAGTCCTTCGCAGCTGCTGTGTTCTTGGAACTCAGGGCTTTCTGGTTAATAGAACCCTTACCCTAGGCGTAACTCAAACCTTAACCCTAGGAAGGAAAATCAGCCTATGGTTCGGGATGGTCTCATGGAAATATCAGTGGTGGCAGCCAAGTTGCGTCACTTTTGCGCTCCCCTTGGGATGCCTTTTGCAGCTGCAGTGTGCCTGGAGCCCAGGGCTTCCTGGTTTTAAAAGTCCTAGGCCTAAGCCTAACAGTAACCCTAGGAAGGTAAATCAGCCGGGTATTAGGGTTCTTCCTAAGGGAAAAGCTGTGAAAGCAGCCATGTTGTGGCACTTCTGCACTCCCTTTGGGATGCCTTTGGCAGATGAAGTAAGCCTGGAACTCAGGGCTTCCTGGTTAAAGAAATCCAAGCCCTAGGCTGAACTCTAACCCTAACCCTAGGCAGATAAATCAGCCTAGGTATAGGGATGGTGCCAAGGAAAAAGCTGTGAAAGCTGCCATGTTGTTGCACTTTTGTACTCCCCTTGGGATGCCTTGAACAGCTGCAGTGTGCCTGGAGCTAAGGGCTTCCTAGTTTCAAAAATCCTAGCCCTAGGCCTAAGCCTAACAGTAACCCTGGGAAAGTAAATCAGCCTGATGTTAGGCTTCTTGCCAAGGAAAAAGCCGTGAAAGCAGCCATGTTGTGGCACTTTTGCACTCCCTTTTGGATGCCTTTCACAGCTCCAGTGTGCCTGGAACTCAGGGCTTCCTGCTTTTAAAAATCCTAGCCCTAGGCCGAACCCCAACCCTAAGACGAGAAAGGCAAATCAGCCAGGAATTAGGCATGTCCCCAAGGAAAAAGCTGTGGAGGCAGGCATGTTGTGGTACTTTTGCGCTCTTCTTGGCTAGTACTTCGCAGCTGCTGTGTTCTTGGAACTCAGGGCTTTCTGGTTAATAGAACACTAACCCTAGGCGTAACTCAAACCTTAAGCCTAGGAAGGAAAATCAGCCTATGGTTCGGGATGGTCTCATGGAAATATCAGTGGTGGCAGCCAAGTTGCGTCACTTTTGCGCTCCCCTTGGGATGCCTTTTGCAGCTGCAGTGTGCCTGGAGCCCAGGGCTTCCTGGTTTTAAAAGTCCTAGGCCTAAGCCTAACAGTAACCCTAGGAAGGTAAATCAGCCGGGTATTAGGGTTCTTCCTAAGGGAAAAGCCGTGAAAGCAGCCATGTTGTGGCACTTCTGCACTCCCTTTGGGATGCCTTTGGCAGATGAAGTAAGCCTGGAACTCAGGGCTTCCTGGTTAAAGAAATCCAAGCCCTAGGCTGAACCCTAACCCTAACCCTAGGCAGATAAATCAGCCTAGGTATAGGGATGGTGCCAAGGAAAAAGCTGTGAAAGCTGCCATGTTGTTGCACTTTTGTACTCCCCTTGGGATGCCTTGAACAGCTGCAGTGTGCCTGGAGCTAAGGGCTTCCTAGTTTCAAAAATCCTAGCCCTAGGCCTAAGCCTAACAGTAACCCTGGGAAAGTAAATCAGCCTGATGTTAGGCTTCTCGCCAAGGAAAAAGCCGTGAAAGCAGCCATGTTGTGGCACTTTTGCACTCCCTTTTGGATGCCTTTCACAGCTCCAGTGTGCCTGGAACTCAGGGCTTCCTGCTTTTAAAAATCCTAGCCCTAGGCCGAACCCCAACCCTAAGACGAGAAAGGCAAATCAGCCAGGAATTAGGCATGTCCCCAAGGAAAAAGCTGTGGAGGCAGGCATGTTGTGGTACTTTTGCGCTCTTCTTGGCTAGTCCTTCGCAGCTGCTGTGTTCTTGGAACTCAGGGCTTTCTGGTTAATAGAACCCTTACCCTAGGCGTAACTCAAACCTTAACCCTAGGAAGGAAAATCAGCCTATGGTTCGGGATGGTCTCATGGAAATATCAGTGGTGGCAGCCAAGTTGCGTCACTTTTGCGCTCCCCTTGGGATGCCTTTTGCAGCTGCAGTGTGCCTGGAGCCCAGGGCTTCCTGGTTTTAAAAGTCCTAGGCCTAAGCCTAACAGTAACCCTAGGAAGGTAAATCAGCCGGGTATTAGGGTTCTTCCTAAGGGAAAAGCCGTGAAAGCAGCCATGTTGTGGCACTTCTGCACTCCCTTTGGGATGCCTTTGGCAGATGAAGTAAGCCTGGAACTCAGGGCTTCCTGGTTAAAGAAATCCAAGCCCTAGGCTGAACTCTAACCCTAACCCTAGGCAGATAAATCAGCCTAGGTATAGGGATGGTGCCAAGGAAAAAGCTGTGAAAGCTGCCATGTTGTTGCACTTTTGTACTCCCCTTGGGATGCCTTGAACAGCTGCAGTGTGCCTGGAGCTAAGGGCTTCCTAGTTTCAAAAATCCTAGCCCTAGGCCTAAGCCTAACAGTAACCCTGGGAAAGTAAATCAGCCTGATGTTAGGCTTCTTGCCAAGGAAAAAGCCGTGAGAGCAGCCATGTTGTGGCACTTTTGCACTCCCTTTTGGATGCCTTTCACAGCTCCAGTGTGCCTGGAACTCAGGGCTTCCTGCTTTTAAAAATCCTAGCCCTAGGCCGAACCCCAACCCTAAGACGAGAAAGGCAAATCAGCCAGGAATTAGGCATGTCCCCAAGGAAAAAGCTGTGGAGGCAGGCATGTTGTGGTACTTTTGCGCTCTTCTTGGCTAGTCCTTCGCAGCTGCTGTGTTCTTGGAACTCAGGGCTTTCTGGTTAATAGAACCCTTACCCTAGGCGTAACTCAAACCTTAACCCTAGGAAGGAAAATCAGCCTATGGTTCGGGATGGTCTCATGGAAATATCAGTGGTGGCAGCCAAGTTGCGTCACTTTTGCGCTCCCCTTGGGATGCCTTTTGCAGCTGCAGTGTGCCTGGAGCCCAGGGCTTCCTGGTTTTAAAAGTCCTAGGCCTAAGCCTAACAGTAACCCTAGGAAGGTAAATCAGCCGGGTATTAGGGTTCTTCCTAAGGGAAAAGCCGTGAAAGCAGCCATGTTGTGGCACTTCTGCACTCCCTTTGGGATGCCTTTGGCAGATGAAGTAAGCCTGGAACTCAGGGCTTCCTGGTTAAAGAAATCCAAGCCCTAGGCTGAACCCTAACCCTAACCCTAGGCAGATAAATCAGCCTAGGTATAGGGATGGTGCCAAGGAAAAAGCTGTGAAAGCTGCCATGTTGTTGCACTTTTGTACTCCCCTTGGGATGCCTTGAACAGCTGCAGTGTGCCTGGAGCTAAGGGCTTCCTAGTTTCAAAAATCCTAGCCCTAGGCCTAAGCCTAACAGTAAGCCTGGGAAAGTAAATCAGCCTGATGTTAGGCTTCTTGCCAAGGAAAAAGCCGTGAAAGCAGCCATGTTGTGGCACTTTTGCACTCCCTTTTGGATGCCTTTCACAGCTCCAGTGTGCCTGGAACTCAGGGCTTCCTGCTTTTAAAAATCCTAGCCCTAGGCCGAACCCCAACCCTAAGACGAGAAAGGCAAATCAGCCAGGAATTAGGCATGTCCCCAAGGAAAAAGCTGTGGAGGCAGGCATGTTGTGGTACTTTTGCGCTCTTCTTGGCTAGTCCTTCGCAGCTGCTGTGTTCTTGGAACTCAGGGCTTTCTGGTTAATAGAACCCTTACCCTAGGCGTAACTCAAACCTTAACCCTAGGAAGGAAAATCAGCCTATGGTTCGGGATGGTCTCATGGAAATAGCACTGGAGGCAGCCATGTTGTGGCACTTCTGCGCTCCCTTTGGGATGCCTTTGGCAGATGCAGTAAGCCTGGAACTCAGGGCTTCCTGCTTAAAAAAATCCTTGCCCTTGGCTGAGCCCTAACCCTAACCCTAGGCAGATAAATCAGCCTAGGTATAGGGATGGTGCCAAGGAAAAAGCTGTGAAAGCTGCCATGTTGTTGCACTTTTGTACTCCCCTTGGGATGCCTTTCACAGCTGCCAAGTGCCTAGAGCTCTGAGCTTGCTGGTTTAAAAAGCTCTACACCTAGGCGTAACCCTAACCCTAACCGTAACACTGGTCATTTAAATCAGCCTGGGTTTAGGAATTATCCCAAGGGAAAAGCTGTGGAGACAGCCATGTTGTGGAACTTTTGCGCTCCCCTTGGGATGCCTTTCACAGCTGCAGTGTGCTTAGAGCACAGGGCTTACTGGTGTAAAAAACCACAACTTTAGCCCAAACTGGAGGCTTCTAATTCAACCTTCGTTTCGGGACGTCCTCAAAGAAAAAGCTGTGGAGGCAGGCATGTTGAGGCACTTCTGCGCTCTTCTTGGGTAGTCCTTCGCAGCTGCTGTGTTCTTGGAACTCAGGGCTTTCTGGTTAAAAGAACACTAACCCTAGGCCTAACTCAAACCTTAAGCCTAGGAAGGAAAATCAGCCTATGATTCGGGATGGTCTCATGGAAATAGCAGTGGAGGCAGCCAAGTTGTGTCACTTTTGCGCTCCCCTTGGGATGCCTTTAACAGCTGCAGTGTGCCTGGAGCACAGGGCTTCCTGGTTTTAAAAGTCCTAGGCCTAAGCCTAACAGTAACCCTAGGAAGGTAAATCAGCCGGGTATTAGGGTTCTTCCTAAGGAAAAAGCTGTGAAAGCAGCCATGTTGTGGCACTTCTGCGCTCCCTTTGGGATGCCTTTGGCAGATGCAGTAAGCTTGGAACTCAGGGCTTCCTGGTTAAAAAAATCCTTGCCCTTGGCTGAGCCGTAACCCTAACCCTAGGCAGATAAATCAGCCTAGGTAGAGGGATGGTGCCAAGGAAAAAGCTGTGAAAGCTGCCATGTTGTTGCACTTTTGTACTCCCCTTGGGATGCCTTAAACAGCTGCCGTGTGCCTGGAGCTCAGGGCTTCCTGGTTTAAAAAACCATGTCCCTAGCTGAGACTGGAGGCAGGTGATTCAGCCTAGGCTTAGCAATGGTGCCAATGAAAACGTGTGGAGGCAGCCATTTTCTGGCACTTTTGTGCTCCCCTTGGGATGCCTTTCGCAGCTGCCGTGTGCCTGGAGCTCAGAGCTTGCTGGTTTAAAAAGCTCTACACATAGGCCTAACCCTAACCCTAACCGTAACACTGGTCATTTAAATCAGCCTGGGTTTAGGAATTATCCCAAGGGAAAAGCTGTGGAGACAGCCATGTTGTGGCACTTCTGCGCTCCCCTTGGGATGCCTTTAACACCTGCAGTGTGCCTGGAGCCCAGGGCTTACTGGTTTTAAAAGTCCTAGGCCTAGGCCTAACAGTAACCCTAGGAAGGTAAATCAGCCGGGTATTAGGGTTCTTCCTAAGGAAAAAGCTGTGAAAGCAGCCATGTTTTGGCACTTCTGCGCTCCCTTTGGGATGCCTTTGGCAGATGCAGTAAGCCTGGAACTCAGGGCTTCCTGCTTAAAAAAATCCTTGCCCTTGGCTGAGCCCTAACCCTAACCCTAGGCAGATAAATCAGCCTAGGTATAGGGATGGTGCCAAGGAAAAAGCTGTGAAAGCTGCCATGTTGTTGCACTTTTGTACTCCCCTTGGGATGCCTTTCACAGCTGCCAAGTGCCTAGAGCTCTGAGCTTGCTGGTTTAAAAAGCTCTACACCTAGGCGTAACCCTAACCCTAACCGTAACACTGGTCATTTAAATCAGCCTGTGTTTAGGAATTATCCCAAGGGAAAAGCTGTGGAGACAGCCATGTTGTGGCACTTTTGCGCTCCCCTTGCGATGCCTTTCACAGCTGCAGTGTGCTTAGAGCACAGGGCTTCCTGGTGTAAAAAACCACAACTTTAGCCCAAACTGGAGGCTTCTAAATCAGCCTTCGTTTCGGGACGTCCCCAAGGAAAAAGCTGTGGAGGCAGGCATGTTGAGGCACTTCTGCGCTCTTCTTGGGTAGTCCTTCGCAGCTGCTGTGTTCTTGGAACTCAGGGCTTTCTGGTTAAAAGAACACTAACCCTAGGCCTAACTCAAACCTTAAGCCTAGGAAGGAAAATCAGCCTATGATTCGGGATGGTCTCATGGAAATAGCAGTGGAGGCAGCCAAGTTGTGTCACTTTTGCGCTCCCCTTGGGATGCCTTTAACAGCTGCAGTGTGCCTGGAGCACAGGGCTTCCTGGTTTTAAAAGTCCTAGGCCTAAGCCTAACAGTAACCCAGGGAAAGTATGTCAGCCTGGTGTTAGGCTTTTTGCCAAGGAAAAAGCCGTGAAAGCAGCCATGTTGTGGCACTTTTGCACTCCCTTTTGGATGCCTTTCACAGCTCCAGGGTGCCTGGAACTCAGGGCTTCCTGCTTTTAAAAATCCTAGCCCTAGGCCGAACCCCAACCCTAAGACGAGAAAGGCAAATCAGCCAGGAATTAGGCATGTCCCCAAGGAAAAAGCTGTGGAGGCAGGCATGTTGTGGTACTTTTGCGCTCTTCTTGGCTAGTCCTTCGCAGCTGCTGTGTTCTTGGAACTCAGGGCTTTCTGGTTAATAGAACCCTTACCCTAGGCCTAACTCAAACCTTAAGCCTAGGAAGGAAAATCAGCCTATGGTTCGGGATGGTCTCATGGAAATATCAGTGGTGGCAGCCAAGTTGCGTCACTTTTGCGCTCCCCTTGGGATGCCTTTTGCAGCTGCAGTGTGCCTGGAGCCCAGGGCTTCCTGGTTTTAAAAGTCCTAGGCCTAAGCCTAACAGTAACCCTAGGAAGGTAAATCAGCCGGGTATTAGGGTTCTTCCTAAGGGAAAAGCTGTGAAAGCAGCCATGTTGTGGCACTTCTGCACTCCCTTTGGGATGCCTTTGGCAGATGAAGTAAGCCTGGAACTCAGGGCTTCCTGGTTAAAGAAATCCAAGCCCTAGGCTGAACTCTAACCCTAACCCTAGGCAGATAAATCAGCCTAGGTATAGGGATGGTGCCAAGGAAAAAGCTGTGAAAGCTGCCATGTTGTTGCACTTTTGTACTCCCCTTGGGATGCCTTGAACAGCTGCAGTGTGCCTGGAGCTAAGGGCTTCCTAGTTTCAAAAATCCTAGCCCTAGGCCTAAGCCTAACAGTAAGCCTGGGAAAGTAAATCAGCCTGATGTTAGGCTTCTTGCCAAGGAAAAAGCCGTGAAAGCAGCCATGTTGTGGCACTTTTGCACTCCCTTTTGGATGCCTTTCACAGCTCCAGTGTGCCTGGAACTCAGGGCTTCCTGCTTTTAAAAATCCTAGCCCTAGGCCGAACCCCAACCCTAAGACGAGAAAGGCAAATCAGCCAGGAATTAGGCATGTCCCCAAGGAAAAAGCTGTGGAGGCAGGCATGTTGTGGTACTTTTGCGCTCTTCTTGGCTAGTCCTTCGCAGCTGCTGTGTTCTTGGAACTCAGGGCTTTCTGGTTAATAGAACCCTTACCCTAGGCGTAACTCAAACCTTAACCCTAGGAAGGAAAATCAGCCTATGGTTCGGGATGGTCTCATGGAAATATCAGTGGTGGCAGCCAAGTTGCGTCACTTTTGCGCTCCCCTTGGGATGCCTTTTGCAGCTGCAGTGTGCCTGGAGCCCAGGGCTTCCTGGTTTTAAAAGTCCTAGGCCTAAGCCTAACAGTAACCCTAGGAAGGTAAATCAGCCGGGTATTAGGGTTCTTCCTAAGGGAAAAGCCATGAAAGCAGCCATGTTGTGGCACTTCTGCACTCCCTTTGGGATGCCTTTGGCAGATGAAGTAAGCCTGGAACTCAGGGCTTCCTGGTTAAAGAAATCCAAGCCCTAGGCTGAACTCTAACCCTAACCCTAGGCAGATAAATCAGCCTAGGTATAGGGATGGTGCCAAGGAAAAAGCTGTGAAAGCTGCCATGTTGTTGCACTTTTGTACTCCCCTTGGGATGCCTTGAACAGCTGCAGTGTGCCTGGAGCTAAGGGCTTCCTAGTTTCAAAAATCCTAGCCCTAGTCCTAAGCCTAACAATAAGCCTGGGAAAGTAAATCAGCCTGATGTTAGGCTTCTTGCCAAGGAAAAAGCCGTGAAAGCAGCCATGTTGTAGCACTTTTGCACTCCCTTTTGGATGCCTTTCACAGCTCCAGTGTGCCTGGAACTCAGGGCTTCCTGATTTTAAAAATCCTAGCCCTAGGCCGAACCCCAACCCTAAGACGAGAAAGGCAAATCAGCCAGGAATTAGGCATGTCCCCAAGGAAAAAGCTGTGGAGGCAGGCATGTTGTGGTACTTTTGCGCTCTTCTTGGCTAGTCCTTCGCAGCTGCTGTGTTCTTGGAACTCAGGGCTTTCTGGTTAATAGAACCCTTACCCTAGGCGTAACTCAAACCTTAACCCTAGGAAGGAAAATCAGCCTATGGTTCGGGATGGTCTCATGGAAATATCAGTGGTGGCAGCCAAGTTGCGTCACTTTTGCGCTCCCCTTGGGATGCCTTTTGCAGCTGCAGTGTGCCTGGAGCCCAGGGCTTCCTGGTTTTAAAAGTCCTAGGCCTAAGCCTAACAGTAACCCTAGGAAGGTAAATCAGCCGGGTATTAGGGTTCTTCCTAAGGGAAAAGCTGTGAAAGCAGCCATGTTGTGGCACTTCTGCACTCCCTTTGGGATGCCTTTGGCAGATGAAGTAAGCCTGGAACTCAGGGCTTCCTGGTTAAAGAAATCCAAGCCCTAGGCTGAACTCTAACCCTAACCCTAGGCAGATAAATCAGCCTAGGTATAGGGATGGTGCCAAGGAAAAAGCTGTGAAAGCTGCCATGTTGTTGCACTTTTGTACTCCCCTTGGGATGCCTTGAACAGCTGCAGTGTGCCTGGAGCTAAGGGCTTCCTAGTTTCAAAAATCCTAGCCCTAGGCCTAAGCCTAACAGTAACCCTGGGAAAGTAAATCAGCCTGATGTTAGGCTTCTTGCCAAGGAAAAAGCCGTGAAAGCAGCCATGTTGTGGCACTTTTGCACTCCCTTTTGGATGCCTTTCACAGCTCCAGTGTGCCTGGAACTCAGGGCTTCCTGCTTTTAAAAATCCTAGCCCTAGGCCGAACCCCAACCCTAAGACGAGAAAGGCAAATCAGCCAGGAATTAGGCATGTCCCCAAGGAAAAAGCTGTGGAGGCAGGCATGTTGTGGTACTTTTGCGCTCTTCTTGGCTAGTCCTTCGCAGCTGCTGTGTTCTTGGAACTCAGGGCTTTCTGGTTAATAGAACACTAACCCTAGGCGTAACTCAAACCTTAAGCCTAGGAAGGAAAATCAGCCTATGGTTCGGGATGGTCTCATGGAAATATCAGTGGTGGCAGCCAAGTTGCGTCACTTTTGCGCTCCCCTTGGGATGCCTTTAACAGCTGCAGTGTGCCTGGAGCCCAGGGCTTCCTGGTTTTAAAAGTCCTAGGCCTAAGCCTAACAGTAACCCTAGGAAGGTAAATCAGCCGGGTATTAGGGTTCTTCCTAAGGGAAAAGCCGTGAAAGCAGCCATGTTGTGGCACTTCTGCACTCCCTTTGGGATGCCTTTGGCAGATGAAGTAAGCCTGGAACTCAGGGCTTCCTGGTTAAAGAAATCCAAGCCCTAGGCTGAACCCTAACCCTAACCCTAGGCAGATAAATCAGCCTAGGTATAGGGATGGTGCCAAGGAAAAAGCTGTGAAAGCTGCCATGTTGTTGCACTTTTGTACTCCCCTTGGGATGCCTTGAACAGCTGCAGTGTGCCTGGAGCTAAGGGCTTCCTAGTTTCAAAAATCCTAGCCCTAGGCCTAAGCCTAACAGTAACCCTGGGAAAGTAAATCAGCCTGATGTTAGGCTTCTCGCCAAGGAAAAAGCCGTGAAAGCAGCCATGTTGTGGCACTTTTGCACTCCCTTTTGGATGCCTTTCACAGCTCCAGTGTGCCTGGAACTCAGGGCTTCCTGATTTTAAAAATCCTAGCCCTAGGCCGAACCCCAACCCTAAGACGAGAAAGGCAAATCAGCCAGGAATTAGGCATGTCCCCAAGGAAAAAGCTGTGGAGGCAGGCATGTTGTGGTACTTTTGCGCTCTTCTTGGCTAGTCCTTCGCAGCTGCTGTGTTCTTGGAACTCAGGGCTTTCTGGTTAATAGAACCCTTACCCTAGGCGTAACTCAAACCTTAACCCTAGGAAGGAAAATCAGCCTATGGTTCGGGATGGTCTCATGGAAATATCAGTGGTGGCAGCCAAGTTGCGTCACTTTTGCGCTCCCCTTGGGATGCCTTTTGCAGCTGCAGTGTGCCTGGAGCCCAGGGCTTCCTGGTTTTAAAAGTCCTAGGCCTAAGCCTAACAGTAACCCTAGGAAGGTAAATCAGCCGGGTATTAGGGTTCTTCCTAAGGGAAAAGCCGTGAAAGCAGCCATGTTGTGGCACTTCTGCACTCCCTTTGGGATGCCTTTGGCAGATGAAGTAAGCCTGGAACTCAGGGCTTCCTGGTTAAAGAAATCCAAGCCCTAGGCTGAACTCTAACCCTAACCCTAGGCAGATAAATCAGCCTAGGTATAGGGATGGTGCCAAGGAAAAAGCTGTGAAAGCTGCCATGTTGTTGCACTTTTGTACTCCCCTTGGGATGCCTTGAACAGCTGCAGTGTGCCTGGAGCTAAGGGCTTCCTAGTTTCAAAAATCCTAGCCCTAGGCCTAAGCCTAACAGTAACCCTGGGAAAGTAAATCAGCCTGATGTTAGGCTTCTTGCCAAGGAAAAAGCCGTGAGAGCAGCCATGTTGTGGCACTTTTGCACTCCCTTTTGGATGCCTTTCACAGCTCCAGTGTGCCTGGAACTCAGGGCTTCCTGATTTTAAAAATCCTAGCCCTAGGCCGAACCCCAACCCTAAGACGAGAAAGGCAAATCAGCCAGGAATTAGGCATGTCCCCAAGGAAAAAGCTGTGGAGGCAGGCATGTTGTGGTACTTTTGCGCTCTTCTTGGCTAGTCCTTCGCAGCTGCTGTGTTCTTGGAACTCAGGGCTTTCTGGTTAATAGAACCCTTACCCTAGGCGTAACTCAAACCTTAACCCTAGGAAGGAAAATCAGCCTATGGTTCGGGATGGTCTCATGGAAATATCAGTGGTGGCAGCCAAGTTGCGTCACTTTTGCGCTCCCCTTGGGATGCCTTTTGCAGCTGCAGTGTGCCTGGAGCCCAGGGCTTCCTGGTTTTAAAAGTCCTAGGCCTAAGCCTAACAGTAACCCTAGGAAGGTAAATCAGCCGGGTATTAGGGTTCTTCCTAAGGGAAAAGCCGTGAAAGCAGCCATGTTGTGGCACTTCTGCACTCCCTTTGGGATGCCTTTGGCAGATGAAGTAAGCCTGGAACTCAGGGCTTCCTGGTTAAAGAAATCCAAGCCCTAGGCTGAACCCTAACCCTAACCCTAGGCAGATAAATCAGCCTAGGTATAGGGATGGTGCCAAGGAAAAAGCTGTGAAAGCTGCCATGTTGTTGCACTTTTGTACTCCCCTTGGGATGCCTTGAACAGCTGCAGTGTGCCTGGAGCTAAGGGCTTCCTAGTTTCAAAAATCCTAGCCCTAGGCCTAAGCCTAACAGTAAGCCTGGGAAAGTAAATCAGCCTGATGTTAGGCTTCTTGCCAAGGAAAAAGCCGTGAAAGCAGCCATGTTGTGGCACTTTTGCACTCCCTTTTGGATGCCTTTCACAGCTCCAGTGTGCCTGGAACTCAGGGCTTCCTGCTTTTAAAAATCCTAGCCCTAGGCCGAACCCCAACCCTAAGACGAGAAAGGCAAATCAGCCAGGAATTAGGCATGTCCCCAAGGAAAAAGCTGTGGAGGCAGGCATGTTGTGGTACTTTTGCGCTCTTCTTGGCTAGTCCTTCGCAGCTGCTGTGTTCTTGGAACTCAGGGCTTTCTGGTTAATAGAACCCTTACCCTAGGCGTAACTCAAACTTTAACCCTAGGAAGGAAAATCAGCCTATGGTTCGGGATGGTCTCATGGAAATATCAGTGGTGGCAGCCAAGTTGCGTCACTTTTGCGCTCCCCTTGGGATGCCTTTTGCAGCTGCAGTGTGCCTGGAGCCCAGGGCTTCCTGGTTTTAAAAGTCCTAGGCCTAAGCCTAACAGTAACCCTAGGAAGGTAAATCAGCCGGGTATTAGGGTTCTTCCTAAGGGAAAAGCCGTGAAAGCAGCCATGTTGTGGCACTTCTGCACTCCCTTTGGGATGCCTTTGGCAGATGAAGTAAGCCTGGAACTCAGGGCTTCCTGGTTAAAGAAATCCAAGCCCTAGGCTGAACTCTAACCCTAACCCTAGGCAGATAAATCAGCCTAGGTATAGGGATGGTGCCAAGGAAAAAGCTGTGAAAGCTGCCATGTTGTTGCACTTTTGTACTCCCCTTGGGATGCCTTGAACAGCTGCAGTGTGCCTGGAGCTAAGGGCTTCCTAGTTTCAAAAATCCTAGCCCTAGGCCTAAGCCTAACAGTAACCCTGGGAAAGTAAATCAGCCTGATGTTAGGCTTCTTGCCAAGGAAAAAGCCGTGAAAGCAGCCATGTTGTGGCACTTTTGCACTCCCTTTTGGATGCCTTTCACAGCTCCAGTGTGCCTGGAACTCAGGGCGTCCTGATTTTAAAAATCCTAGCCCTAGGCCGAACCCCAACCCTAAGACGAGAAAGGCAAATCAGCCAGGAATTAGGCATGTCCCCAAGGAAAAAGCTGTGGAGGCAGGCATGTTGTGGTACTTTTGCGCTCTTCTTGGCTAGTCCTTCGCAGCTGCTGTGTTCTTGGAACTCAGGGCTTTCTGGTTAATAGAACCCTTACCCTAGGCGTAACTCAAACCTTAACCCTAGGAAGGAAAATCAGCCTATGGTTCGGGATGGTCTCATGGAAATATCAGTGGTGGCAGCCAAGTTGCGTCACTTTTGCGCTCCCCTTGGGATGCCTTTTGCAGCTGCAGTGTGCCTGGAGCCCAGGGCTTCCTGGTTTTAAAAGTCCTAGGCCTAAGCCTAACAGTAACCCTAGGAAGGTAAATCAGCCGGGTATTAGGGTTCTTCCTAAGGGAAAAGCCGTGAAAGCAGCCATGTTGTGGCACTTCTGCACTCCCTTTGGGATGCCTTTGGCAGATGAAGTAAGCCTGGAACTCAGGGCTTCCTGGTTAAAGAAATCCAAGCCCTAGGCTGAACCCTAACCCTAACCCTAGGCAGATAAATCAGCCTAGGTATAGGGATGGTGCCAAGGAAAAAGCTGTGAAAGCTGCCATGTTGTTGCACTTTTGTACTCCCCTTGGGATGCCTTGAACAGCTGCAGTGTGCCTGGAGCTAAGGGCTTCCTAGTTTTAAAAATCCTAGCCCTAGGCCTAAGCCTAACAGTAACCCTGGGAAAGTAAATCAGCCTGATGTTAGGCTTCTTGCCAAGGAAAAAGCCGTGAAAGAAGCCATGTTGTGGCACTTTTGCACTCCCTTTTGGATGCCTTTCACAGCTCCAGTGTGCCTGGAACTCAGGGCTTCCTGCTTTTAAAAATCCTAGCCCTAGGCCGAACCCCAACCCTAAGACGAGAAAGGCAAATCAGCCAGGAATTAGGCATGTCCCCAAGGAAAAAGCTGTGGAGGCAGGCATGTTGTGGTACTTTTGCGCTCTTCTTGGCTAGTCCTTCGCAGCTGCTGTGTTCTTGGAACTCAGGGCTTTCTGGTTAATAGAACCCTTACCCTAGGCGTAACTCAAACCTTAACCCTAGGAAGGAAAATCAGCCTATGGTTCGGGATGGTCTCATGGAAATATCAGTGGTGGCAGCCAAGTTGCGTCACTTTTGCGCTCCCCTTGGGATGCCTTTTGCAGCTGCAGTGTGCCTGGAGCCCAGGGCTTCCTGGTTTTAAAAGTCCTAGGCCTAAGCCTAACAGTAACCCTAGGAAGGTAAATCAGCCGGGTATTAGGGTTCTTCCTAAGGGAAAAGCCGTGAAAGCAGCCATGTTGTGGCACTTCTGCACTCCCTTTGGGATGCCTTTGGCAGATGAAGTAAGCCTGGAACTCAGGGCTTCCTGGTTAAAAAAATCCAAGCCCTAAGCTGAACCCTAACCCTAACCCTAGGCAGATAAATCAGCCTAGGTATAGGGATGGTGCCAAGGAAAAAGCTGTGAAAGCTGCCATGTTGTTGCACTTTTGTACTCCCCTTGGGATGCCTTGAACAGCTGCAGTGTGCCTGGAGCTAAGGGCTTCCTAGTTTCAAAAATCCTAGCCCTAGGCCTAAGCCTAACAGTAACCCTGGGAAAGTAAATCAGCCTGATGTTAGGCTTCTTGCCAAGGAAAAAGCCGTGAAAGCAGCCATGTTGTGGCACTTTTGCACTCCCTTTTGGATGCCTTTCACAGCTCCAGTGTGCCTGGAACTCAGGGCTTCCTGCTTTTAAAAATCCTAGCCCTAGGCCGAACCCCAACCCTAAGACGAGAAAGGCAAATCAGCCAGGAATTAGGCATGTCCCCAAGGAAAAAGCTGTGGAGGCAGGCATGTTGTGGTACTTTTGCGCTCTTCTTGGCTAGTCCTTCGCAGCTGCTGTGTTCTTGGAACTCAGGGCTTTCTGGTTAATAGAACCCTTACCCTAGGCGTAACTCAAACCTTAACCCTAGGAAGGAAAATCAGCCTATGGTTCGGGATGGTCTCATGGAAATATCAGTGGTGGCAGCCAAGTTGCGTCACTTTTGCGCTCCCCTTGGGATGCCTTTCGCAGCTGCAGTGTGCCTGGAGCCCAGGGCTTCCTGGTTTTAAAAGTCCTAGGCCTAAGCCTAACAGTAACCCTAGGAAGGTAAATCAGCCGGGTATTAGGGTTCTTCCTAAGGGAAAAGCCGTGAAAGCAGCCATGTTGTGGCACTTCTGCACTCCCTTTGGGATGCCTTTGGCAGATGAAGTAAGCCTGGAACTCAGGGCTTCCTGGTTAAAGAAATCCAAGCCCTAGGCTGAACTCTAACCCTAACCCTAGGCAGATAAATCAGCCTAGGTATAGGGATGGTGCCAAGGAAAAAGCTGTGAAAGCTGCCATGTTGTTGCACTTTTGTACTCCCCTTGGGATGCCTTGAACAGCTGCAGTGTGCCTGGAGCTAAGGGCTTCCTAGTTTCAAAAATTCTACCCCTAGCCCTAAGCCTAACAGTAACCCTGGGAAAGTAAATCAGCCTGATGTTAGGCTTCTTGCCAAGGAAAAAGCCGTGAAAGCAGCCATGTTGTGGCACTTTTGCACTCCCTTTTGGATGCCTTTCACAGCTCCAGTGTGCCTGGAACTCAGGGCTTCCTGCTTTTAAAAATCCTAGCCCTAGGCCGAACCCCAACCCTAAGACGAGAAAGGCAAATCAGCCAGGAATTAGGCATGTCCCCAAGGAAAAAGCTGTGGAGGCAGGCATGTTGTGGTACTTTTGCGCTCTTCTTGGCTAGTCCTTCGCAGCTGCTGTGTTCTTGGAACTCAGGGCTTTCTGGTTAATAGAACCCTTACCCTAGGCGTAACTCAAACTTTAACCCTAGGAAGGAAAATCAGCCTATGGTTCGGGATGGTCTCATGGAAATATCAGTGGTGGCAGCCAAGTTGCGTCACTTTTGCGCTCCCCTTGGGATGCCTTTTGCAGCTGCAGTGTGCCTGGAGCCCAGGGCTTCCTGGTTTTAAAAGTCCTAGGCCTAAGCCTAACAGTAACCCTAGGAAGGTAAATCAGCCGGGTATTAGGGTTCTTCCTAAGGGAAAAGCCGTGAAAGCAGCCATGTTGTGGCACTTCTGCACTCCCTTTGGGATGCCTTTGGCAGATGAAGTAAGCCTGGAACTCAGGGCTTCCTGGTTAAAAAAATTCAAGCCCTAGGCTGAACCCTAACCCTAACCCTAGGCAGATAAATCAGCCTAGGTATAGGGATGGTGCCAAGGAAAAAGCTGTGAAAGCTGCCATGTTGTTGCACTTTTGTACTCCCCTTGGGATGCCTTGAACAGCTGCAGTGTGCCTGGAGCTAAGGCCTTCCTAGTTTTAAAAATCCTAGCCCTAGGCCTAAGCCTAACAGTAACCCTGGGAAAGTATGTCAGCCTGGTGTTAGGCGTCTTGCCAAGGAAAAAGCCGTGAAAGCAGCCATGTTGTGGCACTTTTGCACTCCCTTTTGGATGCCTTTCACAGCTCCAGTGTGCCTGGAACTCAGGGCTTCCTGCTTTTAAAAATCCTAGCCCTAGGCCGAACCCCAACCCTAAGACGAGAAAGGCAAATCAGCCAGGAATTAGGCATGTCCCCAAGGAAAAAGCTGTGGAGGCAGGCATGTTGTGGTACTTTTGCGCTCTTCTTGGCTAGTCCTTCGCAGCTGCTGTGTTCTTGGAACTCAGGGCTTTCTGGTTAATAGAACCCTTACCCTAGGCGTAACTCAAACCTTAACCCTAGGAAGGAAAATCAGCCTATGGTTCGGGATGGTCTCATGGAAATATCAGTGGTGGCAGCCAAGTTGCGTCACTTTTGCGCTCCCCTTGGGATGCCTTTTGCAGCTGCAGTGTGCCTGGAGCCCAGGGCTTCCTGGTTTTAAAAGTCCTAGGCCTAAGCCTAACAGTAACCCTAGGAAGGTAAATCAGCCAGGTATTAGGGGTCTTCCTAAGGGAAAAGCCGTGAAAGCAGCCATGTTGTGGCACTTCTGCACTCCCTTTGGGATGCCTTTGGCAGATGAAGTAAGCCTGGAAGTCAGGGCTTCCTGGTTAAAGAAATCCAAGCCCTAGGCTGAACTCTAACCCTAACCCTAGGCAGATAAATCAGCCTAGGTATAGGGATGGTGCCAAGGAAAAAGCTGTGAAAGCTGCCATGTTGTTGCACTTTTGTACTCCCCTTGGGATGCCTTGAACAGCTGCAGTGTGCCTGGAGCTAAGGGCTTCCTAGTTTCAAAAATCCTAGCCCTAGGCCTAAGCCTAACAGTAACCCTGGGAAAGTAAATCAGCCTGATGTTAGGCTTCTTGCCAAGGAAAAAGCCGTGAAAGCAGCCATGTTGTGGCACTTTTGCACTCCCTTTTGGATGCCTTTCACAGCTCCAGTGTGCCTGGAACTCAGGGCTTCCTGCTTTTAAAAATCCTAGCCCTAGGCCGAACCCCAACCCTAAGACGAGAAAGGCAAATCAGCCAGGAATTAGGCATGTCCCCAAGGAAAAAGCTGTGGAGGCAGGCATGTTGTGGTACTTTTGCGCTCTTCTTGGCTAGTCCTTCGCAGCTGCTGTGTTCTTGGAACTCAGGGCTTTCTGGTTAATAGAACCCTTACCCTAGGCGTAACTCAAACTTTAACCCTAGGAAGGAAAATCAGCCTATGGTTCGGGATGGTCTCATGGAAATATCAGTGGTGGCAGCCAAGTTGCGTCACTTTTGCGCTCCCCTTGGGATGCCTTTTGCAGCTGCAGTGTGCCTGGAGCCCAGGGCTTCCTGGTTTTAAAAGTCCTAGGCCTAAGCCTAACAGTAACCCTAGGAAGGTAAATCAGCCGGGTATTAGGGTTCTTCCTAAGGGAAAAGCCGTGAAAGCAGCCATGTTGTGGCACTTCTGCACTCCCTTTGGGATGCCTTTGGCAGATGAAGTAAGCCTGGAACTCAGGGCTTCCTGGTTAAAGAAATCCAAGCCCTAGGCTGAACCCTAACCCTAACCCTAGGCAGATAAATCAGCCTAGGTATAGGGATGGTGCCAAGGAAAAAGCTGTGAAAGCTGCCATGTTGTTGCACTTTTGTACTCCCCTTGGGATGCCTTGAACAGCTGCAGTGCGCCTGGAGCTAAGGGCTTCCTAGTTTCAAAAATCCTAGCCCTAGGCCTAAGCCTAACAGTAACCCTGGGAAAGTAAATCAGCCTGATGTTAGGCTTCTTGCCAAGGAAAAAGCCGTGAAAGCAGCCATGTTGTGGCACTTTTGCACTCCCTTTTGGATGCCTTTCACAGCTCCAGTGTGCCTGGAACTCAGGGCTTCCTGCTTTTAAAAATCCTAGCCCTAGGCCGAACCCCAACCCTAAGACGAGAAAGGCAAATCAGCCAGGAATTAGGCATGTCCCCAAGGAAAAAGCTGTGGAGGCAGGCATGTTGTGGTACTTTTGCGCTCTTCTTGGCTAGTCCTTCGCAGCTGCTGTGTTCTTGGAACTCAGGGCTTTCTGGTTAATAGAACCCTTACCCTAGGCGTAACTCAAACCTTAACCCTAGGAAGGAAAATCAGCCTATGGTTCGGGATGGTCTCATGGAAATATCAGTGGTGGCAGCCAAGTTGCGTCACTTTTGCGCTCCCCTTGGGATGCCTTTTGCAGCTGCAGTGTGCCTGGAGCCCAGGGCTTCCTGGTTTTAAAAGTCCTAGGCCTAAGCCTAACAGTAACCCTAGGAAGGTAAATCAGCCCGGTATTAGGGTTCTTCCTAAGGGAAAAGCCGTGAAAGCAGCCATGTTGTGGCACTTCTGCACTCCCTTTGGGATGCCTTTGGCAGATGAAGTAAGCCTGGAACTCAGGGCTTCCTGGTTAAAGAAATCCAAGCCCTAGGCTGAACTCTAACCCTAACCCTAGGCAGATAAATCAGCCTAGGTATAGGGATGGTGCCAAGGAAAAAGCTGTGAAAGCTGCCATGTTGTTGCACTTTTGTACTCCCCTTGGGATGCCTTGAACAGCTGCAGTGTGCCTGGAGCTAAGGGCTTCCTAGTTTCAAAAATCCTAGCCCTAGGCCTAAGCCTAACAGTAACCCTGGGAAAGTAAATCAGCCTGATGTTAGGCTTCTTGCCAAGGAAAAAGCCGTGAAAGCAGCCATGTTGTGGCACTTTTGCACTCCCTTTTGGATGCCTTTCACAGCTCCAGTGTGCCTGGAACTCAGGGCTTCCTGCTTTTAAAAATCCTAGCCCTAGGCCGAACCCCAACCCTAAGACGAGAAAGGCAAATCAGCCAGGAATTAGGCATGTCCCCAAGGAAAAAGCTGTGGAGGCAGGCATGTTGTGGTACTTTTGCGCTCTTCTTGGCTAGTACTTCGCAGCTGCTGTGTTCTTGGAACTCAGGGCTTTCTGGTTAATAGAACCCTTACCCTAGGCGTAACTCAAACCTTAACCCTAGGAAGGAAAATCAGCCTATGGTTCGGGATGGTCTCATGGAAATATCAGTGGTGGCAGCCAAGTTGCGTCACTTTTGCGCTCCCCTTGGGATGCCTTTTGCAGCTGCAGTGTGCCTGGAGCCCAGGGCTTCCTGGTTTTAAAAGTCCTAGGCCTAAGCCTAACAGTAACCCTAGGAAGGTAAATCAGCCGGGTATTAGGGTTCTTCCTAAGGGAAAAGCCGTGAAAGCAGCCATGTTGTGGCACTTCTGCACTCCCTTTGGGATGCCTTTGGCAGATGAAGTAAGCCTGGAACTCAGGGCTTCCTGGTTAAAGAAATCCAAGCCCTAGGCTGAACCCTAACCCTAACCCTAGGCAGATAAATCAGCCTAGGTATAGGGATGGTGCCAAGGAAAAAGCTGTGAAAGCTGCCATGTTGTTGCACTTTTGTACTCCCCTTGGGATGCCTTGAACAGCTGCAGTGTGCCTGGAGCTAAGGGCTTCCTAGTTTTAAAAATCCTAGCCCTAGGCCTAAGCCTAACAGTAACCCTGGGAAGGTAAATCAGCCTGGTGTTAGGCGTCTTGCCAAGGAAAAAGCCGTGAAAGCAGCCATGTTGTGGCACTTTTGCACTCCCTTTTGGATGCCTTTCACAGCTCCAGTGTGCCTGGAACTCAGGGCTTCCTGATTTTAAAAATCCTAGCCCTAGGCCGAACCCCAACCCTAAGACGAGAAAGGCAAATCAGCCAGGAATTAGGCATGTCCCCAAGGAAAAAGCTGTGGAGGCAGGCAAGTTGTGGTACTTTTGCGCTCTTCTTGGCTAGTCCTTCGCAGCTGCTGTGTTCTTGGAACTCAGGGCTTTCTGGTTAATAGAACCCTTAGCCTAGGCGTAACTCAAACCTTAACCCTAGGAAGGAAAATCAGCCTATGGTTCGGGATGGTCTCATGGAAATATCAGTGGTGGCAGCCAAGTTGCGTCACTTTTGCGCTCCCCTTGGGATGCCTTTTGCAGCTGCAGTGTGCCTGGAGCCCAGGGCTTCCTGGTTTTAAAAGTCCTAGGCCTAAGCCTAACAGTAACCCTAGGAAGGTAAATCAGCCGGGTATTAGGGTTCTTCCTAAGGGAAAAGCCGTGAAAGCAGCCATGTTGTGGCACTTCTGCACTCCCTTTGGGATGCCTTTGGCAGATGAAGTAAGCCTGGAACTCAGGGCTTCCTGGTTAAAGAAATCCAAGCCCTAGGCTGAACTCTAACCCTAACCCTAGGCAGATAAATCAGCCTAGGTATAGGGATGGTGCCAAGGAAAAAGCTGTGAAAGCTGCCATGTTGTTGCACTTTTGTACTCCCCTTGGGATGCCTTGAACAGCTGCAGTGTGCCTGGAGCTAAGGGCTTCCTAGTTTCAAAAATCCTAGCCCTAGGCCTAAGCCTAACAGTAACCCTGGGAAAGTAAATCAGCCTGATGTTAGGCTTCTTGCCAAGGAAAAAGCCGTGAAAGCAGCCATGTTGTGGCACTTTTGCACTCCCTTTTGGATGCCTTTCACAGCTCCAGTGTGCCTGGAACTCAGGGCTTCCTGATTTTAAAAATCCTAGCCCTAGGCCGAACCCCAACCCTAAGACGAGAAAGGCAAATCAGCCAGGAATTAGGCATGTCCCCAAGGAAAAAGCTGTGGAGGCAGGCATGTTGTGGTACTTTTGCGCTCTTCTTGGCTAGTCCTTCGCAGCTGCTGTGTTCTTGGAACTCAGGGCTTTCTGGTTAATAGAACCCTTACCCTAGGCGTAACTCAAACCTTAACCCTAGGAAGGAAAATCAGCCTATGGTTCGGGATGGTCTCATGGAAATATCAGTGGTGGCAGCCAAGTTGCGTCACTTTTGCGCTCCCCTTGGGATGCCTTTTGCAGCTGCAGTGTGCCTGGAGCCCAGGGCTTCCTGGTTTTAAAAGTCCTAGGCCTAAGCCTAACAGTAACCCTAGGAAGGTAAATCAGCCGGGTATTAGGGTTCTTCCTAAGGGAAAAGCCGTGAAAGCAGCCATGTTGTGGCACTTCTGCACTCCCTTTGGGATGCCTTTGGCAGATGAAGTAAGCCTGGAAGTCAGGGCTTCCTGGTTAAAGAAATCCAAGCCCTAGGCTGAACTCTAACCCTAACCCTAGGCAGATAAATCAGCCTAGGTATAGGGATGGTGCCAAGGAAAAAGCTGTGAAAGCTGCCATGTTGTTGCACTTTTGTACTCCCCTTGGGATGCCTTGAACAGCTGCAGTGCGCCTGGAGCTAAGGGCTTCCTAGTTTTAAAAATCCTAGCCCTAGGCCTAAGCCTAACAGTAACCCTGGGAAAGTAAAGCAGCCTGATGTTAGGCTTCTTGCCAAGGAAAAAGCCGTGAAAGCAGCCATGTTGTGGCACTTTTGCACTCCCTTTTGGATGCCTTTCACAGCTCCAGTGTGCCTGGAACTCAGGGCTTCCTGCTTTTAAAAATCCTAGCCCTAGGCCGAACCCCAACCCTAAGACGAGAAAGGCAAATCAGCCAGGAATTAGGCATGTCCCCAAGGAAAAAGCTGTGGAGGCAGGCATGTTGTGGTACTTTTGCGCTCTTCTTGGCTAGTCCTTCGCAGCTGCTGTGTTCTTGGAACTCAGGGCTTTCTGGTTAATAGAACCCTTACCCTAGGCGTAACTCAAACTTTAACCCTAGGAAGGAAAATCAGCCTATGGTTCGGGATGGTCTCATGGAAATATCAGTGGTGGCAGCCAAGTTGCGTCACTTTTGCGCTCCCCTTGGGATGCCTTTTGCAGCTGCAGTGTGCCTGGAGCCCAGGGCTTCCTGGTTTTAAAAGTCCTAGGCCTAAGCCTAACAGTAACCCTAGGAAGGTAAATCAGCCGGGTATTAGGGTTCTTCCTAAGGGAAAAGCCGTGAAAGCAGCCATGTTGTGGCACTTCTGCACTCCCTTTGGGATGCCTTTGGCAGATGAAGTAAGCCTGGAACTCAGGGCTTCCTGGTTAAAGAAATCCAAGCCCTAGGCTGAACTCTAACCCTAACCCTAGGCAGATAAATCAGCCTAGGTATAGGGATGGTGCCAAGGAAAAAGCTGTGAAAGCTGCCATGTTGTTGCACTTTTGTACTCCCCTTGGGATGCCTTGAACAGCTGCAGTGTGCCTGGAGCTAAGGGCTTCCTAGTTTCAAAAATCCTAGCCCTAGGCCTAAGCCTAACAGTAACCCTGGGAAAGTAAATCAGCCTGATGTTAGGCTTCTTGCCAAGGAAAAAGCCGTGAAAGCAGCCATGTTGTGGCACTTTTGCACTCCCTTTTGGATGCCTTTCACAGCTCCAGTGTGCCTGGAACTCAGGGCTTCCTGCTTTTAAAAATCCTAGCCCTAGGCCGAACCCCAACCCTAAGACGAGAAAGGCAAATCAGCCAGGAATTAGGCATGTCCCCAAGGAAAAAGCTGTGGAGGCAGGCATGTTGTGGTACTTTTGCGCTCTTCTTGGCTAGTCCTTCGCAGCTGCTGTGTTCTTGGAACTCAGGGCTTTCTGGTTAATAGAACCCTTACCCTAGGCGTAACTCAAACTTTAACCCTAGGAAGGAAAATCAGCCTATGGTTCGGGATGGTCTCATGGAAATATCAGTGGTGGCAGCCAAGTTGCGTCACTTTTGCGCTCCCCTTGGGATGCCTTTTGCAGCTGCAGTGTGCCTGGAGCCCAGGGCTTCCTGGTTTTAAAAGTCCTAGGCCTAAGCCTAACAGTAACCCTAGGAAGGTAAATCAGCCGGGTATTAGGGTTCTTCCTAAGGGAAAAGCCGTGAAAGCAGCCATGTTGTGGCACTTCTGCACTCCCTTTGGGATGCCTTTGGCAGATGAAGTAAGCCTGGAACTCAGGGCTTCCTGGTTAAAGAAATCCAAGCCCTAGGCTGAACCCTAACCCTAACCCTAGGCAGATAAATCAGCCTAGGTATAGGGATGGTGCCAAGGAAAAAGCTGTGAAAGCTGCCATGTTGTTGCACTTTTGTACTCCCCTTGGGATGCCTTGAACAGCTGCAGTGCGCCTGGAGCTAAGGGCTTCCTAGTTTCAAAAATCCTAGCCCTAGGCCTAAGCCTAACAGTAACCCTGGGAAAGTAAATCAGCCTGATGTTAGGCTTCTTGCCAAGGAAAAAGCCGTGAAAGCAGCCATGTTGTGGCACTTTTGCACTCCCTTTTGGATGCCTTTCACAGCTCCAGTGTGCCTGGAACTCAGGGCTTCCTGCTTTTAAAAATCCTAGCCCTAGGCCGAACCCCAACCCTAAGACGAGAAAGGCAAATCAGCCAGGAATTAGGCATGTCCCCAAGGAAAAAGCTGTGGAGGCAGGCATGTTGTGCTACTTTTGCGCTCTTCTTGGCTAGTCCTTCGCAGCTGCTGTGTTCTTGGAACTCAGGGCTTTCTGGTTAATAGAACCCTTACCCTAGGCGTAACTCAAACCTTAACCCTAGGAAGGAAAATCAGCCTATGGTTCGGGATGGTCTCATGGAAATATCAGTGGTGGCAGCCAAGTTGCGTCACTTTTGCGCTCCCCTTGGGATGCCTTTTGCAGCTGCAGTGTGCCTGGAGCCCAGGGCTTCCTGGTTTTAAAAGTCCTAGGCCTAAGCCTAACAGTAACCCTAGGAAGGTAAATCAGCCCGGTATTAGGGTTCTTCCTAAGGGAAAAGCCGTGAAAGCAGCCATGTTGTGGCACTTCTGCACTCCCTTTGGGATGCCTTTGGCAGATGAAGTAAGCCTGGAACTCAGGGCTTCCTGGTTAAAGAAATCCAAGCCCTAGGCTGAACTCTAACCCTAACCCTAGGCAGATAAATCAGCCTAGGTATAGGGATGGTGCCAAGGAAAAAGCTGTGAAAGCTGCCATGTTGTTGCACTTTTGTACTCCCCTTGGGATGCCTTGAACAGCTGCAGTGTGCCTGGAGCTAAGGGCTTCCTAGTTTCAAAAATCCTAGCCCTAGGCCTAAGCCTAACAGTAACCCTGGGAAAGTAAATCAGCCTGATGTTAGGCTTCTTGCCAAGGAAAAAGCCGTGAAAGCAGCCATGTTGTGGCACTTTTGCACTCCCTTTTGGATGCCTTTCACAGCTGCAGTGTGCCTGGAACTCAGGGCTTCCTGCTTTTAAAAATCCTAGCCCTAGGCCGAACCCCAACCCTAAGACGAGAAAGGCAAATCAGCCAGGAATTAGGCATGTCCCCAAGGAAAAAGCTGTGGAGGCAGGCATGTTGTGGTACTTTTGCGCTCTTCTTGGCTAGTACTTCGCAGCTGCTGTGTTCTTGGAACTCAGGGCTTTCTGGTTAATAGAACCCTTACCCTAGGCGTAACTCAAACCTTAACCCTAGGAAGGAAAATCAGCCTATGGTTCGGGATGGTCTCATGGAAATATCAGTGGTGGCAGCCAAGTTGCGTCACTTTTGCGCTCCCCTTGGGATGCCTTTTGCAGCTGCAGTGTGCCTGGAGCCCAGGGCTTCCTGGTTTTAAAAGTCCTAGGCCTAAGCCTAACAGTAACCCTAGGAAGGTAAATCAGCCGGGTATTAGGGTTCTTCCTAAGGGAAAAGCCGTGAAAGCAGCCATGTTGTGGCACTTCTGCACTCCCTTTGGGATGCCTTTGGCAGATGAAGTAAGCCTGGAACTCAGGGCTTCCTGGTTAAAGAAATCCAAGCCCTAGGCTGAACCCTAACCCTAACCCTAGGCAGATAAATCAGCCTAGGTATAGGGATGGTGCCAAGGAAAAAGCTGTGAAAGCTGCCATGTTGTTGCACTTTTGTACTCCCCTTGGGATGCCTTGAACAGCTGCAGTGTGCCTGGAGCTAAGGGCTTCCTAGTTTTAAAAATCCTAGCCCTAGGCCTAAGCCTAACAGTAACCCTGGGAAGGTAAATCAGCCTGGTGTTAGGCGTCTTGCCAAGGAAAAAGCCGTGAAAGCAGCCATGTTGTGGCACTTTTGCACTCCCTTTTGGATGCCTTTCACAGCTCCAGTGTGCCTGGAACTCAGGGCTTCCTGATTTTAAAAATCCTAGCCCTAGGCCGAACCCCAACCCTAAGACGAGAAAGGCAAATCAGCCAGGAATTAGGCATGTCCCCAAGGAAAAAGCTGTGGAGGCAGGCAAGTTGTGGTACTTTTGCGCTCTTCTTGGCTAGTCCTTCGCAGCTGCTGTGTTCTTGGAACTCAGGGCTTTCTGGTTAATAGAACCCTTAGCCTAGGCGTAACTCAAACCTTAACCCTAGGAAGGAAAATCAGCCTATGGTTCGGGATGGTCTCATGGAAATATCAGTGGTGGCAGCCAAGTTGCGTCACTTTTGCGCTCCCCTTGGGATGCCTTTTGCAGCTGCAGTGTGCCTGGAGCCCAGGGCTTCCTGGTTTTAAAAGTCCTAGGCCTAAGCCTAACAGTAACCCTAGGAAGGTAAATCAGCCGGGTATTAGGGTTCTTCCTAAGGGAAAAGCCGTGAAAGCAGCCATGTTGTGGCACTTCTGCACTCCCTTTGGGATGCCTTTGGCAGATGAAGTAAGCCTGGAAGTCAGGGCTTCCTGGTTAAAGAAATCCAAGCCCTAGGCTGAACTCTAACCCTAAACCTAGGCAGATAAATCAGCCTAGGTATAGGGATGGTGCCAAGGAAAAAGCTGTGAAAGCTGCCATGTTGTTGCACTTTTGTACTCCCCTTGGGATGCCTTGAACAGCTGCAGTGTGCCTGGAGCTAAGGGCTTCCTAGTTTCAAAAATCCTAGCCCTAGGCCTAAGCCTAACAGTAACCCTGGGAAAGTAAATCAGCCTGATGTTAGGCTTCTTGCCAAGGAAAAAGCCGTGAAAGCAGCCATGTTGTGGCACTTTTGCACTCCCTTTTGGATGCCTTTCACAGCTCCAGTGTGCCTGGAACTCAGGGCTTCCTGATTTTAAAAATCCTAGCCCTAGGCCGAACCCCAACCCTAAGACGAGAAAGGCAAATCAGCCAGGAATTAGGCATGTCCCCAAGGAAAAAGCTGTGGAGGCAGGCATGTTGTGCTACTTTTGCGCTCTTCTTGGCTAGTCCTTCGCAGCTGCTGTGTTCTTGGAACTCAGGGCTTTCTGGTTAATAGAACCCTTACCCTAGGCGTAACTCAAACCTTAACCCTAGGAAGGAAAATCAGCCTATGGTTCGGGATGGTCTCATGGAAATATCAGTGGTGGCAGCCAAGTTGCGTCACTTTTGCGCTCCCCTTGGGATGCCTTTTGCAGCTGCAGTGTGCCTGGAGCCCAGGGCTTCCTGGTTTTAAAAGTCCTAGGCCTAAGCCTAACAGTAACCCTAGGAAGGTAAATCAGCCGGGTATTAGGGTTCTTCCTAAGGGAAAAGCCGTGAAAGCAGCCATGTTGTGGCACTTCTGCACTCCCTTTGGGATGCCTTTGGCAGATGAAGTAAGCCTGGAACTCAGGGCTTCCTGGTTAAAGAAATCCAAGCCCTAGGCTGAACTCTAACCCTAACCCTAGGCAGATAAATCAGCCTAGGTATAGGGATGGTGCCAAGGAAAAAGCTGTGAAAGCTGCCATGTTGTTGCACTTTTGTACTCCCCTTGGGATGCCTTGAACAGCTGCAGTGCGCCTGGAGCTAAGGGCTTCCTAGTTTTAAAAATCCTAGCCCTAGGCCTAAGCCTAACAGTAACCCTGGGAAAGTAAATCAGCCTGATGTTAGGCTTCTTGCCAAGGAAAAAGCCGTGAAAGCAGCCATGTTGTGGCACTTTTGCACTCCCTTTTGGATGCCTTTCACAGCTGCAGTGTGCCTGGAACTCAGGGCTTCCTGCTTTTAAAAATCCTAGCCCTAGGCCGAACCCCAACCCTAAGACGAGAAAGGCAAATCAGCCAGGAATTAGGCATGTCCCCAAGGAAAAAGCTGTGGAGGCAGGCATGTTGTGGTACTTTTGCGCTCTTCTTGGCTAGTCCTTCGCAGCTGCTGTGTTCTTGGAACTCAGGGCTTTCTGGTTAATAGACCCTTACCCTAGGCGTAACTCAAACCTTAACCCTAGGAAGGAAAATCAGCCTATGGTTCGGGATGGTCTCATGGAAATATCAGTGGTGGCAGGCATGTTGCGTCACTTTTGCGCTCCCCTTGGGATGCCTTTTGCAGCTGCAGTGTGCCTGGAGCCCAGGGCTTCCTGGTTTTAAAAGTCCTAGGCCTAAGCCTAACAGTAACCCTAGGAAGGTAAATCAGCCGGGTATTAGGGTTCTTCCTAAGGGAAAAGCCGTGAAAGCAGCCATGTTGTGGCACTTCTGCACTCCCTTTGGGATGCCTTTGGCAGATGAAGTAAGCCTGGAACTCAGGGCTTCCTGGTTAAAGAAATCCAAGCCCTAGGCTGAACCCTAACCCTAACCCTAGGCAGATAAATCAGCCTAGGTATAGGGATGGTGCCAAGGAAAAAGCTGTGAAAGCTGCCATGTTGTTGCACTTTTGTACTCCCCTTGGGATGCCTTGAACAGCTGCAGTGTGCCTGGAGCTAAGGGCTTCCTAGTTTCAAAAATCCTAGCCCTAGGCCTAAGCCTAACAGTAACCCTGGGAAAGTAAATCAGCCTGATGTTAGGCTTCTTGCCAAGGAAAAAGCCGTGAAAGCAGCCATGTTGTGGCACTTTTGCACTCCCTTTTGGATGCCTTTCACAGCTCCAGTGTGCCTGGAACTCAGGGCTTCCTGCTTTTAAAAATCCTAGCCCTAGGCCGAACCCCAACCCTAAGACGAGAAAGGCAAATCAGCCAGGAATTAGGCATGTCCCCAAGGAAAAAGCTGTGGAGGCAGGCATGTTGTGGTACTTTTGCGCTCTTCTTGGCTAGTACTTCGCAGCTGCTGTGTTCTTGGAACTCAGGGCTTTCTGGTTAATAGAACCCTTACCCTAGGCGTAACTCAAACCTTAACCCTAGGAAGGAAAATCAGCCTATGGTTCGGGATGGTCTCATGGAAATATCAGTGGTGGCAGCCAAGTTGCGTCACTTTTGCGCTCCCCTTGGGATGCCTTTTGCAGCTGCAGTGTGCCTGGAGCCCAGGGCTTCCTGGTTTTAAAAGTCCTAGGCCTAAGCCTAACAGTAACCCTAGGAAGGTAAATCAGCCGGGTATTAGGGTTCTTCCTAAGGGAAAAGCCGTGAAAGCAGCCATGTTGTGGCACTTCTGCACTCCCTTTGGGATGCCTTTGGCAGATGAAGTAAGCCTGGAACTCAGGGCTTCCTGGTTAAAGAAATCCAAGCCCTAGGCTGAACCCTAACCCTAACCCTAGGCAGATAAATCAGCCTAGGTATAGGGATGGTGCCAAGGAAAAAGCTGTGAAAGCTGCCATGTTGTTGCACTTTTGTACTCCCCTTGGGATGCCTTGAACAGCTGCAGTGTGCCTGGAGCTAAGGGCTTCCTAGTTTTAAAAATCCTAGCCCTAGGCCTAAGCCTAACAGTAACCCTGGGAAGGTAAATCAGCCTGGTGTTAGGCGTCTTGCCAAGGAAAAAGCCGTGAAAGCAGCCATGTTGTGGCACTTTTGCACTCCCTTTTGGATGCCTTTCACAGCTCCAGTGTGCCTGGAACTCAGGGCTTCCTGATTTTAAAAATCCTAGCCCTAGGCCGAACCCCAACCCTAAGACGAGAAAGGCAAATCAGCCAGGAATTAGGCATGTCCCCAAGGAAAAAGCTGTGGAGGCAGGCAAGTTGTGGTACTTTTGCGCTCTTCTTGGCTAGTCCTTCGCAGCTGCTGTGTTCTTGGAACTCAGGGCTTTCTGGTTAATAGAACCCTTAGCCTAGGCGTAACTCAAACCTTAACCCTAGGAAGGAAAATCAGCCTATGGTTCGGGATGGTCTCATGGAAATATCAGTGGTGGCAGCCAAGTTGCGTCACTTTTGCGCTCCCCTTGGGATGCCTTTTGCAGCTGCAGTGTGCCTGGAGCCCAGGGCTTCCTGGTTTTAAAAGTCCTAGGCCTAAGCCTAACAGTAACCCTAGGAAGGTAAATCAGCCGGGTATTAGGGTTCTTCCTAAGGGAAAAGCCGTGAAAGCAGCCATGTTGTGGCACTTCTGCACTCCCTTTGGGATGCCTTTGGCAGATGAAGTAAGCCTGGAAGTCAGGGCTTCCTGGTTAAAGAAATCCAAGCCCTAGGCTGAACTCTAACCCTAAACCTAGGCAGATAAATCAGCCTAGGTATAGGGATGGTGCCAAGGAAAAAGCTGTGAAAGCTGCCATGTTGTTGCACTTTTGTACTCCCCTTGGGATGCCTTGAACAGCTGCAGTGTGCCTGGAGCTAAGGGCTTCCTAGTTTCAAAAATCCTAGCCCTAGGCCTAAGCCTAACAGTAACCCTGGGAAAGTAAATCAGCCTGATGTTAGGCTTCTTGCCAAGGAAAAAGCCGTGAAAGCAGCCATGTTGTGGCACTTTTGCACTCCCTTTTGGATGCCTTTCACAGCTCCAGTGTGCCTGGAACTCAGGGCTTCCTGATTTTAAAAATCCTAGCCCTAGGCCGAACCCCAACCCTAAGACGAGAAAGGCAAATCAGCCAGGAATTAGGCATGTCCCCAAGGAAAAAGCTGTGGAGGCAGGCATGTTGTGCTACTTTTGCGCTCTTCTTGGCTAGTCCTTCGCAGCTGCTGTGTTCTTGGAACTCAGGGCTTTCTGGTTAATAGAACCCTTACCCTAGGCGTAACTCAAACCTTAACCCTAGGAAGGAAAATCAGCCTATGGTTCGGGATGGTCTCATGGAAATATCAGTGGTGGCAGCCAAGTTGCGTCACTTTTGCGCTCCCCTTGGGATGCCTTTTGCAGCTGCAGTGTGCCTGGAGCCCAGGGCTTCCTGGTTTTAAAAGTCCTAGGCCTAAGCCTAACAGTAACCCTAGGAAGGTAAATCAGCCGGGTATTAGGGTTCTTCCTAAGGGAAAAGCCGTGAAAGCAGCCATGTTGTGGCACTTCTGCACTCCCTTTGGGATGCCTTTGGCAGATGAAGTAAGCCTGGAAGTCAGGGCTTCCTGGTTAAAGAAATCCAAGCCCTAGGCTGAACTCTAACCCTAACCCTAGGCAGATAAATCAGCCTAGGTATAGGGATGGTGCCAAGGAAAAAGCTGTGAAAGCTGCCATGTTGTTGCACTTTTGTACTCCCCTTGGGATGCCTTGAACAGCTGCAGTGCGCCTGGAGCTAAGGGCTTCCTAGTTTTAAAAATCCTAGCCCTAGGCCTAAGCCTAACAGTAACCCTGGGAAAGTAAATCAGCCTGATGTTAGGCTTCTTGCCAAGGAAAAAGCCGTGAAAGCAGCCATGTTGTGGCACTTTTGCACTCCCTTTTGGATGCCTTTCACAGCTGCAGTGTGCCTGGAACTCAGGGCTTCCTGCTTTTAAAAATCCTAGCCCTAGGCCGAACCCCAACCCTAAGACGAGAAAGGCAAATCAGCCAGGAATTAGGCATGTCCCCAAGGAAAAAGCTGTGGAGGCAGGCATGTTGTGGTACTTTTGCGCTCTTCTTGGCTAGTCCTTCGCAGCTGCTGTGTTCTTGGAACTCAGGGCTTTCTGGTTAATAGACCCTTACCCTAGGCGTAACTCAAACCTTAACCCTAGGAAGGAAAATCAGCCTATGGTTCGGGATGGTCTCATGGAAATATCAGTGGTGGCAGGCATGTTGCGTCACTTTTGCGCTCCCCTTGGGATGCCTTTTGCAGCTGCAGTGTGCCTGGAGCCCAGGGCTTCCTGGTTTTAAAAGTCCTAGGCCTAAGCCTAACAGTAACCCTAGGAAGGTAAATCAGCCGGGTATTAGGGTTCTTCCTAAGGGAAAAGCCGTGAAAGCAGCCATGTTGTGGCACTTCTGCACTCCCTTTGGGATGCCTTTGGCAGATGAAGTAAGCCTGGAACTCAGGGCTTCCTGGTTAAAGAAATCCAAGCCCTAGGCTGAACCCTAACCCTAACCCTAGGCAGATAAATCAGCCTAGGTATAGGGATGGTGCCAAGGAAAAAGCTGTGAAAGCTGCCATGTTGTTGCACTTTTGTACTCCCCTTGGGATGCCTTGAACAGCTGCAGTGTGCCTGGAGCTAAGGGCTTCCTAGTTTCAAAAATCCTAGCCCTAGGCCTAAGCCTAACAGTAACCCTGGGAAAGTAAATCAGCCTGATGTTAGGCTTCTTGCCAAGGAAAAAGCCGTGAAAGCAGCCATGTTGTGGCACTTTTGCACTCCCTTTTGGATGCCTTTCACAGCTCCAGTGTGCCTGGAACTCAGGGCTTCCTGCTTTTAAAAATCCTAGCCCTAGGCCGAACCCCAACCCTAAGACGAGAAAGGCAAATCAGCCAGGAATTAGGCATGTCCCCAAGGAAAAAGCTGTGGAGGCAGGCATGTTGTGGTACTTTTGCGCTCTTCTTGGCTAGTCCTTCGCAGCTGCTGTGTTCTTGGAACTCAGGGCTTTCTGGTTAATAGAACCCTTACCCTAGGCGTAACTCAAACCTTAACCCTAGGAAGGAAAATCAGCCTATGGTTCGGGATGGTCTCATGGAAATATCAGTGGTGGCAGCCAAGTTGCGTCACTTTTGCGCTCCCCTTGGGATGCCTTTTGCAGCTGCAGTGTGCCTGGAGCCCAGGGCTTCCTGGTTTTAAAAGTCCTAGGCCTAAGCCTAACAGTAACCCTAGGAAGGTAAATCAGCCGGGTATTAGGGTTCTTCCTAAGGGAAAAGCCGTGAAAGCAGCCATGTTGTGGCACTTCTGCACTCCCTTTGGGATGCCTTTGGCAGATGAAGTAAGCCTGGAACTCAGGGCTTCCTGGTTAAAGAAATCCAAGCCCTAGGCTGAACCCTAACCCTAACCCTAGGCAGATAAATCAGCCTACGTATAGGGATGGTGCCAAGGAAAAAGCTGTGAAAGCTGCCATGTTGTTGCACTTTTGTACTCCCCTTGGGATGCCTTGAACAGCTGCAGTGTGCCTGGAGCCCAGGGCTTCCTAGTTTCAAAAATCCTAGCCCTAGGCCTAAGCCTAACAGTAACCCTGGGAAAGTAAGTCAGCCTGGTGTTAGGCTTCTTCCCAAGGAAAAAGCCGTGAAAGCAGCCATGTTGTGGCACTTTTGCATTCCCTTTTGGATGCCTTTCACAGCTCCAGTGTGCCTGGAACTCAGGGCTTCCTGCTTTTAAAAATCCTAGCCCTAGGCCGAACCCCAACCCTAAGACGAGAAAGGCAAATCAGCCAGGAATTAGGCATGTCCCCAAGGAAAAAGCTGTGGAGGCAGGCATGTTGTGGTACTTTTGCGCTCTTCTTGGCTAGTCCTTCGCAGCTGCTGTGTTCTTGGAACTCAGGGCTTTCTGGTTAATAGAACCCTTACCCTAGGCGTAACTCAAACTTTAACCCTAGGAAGGAAAATCAGCCTATGGTTCGGGATGGTCTCATGGAAATATCAGTGGTGGCAGCCAAGTTGCGTCACTTTTGCGCTCCCCTTGGGATGCCTTTTGCAGCTGCAGTGTGCCTGGAGCCCAGGGCTTCCTGGTTTTAAAAGTCCTAGGCCTAAGCCTAACAGTAACCCTAGGAAGGTAAATCAGCCGGGTATTAGGGTTCTTCCTAAGGGAAAAGCTGTGAAAGCAGCCATGTTGTGGCACTTCTGCACTCCCTTTGGGATGCCTTTGGCAGATGAAGTAAGCCTGGAACTCAGGGCTTCCTGGTTAAAAAAATCCAAGCCCTAGGCTGAACCCTAACCCTAACCCTAGGCAGATAAATCAGCCTAGGTATAGGGATGGTGCCAAGGAAAAAGCTGTGAAAGCTGCCATGTTGTTGCACTTTTGTACTCCCCTTGGGATGCCTTGAACAGCTGCAGTGCGCCTGGAGCTAAGGGCTTCCTAGTTTCAAAAATCCTAGCCCTAGGCCTAAGCCTAACAGTAAGCCTGGGAAAGTAAATCAGCCTGATGTTAGGCTTCTTGCCAAGGAAAAAGCCGTGAAAGCAGCCATGTTGTGGCACTTTTGCACTCCCTTTTGGATGCCTTTCACAGCTCCAGTGTGCCTGGAACTCAGGGCTTCCTGCTTTTAAAAATCCTAGCCCTAGGCCGAACCCCAACCCTAAGACGAGAAAGGCAAATCAGCCAGGAATTAGGCATGTCCCCAAGGAAAAAGCTGTGGAGGCAGGCATGTTGTGGTACTTTTGCGCTCTTCTTGGCTAGTCCTTCGCAGCTGCTGTGTTCTTGGAACTCAGGGCTTTCTGGTTAAAAGAACACTAACCCTAGGCGTAACTCAAACCTTAACCCTAGGAAGGAAAATCAGCCTATGGTTCGGGATGGTCTCATGGAAATATCAGTGGTGGCAGCCAAGTTGCGTCACTTTTACGCTCCCCTTGGGATGCCTTTTGCAGCTGCAGTGTGCCTGGAGCCCAGGGCTTCCTGGTTTTAAAAGTCCTAGGCCTAAGCCTAACAGTAACCCTAGGAAGGTAAATCAGCCGGGTATTAGGGTTCTTCCTAAGGGAAAAGCCGTGAAAGCAGCCATGTTGTGGCACTTCTGCACTCCCTTTGGGATGCCTTTGGCAGATGAAGTAAGCCTGGAACTCAGGGCTTCCTGGTTAAAGAAATCCAAGCCCTAGGCTGAACCCTAACCCTAACCCTAGGCAGATAAATCAGCCTAGGTATAGGGATGGTGCCAAGGAAAAAGCTGTGAAAGCTGCCATGTTGTTGCACTTTTGTACTCCCCTTGGGATGCCTTGAACAGCTGCAGTGTGCCTGGAGCTAAGGGCTTCCTAGTTTTAAAAATCCTAGCCCTAGGCCTAAGCCTAACAGTAACCCTGGGAAGGTAAATCAGCCTGGTGTTAGGCGTCTTGCCAAGGAAAAAGCCGTGAAAGCAGCCATGTTGTGGCACTTTTGCACTCCCTTTTGGATGCCTTTCACAGCTCCAGTGTGCCTGGAACTCAGGGCTTCCTGATTTTAAAAATCCTAGCCCTAGGCCGAACCCCAACCCTAAGACGAGAAAGGCAAATCAGCCAGGAATTAGGCATGTCCCCAAGGAAAAAGCTGTGGAGGCAGGCAAGTTGTGGTACTTTTGCGCTCTTCTTGGCTAGTCCTTCGCAGCTGCTGTGTTCTTGGAACTCAGGGCTTTCTGGTTAATAGAACCCTTACCCTAGGCGTAACTCAAACCTTAACCCTAGGAAGGAAAATCAGCCTATGGTTCGGGATGGTCTCATGGAAATATCAGTGGTGGCAGCCAAGTTGCGTCACTTTTGCGCTCCCCTTGGGATGCCTTTTGCAGCTGCAGTGTGCCTGGAGCCCAGGGCTTCCTGGTTTTAAAAGTCCTAGGCCTAAGCCTAACAGTAACCCTAGGAAGGTAAATCAGCCGGGTATTAGGGTTCTTCCTAAGGGAAAAGCCGTGAAAGCAGCCATGTTGTGGCACTTCTGCACTCCCTTTGGGATGCCTTTGGCAGATGAAGTAAGCCTGGAAGTCAGGGCTTCCTGGTTAAAGAAATCCAAGCCCTAGGCTGAACTCTAACCCTAACCCTAGGCAGATAAATCAGCCTAGGTATAGGGATGGTGCCAAGGAAAAAGCTGTGAAAGCTGCCATGTTGTTGCACTTTTGTACTCCCCTTGGGATGCCTTGAACAGCTGCAGTGCGCCTGGAGCTAAGGGCTTCCTAGTTTCAAAAATCCTAGCCCTAGGCCTAAGCCTAACAGTAACCCTGGGAAAGTAAATCAGCCTGATGTTAGGCTTCTTGCCAAGGAAAAAGCCGTGAAAGCAGCCATGTTGTGGCACTTTTGCACTCCCTTTTGGATGCCTTTCACAGCTCCAGTGTGCCTGGAACTCAGGGCTTCCTGCTTTTAAAAATCCTAGCCCTAGGCCGAACCCCAACCCTAAGACGAGAAAGGCAAATCAGCCAGGAATTAGGCATGTCCCCAAGGAAAAAGCTGTGGAGGCAGGCATGTTGTGGTACTTTTGCGCTCTTCTTGGCTAGTCCTTCGCAGCTGCTGTGTTCTTGGAACTCAGGGCTTTCTGGTTAATAGAACCCTTACCCTAGGCGTAACTCAAACTTTAACCCTAGGAAGGAAAATCAGCCTATGGTTCGGGATGGTCTCATGGAAATATCAGTGGTGGCAGCCAAGTTGCGTCACTTTTGCGCTCCCCTTGGGATGCCTTTTGCAGCTGCAGTGTGCCTGGAGCCCAGGGCTTCCTGGTTTTAAAAGTCCTAGGCCTAAGCCTAACAGTAACCCTAGGAAGGTAAATCAGCCGGGTATTAGGGTTCTTCCTAAGGGAAAAGCCGTGAAAGCAGCCATGTTGTGGCACTTCTGCACTCCCTTTGGGATGCCTTTGGCAGATGAAGTAAGCCTGGAACTCAGGGCTTCCTGGTTAAAAAAATCCAAGCCCTAGGCTGAACCCTAACCCTAACCCTAGGCAGATAAATCAGCCTAGGTATAGGGATGGTGCCAAGGAAAAAGCTGTGAAAGCTGCCATGTTGTTGCACTTTTGTACTCCCCTTGGGATGCCTTGAACAGCTGCAGTGTGCCTGGAGCTAAGGGCTTCCTAGTTTCAAAAATCCTAGCCCTAGGCCTAAGCCTAACAGTAACCCTGGGAAAGTAAATCAGCCTGATGTTAGGCTTCTTGCCAAGGAAAAAGCCGTGAAAGCAGCCATGTTGTGGCACTTTTGCACTCCCTTTTGGATGCCTTTCACAGCTGCAGTGTGCCTGGAACTCAGGGCTTCCTGCTTTTAAAAATCCTAGCCCTAGGCCGAACCCCAACCCTAAGACGAGAAAGGCAAATCAGCCAGGAATTAGGCATGTCCCCAAGGAAAAAGCTGTGGAGGCAGGCATGTTGTGGTACTTTTGCGCTCTTCTTGGCTAGTCCTTCGCAGCTGCTGTGTTCTTGGAACTCAGGGCTTTCTGGTTAATAGAACCCTTACCCTAGGCGTAACTCAAACCTTAACCCTAGGAAGGAAAATCAGCCTATGGTTCGGGATGGTCTCATGGAAATATCAGTGGTGGCAGCCAAGTTGCGTCACTTTTGCGCTCCCCTTGGGATGCCTTTTGCAGCTGCAGTGTGCCTGGAGCCCAGGGCTTCCTGGTTTTAAAAGTCCTAGGCCTAAGCCTAACAGTAACCCTAGGAAGGTAAATCAGCCGGGTATTAGGGTTCTTCCTAAGGGAAAAGCCGTGAAAGCAGCCATGTTGTGGCACTTCTGCACTCCCTTTGGGATGCCTTTGGCAGATGAAGTAAGCCTGGAACTCAGGGCTTCCTGGTTAAAGAAATCCAAGCCCTAGGCTGAACCCTAACCCTAACCCTAGGCAGATAAATCAGCCTAGGTATAGGGATGGTGCCAAGGAAAAAGCTGTGAAAGCTGCCATGTTGTTGCACTTTTGTACTCCCCTTGGGATGCCTTGAACAGCTGCAGTGTGCCTGGAGCCCAGGGCTTCCTAGTTTCAAAAATCCTAGCCCTAGGCCTAAGCCTAACAGTAACCCTGGGAAAGTAAGTCAGCCTGGTGTTAGGCTTCTTGCCAAGGAAAAAGCCGTGAAAGCAGCCATGTTGTGGCACTTTTGCACTCCCTTTTGGATGCCTTTCACAGCTCCAGTGTGCCTGGAACTCAGGGCTTCCTGCTTTTAAAAATCCTAGCCCTAGGCCGAACCCCAACCCTAAGACGAGAAAGGCAAATCAGCCAGGAATTAGGCATGTCCCCAAGGAAAAAGCTGTGGAGGCAGGCATGTTGTGGTACTTTTGCGCTCTTCTTGGCTAGTCCTTCGCAGCTGCTGTGTTCTTGGAACTCAGGGCTTTCTGGTTAATAGAACCCTTACCCTAGGCGTAACTCAAACCTTAACCCTAGGAAGGAAAATCAGCCTATGGTTCGGGATGGTCTCATGGAAATATCAGTGGTGGCAGCCAAGTTGCGTCACTTTTGCGCTCCCCTTGGGATGCCTTTTGCAGCTGCAGTGTGCCTGGAGCCCAGGGCTTCCTGGTTTTAAAAGTCCTAGGCCTAAGCCTAACAGTAACCCTAGGAAGGTAAATCAGCCGGGTATTAGGGTTCTTCCTAAGGGAAAAGCCGTGAAAGCAGCCATGTTGTGGCACTTCTGCACTCCCTTTGGGATGCCTTTGGCAGATGAAGTAAGCCTGGAACTCAGGGCTTCCTGGTTAAAGAAATCCAAGCCCTAGGCTGAACTCTAACCCTAACCCTAGGCAGATAAATCAGCCTAGGTATAGGGATGGTGCCAAGGAAAAAGCTGTGAAAGCTGCCATGTTGTTGCACTTTTGTACTCCCCTTGGGATGCCTTGAACAGCTGCAGTGTGCCTGGAGCTAAGGGCTTCCTAGTTTCAAAAATCCTAGCCCTAGGCCTAAGCCTAACAGTAACCCTGGGAAAGTAAATCAGCCTGATGTTAGGCTTCTTGCCAAGGAAAAAGCCGTGAAAGCAGCCATGTTGTGGCACTTTTGCACTCCCTTTTGGATGCCTTTCACAGCTCCAGTGTGCCTGGAACTCAGGGCTTCCTGCTTTTAAAAATCCTAGCCCTAGGCCGAACCCCAACCCTAAGACGAGAAAGGCAAATCAGCCAGGAATTAGGCATGTCCCCAAGGAAAAAGCTGTGGAGGCAGGCATGTTGTGGTACTTTTGCGCTCTTCTTGGCTAGTCCTTCGCAGCTGCTGTGTTCTTGGAACTCAGGGCTTTCTGGTTAATAGAACCCTTACCCTAGGCGTAACTCAAACTTTAACCCTAGGAAGGAAAATCAGCCTATGGTTCGGGATGGTCTCATGGAAATATCAGTGGTGGCAGCCAAGTTGCGTCACTTTTGCGCTCCCCTTGGGATGCCTTTTGCAGCTGCAGTGTGCCTGGAGCCCAGGGCTTCCTGGTTTTAAAAGTCCTAGGCCTAAGCCTAACAGTAACCCTAGGAAGGTAAATCAGCCGGGTATTAGGGTTCTTCCTAAGGGAAAAGCCGTGAAAGCAGCCATGTTGTGGCACTTCTGCACTCCCTTTGGGATGCCTTTGGCAGATGAAGTAAGCCTGGAACTCAGGGCTTCCTGGTTAAAGAAATCCAAGCCCTAGGCTGAACCCTAACCCTAACCCTAGGCAGATAAATCAGCCTAGGTATAGGGATGGTGCCAAGGAAAAAGCTGTGAAAGCTGCCATGTTGTTGCACTTTTGTACTCCCCTTGGGATGCCTTGAACAGCTGCAGTGTGCCTGGAGCTAAGGGCTTCCTAGTTTCAAAAATCCTAGCCCTAGGCCTAAGCCTAACAGTAACCCTGGGAAAGTAAATCAGCCTGATGTTAGGCTTCTTGCCAAGGAAAAAGCCGTGAAAGCAGCCATGTTGTGGCACTTTTGCACTCCCTTTTGGATGCCTTTCACAGCTGCAGTGTGCCTGGAACTCAGGGCTTCCTGCTTTTAAAAATCCTAGCCCTAGGCCGAACCCCAACCCTAAGACGAGAAAGGCAAATCAGCCAGGAATTAGGCATGTCCCCAAGGAAAAAGCTGTGGAGGCAGGCATGTTGTGGTACTTTTGCGCTCTTCTTGGCTAGTCCTTCGCAGCTGCTGTGTTCTTGGAACTCAGGGCTTTCTGGTTAATAGACCCCTACCCTAGGCGTAACTCAAACCTTAACCCTAGGAAGGAAAATCAGCCTATGGTTCGGGATGGTCTCATGGAAATATCAGTGGTGGCAGCCAAGTTGCGTCACTTTTGCGCTCCCCTTGGGATGCCTTTTGCAGCTGCAGTGTGCCTGGAGCCCAGGGCTTCCTGGTTTTAAAAGTCCTAGGCCTAAGCCTAACAGTAACCCTAGGAAGGTAAATCAGCCGGGTATTAGGGTTCTTCCTAAGGGAAAAGCCGTGAAAGCAGCCATGTTGTGGCACTTCTGCACTCCCTTTGGGATGCCTTTGGCAGATGAAGTAAGCCTGGAACTCAGGGCTTCCTGGTTAAAGAAATCCAAGCCCTAGGCTGAACCCTAACCCTAACCCTAGGCAGATAAATCAGCCTAGGTATAGGGATGGTGCCAAGGAAAAAGCTGTGAAAGCTGCCATGTTGTTGCACTTTTGTACTCCCCTTGGGATGCCTTGAACAGCTGCAGTGTGCCTGGAGCTAAGGGCTTCCTAGTTTCAAAAATCCTAGCCCTAGGCCTAAGCCTAACAGTAACCCTGGGAAAGTAAATCAGCCTGATGTTAGGCTTCTTGCCAAGGAAAAAGCCGTGAAAGCAGCCATGTTGTGGCACTTTTGCACTCCCTTTTGGATGCCTTTCACAGCTCCAGTGTGCCTGGAACTCAGGGCTTCCTGCTTTTAAAAATCCTAGCCCTAGGCCGAACCCCAACCCTAAGACGAGAAAGGCAAATCAGCCAGGAATTAGGCATGTCCCCAAGGAAAAAGCTGTGGAGGCAGGCATGTTGTGCTACTTTTGCGCTCTTCTTGGCTAGTCCTTCGCAGCTGCTGTGTTCTTGGAACTCAGGGCTTTCTGGTTAATAGAACCCTTACCCTAGGCGTAACTCAAACCTTAACCCTAGGAAGGAAAATCAGCCTATGGTTCGGGATGGTCTCATGGAAATATCAGTGGTGGCAGCCAAGTTGCGTCACTTTTGCGCTCCCCTTGGGATGCCTTTCGCAGCTGCAGTGTGCCTGGAGCCCAGGGCTTCCTGGTTTTAAAAGTCCTAGGCCTAAGCCTAACAGTAACCCTAGGAAGGTAAATCAGCCGGGTATTAGGGTTCTTCCTAAGGGAAAAGCCGTGAAAGCAGCCATGTTGTGGCACTTCTGCACTCCCTTTGGGATGCCTTTGGCAGATGAAGTAAGCCTGGAAGTCAGGGCTTCCTGGTTAAAGAAATCCAAGCCCTAGGCTGAACTCTAACCCTAACCCTAGGCAGATAAATCAGCCTAGGTATAGGGATGGTGCCAAGGAAAAAGCTGTGAAAGCTGCCATGTTGTTGCACTTTTGTACTCCCCTTGGGATGCCTTGAACAGCTGCAGTGTGCCTGGAGCTAAGGGCTTCCTAGTTTCAAAAATCCTAGCCCTAGGCCTAAGCCTAACAGTAACCCTGGGAAAGTAAATCAGCCTGATGTTAGGCTTCTTGCCAAGGAAAAAGCCGTGAAAGCAGCCATGTTGTGGCACTTTTGCACTCCCTTTTGGATGCCTTTCACAGCTCCAGTGTGCCTGGAACTCAGGGCTTCCTGCTTTTAAAAATCCTAGCCCTAGGCCGAACCCCAACCCTAAGACGAGAAAGGCAAATCAGCCAGGAATTAGGCATGTCCCCAAGGAAAAAGCTGTGGAGGCAGGCATGTTGTGCTACTTTTGCGCTCTTCTTGGCTAGTCCTTCGCAGCTGCTGTATTCTTGGAACTCAGGGCTTTCTGGTAAATAGAGACCTTACCCTAGGCGTAACTCAAACCTTAACCCTAGGAAGGAAAATCAGCCTATGGTTCGGGATGGTCTCATGGAAATATCAGTGGTGGCAGCCAAGTTGCGTCACTTTTGCGCTCCCCTTGGGATGCCTTTTGCAGCTGCAGTGTGCCTGGAGCCCAGGGCTTCCTGGTTTTAAAAGTCCTAGGCCTAAGCCTAACAGTAACCCTAGGAAGGTAAATCAGCCGGGTATTAGGGTTCTTCCTAAGGGAAAAGCCGTGAAAGCAGCCATGTTGTGGCACTTCTGCACTCCCTTTGGGATGCCTTTGGCAGATGAAGTAAGCCTGGAAGTCAGGGCTTCCTGGTTAAAGAAATCCAAGCCCTAGGCTGAACTCTAACCCTAACCCTAGGCAGATAAATCAGCCTAGGTATAGGGATGGTGCCAAGGAAAAAGCTGTGAAAGCTGCCATGTTGTTCCACTTTTGTACTCCCCTTGGGATGCCTTGAACAGCTGCAGTGCGCCTGGAGCTAAGGGCTTCCTAGTTTCAAAAATCCTAGCCCTAGGCCTAAGCCTAACAGTAAGCCTGGGAAAGTAAATCAGCCTGATGTTAGGCTTCTTGCCAAGGAAAAAGCCGTGAAAGCAGCCATGTTGTGGCACTTTTGCACTCCCTTTTGGATGCCTTTCACAGCTGCAGTGTGCCTGGAACTCAGGGCTTCCTGCTTTTAAAAATCCTAGCCCTAGGCCGAACCCCAACCCTAAGACGAGAAAGGCAAATCAGCCAGGAATTAGGCATGTCCCCAAGGAAAAAGCTGTGGAGGCAGGCATGTTGTGGTACTTTTGCGCTCTTCTTGGCTAGTCCTTCGCAGCTGCTGTGTTCTTGGAACTCAGGGCTTTCTGGTTAATAGAACCCTTACCCTAGGCGTAACTCAAACTTTAACCCTAGGAAGGAAAATCAGCCTATGGTTCGGGATGGTCTCATGGAAATATCAGTGGTGGCAGCCAAGTTGCGTCACTTTTGCGCTCCCCTTGGGATGCCTTTTGCAGCTGCAGTGTGCCTGGAGCCCAGGGCTTCCTGGTTTTAAAAGTCCTAGGCCTAAGCCTAACAGTAACCCTAGGAAGGTAAATCAGCCGGGTATTAGGGTTCTTCCTAAGGGAAAAGCCGTGAAAGCAGCCATGTTGTGGCACTTCTGCACTCCCTTTGGGATGCCTTTGGCAGATGAAGTAAGCCTGGAACTCAGGGCTTCCTGGTTAAAAAAATTCAAGCCCTAGGTTGAACCCTAACCCTAACCCTAGGCAGATAAATCAGCCTAGGTATAGGGATGGTGCCAAGGAAAAAGCTGTGAAAGCTGCCATGTTGTTGCACTTTTGTACTCCCCTTGGGATGCCTTGAACAGCTGCAGTGTGCCTGGAGCTAAGGGCTTCCTAGTTTCAAAAATCCTAGCCCTAGGCCTAAGCCTAACAGTAACCCTGGGAAGGTAAATCAGCCTGGTGTTAGGCGTCTTGCCAAGGAAAAAGCCGTGAAAGCAGCCATGTTGTGGCACTTTTGCACTCCCTTTTGGATGCCTTTCACAGCTCCAGTGTGCCTGGAACTCAGGGCTTCCTGCTTTTAAAAATCCTAGCCCTAGGCCGAACCCCAACCCTAAGACGAGAAAGGCAAATCAGCCAGGAATTAGGCATGTCCCCAAGGAAAAAGCTGTGGAGGCAGGCATGTTGTGCTACTTTTGCGCTCTTCTTGGCTAGTCCTTCGCAGCTGCTATGTTCTTGGAACTCAGGGCTTTCTGGTTAATAGAGCCCTTACCCTAGGCGTAAATCAAACCTTAACCCTAGGAAGGAAAATCAGCCTATGGTTCGGGATGGTCTCATGGAAATATCAGTGGTGGCAGCCAAGTTGCGTCACTTTTGCGCTCCCCTTGGGATGCCTTTTGCAGCTGCAGTGTGCCTGGAGCCCAGGGCTTCCTGGTTTTAAAAGTCCTAGGCCTAAGCCTAACAGTAACCCTAGGAAGGTAAATCAGCCGGGTATTAGGGTTCTTCCTAAGGGAAAAGCCGTGAAAGCAGCCATGTTGTGGCACTTCTGCACTCCCTTTGGGATGCCTTTGGCAGATGAAGTAAGCCTGGAACTCAGGGCTTCCTGGTTAAAGAAATCCAAGCCCTAGGCTGAACTCTAACCCTAACCCTAGGCAGATAAAACAGCCTAGGTATAGGGATGGTGCCAAGGAAAAAGCTGTGAAAGCTGCCATGTTGTTGCACTTTTGTACTCCCCTTGGGATGCCTTGAACAGCTGCAGTGTGCCTGGAGCCCAGGGCTTCCTAGTTTCAAAAATCCTAGCCCTAGGCCTAAGCCTAACAGTAACCCTGGGAAAGTAAGTCAGCCTGATGTTAGGCTTCTTGCCAAGGAAAAAGCCGTGAAAGCAGCCATGTTGTGGCACTTTTGCATTCCCTTTTGGATGCCTTTCAGAGCTCCAGTGTGCCTGGAACTCAGGGCTTCCTGCTTTTAAAAATCCTAGCCCTAGGCCGAACCCCAACCCTAAGACGAGAAAGGCAAATCAGCCAGGAATTAGGCATGTCCCCAAGGAAAAAGCTGTGGAGGCAGGCATGTTGTGGTACTTTTGCGCTCTTCTTGGCTAGTCCTTCGCAGCTGCTGTGTTCTTGGAACTCAGGGCTTTCTGGTTAATAGAGCCCTACCCTAGGCGTAACTCAAACCTTAACCCTAGGAAGGAAAATCAGCCTATGGTTCGGGATGGTCTCATGGAAATATCAGTGGTGGCAGCCAAGTTGCGTCACTTTTGCGCTCCCCTTGGGATGCCTTTTGCAGCTGCAGTGTGCCTGGAGCCCAGGGCTTCCTGGTTTTAAAAGTCCTAGGCCTAAGCCTAACAGTAACCCTAGGAAGGTAAATCAGCCGGGTATTAGGGTTCTTCCTAAGGGAAAAGCCGTGAAAGCAGCCATGTTGTGGCACTTCTGCACTCCCTTTGGGATGCCTTTGGCAGATGAAGTAAGCCTGGAACTCAGGGCTTCCTGGTTAAAGAAATCCAAGCCCTAGGCTGAACCCTAACCCTAACCCTAGGCAGATAAATCAGCCTAGGTATAGGGATGGTGCCAAGGAAAAAGCTGTGAAAGCTGCCATGTTGTTGCACTTTTGTACTCCCCTTGGGATGCCTTGAACAGCTGCAGTGTGCCTGGAGCTAAGGGCTTCCTAGTTTCAAAAATCCTAGCCCTAGGCCTAAGCCTAACAGTAACCCTGGGAAAGTAAATCAGCCTGATGTTAGGCTTCTTGCCAAGGAAAAAGCCGTGAAAGCAGCCATGTTGTGGCACTTTTGCACTCCCTTTTGGATGCCTTTCACAGCTCCAGTGTGCCTGGAACTCAGGGCTTCCTGCTTTTAAAAATCCTAGCCCTAGGCCGAACCCCAACCCTAAGACGAGAAAGGCAAATCAGCCAGGAATTAGGCATGTCCCCAAGGAAAAAGCTGTGGAGGCAGGCATGTTGTGGTACTTTTGCGCTCTTCTTGGCTAGTCCTTCGCAGCTGCTGTGTTCTTGGAACTCAGGGCTTTCTGGTAAATAGAGGCCTTACCCTAGGCGTAACTCAAACCTTAACCGTAGGAAGGAAAATCAGCCTATGGTTCGGGATGGTCTCATGGAAATATCAGTGGTGGCAGCCAAGTTGCGTCACTTTTGCGCTCCCCTTGGGATGCCTTTCGCAGCTGCAGTGTGCCTGGAGCCCAGGGCTTCCTGGTTTTAAAAGTCCTAGGCCTAAGCCTAACAGTAACCCTAGGAAGGTAAATCAGCCGGGTATTAGGGTTCTTCCTAAGGGAAAAGCCATGAAAGCAGCCATGTTGTGGCACTTCTGCACTCCCTTTGGGATGCCTTTGGCAGATGAAGCAAGCCTGGAACTCAGGGCTTCCTGGTTAAAGAAATCCAAGCCCTAGGCTGAACCCTAACCCTAACCCTAGGCAGATAAATCAGCCTAGGTATAGGGATGGTGCCAAGGAAAAAGCTGTGAAAGCTGCCATGTTGTTGTACTTTTGTACTCCCCTTGGGATGCCTTGAACAGCTGCAGTGTGCCTGGAGCCCAGGGCTTCCTAGTTTCAAAAATCCTAGCCCTAGGCCTAAGCCTAACAGTAACCCTGGGAAGGTAAATCAGCCTGGTGTTAGGTGTCTTGCCAAGGAAAAAGCCGTGAAAGCAGCCATGTTGTGGCACTTTTGCACTCCCTTTTGGATGCCTTTCACAGCTCCAGTGTGCCTGGAACTCAGGGCTTCCTGCTTTTAAAAATCCTAGCCCTAGGCCGAACCCCAACCCTAAGACGAGAAAGGCAAATCAGCCAGGAATTAGGCATGTCCCCAAGGAAAAAGCTGTGGAGGCAGGCATGTTGTGCTACTTTTGCGCTCTTCTTGGCTAGTCCTTCGCAGCTGCTATGTTCTTGGAACTCAGGGCTTTCTGGTTAATAGAGCCCTTACCCTAGGCGTAAATCAAACCTTAACCCTAGGAAGGAAAATCAGCCTATGGTTCGGGATGGTCTCATGGAAATATCAGTGGTGGCAGCCAAGTTGCGTCACTTTTGCGCTCCCCTTGGGATGCCTTTTGCAGCTGCAGTGTGCCTGGAGCCCAGGGCTTCCTGGTTTTAAAAGTCCTAGGCCTAAGCCTAACAGTAACCCTAGGAAGGTAAATCAGCCGGGTATTAGGGTTCTTCCTAAGGGAAAAGCCGTGAAAGCAGCCATGTTGTGGCACTTCTGCACTCCCTTTGGGATGCCTTTGGCAGATGAAGTAAGCCTGGAACTCAGGGCTTCCTGGTTAAAGAAATCCAAGCCCTAGGCTGAACTCTAACCCTAACCCTAGGCAGATAAAACAGCCTAGGTATAGGGATGGTGCCAAGGAAAAAGCTGTGAAAGCTGCCATGTTGTTGCACTTTTGTACTCCCCTTGGGATGCCTTGAACAGCTGCAGTGTGCCTGGAGCCCAGGGCTTCCTAGTTTCAAAAATCCTAGCCCTAGGCCTAAGCCTAACAGTAACCCTGGGAAAGTAAGTCAGCCTGATGTTAGGCTTCTTGCCAAGGAAAAAGCCGTGAAAGCAGCCATGTTGTGGCACTTTTGCATTCCCTTTTGGATGCCTTTCACAGCTCCAGTGTGCCTGGAACTCAGGGCTTCCTGCTTTTAAAAATCCTAGCCCTAGGCCGAACCCCAACCCTAAGACGAGAAAGGCAAATCAGCCAGGAATTAGGCATGTCCCCAAGGAAAAAGCTGTGGAGGCAGGCATGTTGTGGTACTTTTGCGCTCTTCTTGGCTAGTCCTTCGCAGCTGCTGTGTTCTTGGAACTCAGGGCTTTCTGGTTAATAGACCCCTACCCTAGGCGTAACTCAAACCTTAACCCTAGGAAGGAAAATCAGCCTATGGTTCGGGATGGTCTCATGGAAATATCAGTGGTGGCAGCCAAGTTGCGTCACTTTTGCGCTCCCCTTGGGATGCCTTTTGCAGCTGCAGTGTGCCTGGAGCCCAGGGCTTCCTGGTTTTAAAAGTCCTAGGCCTAAGCCTAACAGTAACCCTAGGAAGGTAAATCAGCCGGGTATTAGGGTTCTTCCTAAGGGAAAAGCCGTGAAAGCAGCCATGTTGTGGCACTTCTGCACTCCCTTTGGGATGCCTTTGGCAGATGAAGTAAGCCTGGAACTCAGGGCTTCCTGGTTAAAGAAATCCAAGCCCTAGGCTGAACCCTAACCCTAACCCTAGGCAGATAAATCAGCCTAGGTATAGGGATGGTGCCAAGGAAAAAGCTGTGAAAGCTGCCATGTTGTTGCACTTTTGTACTCCCCTTGGGATGCCTTGAACAGCTGCAGTGTGCCTGGAGCTAAGGGCTTCCTAGTTTCAAATATCCTAGCCCTAGGCCTAAGCCTAACAGTAACCCTGGGAAAGTAAATCAGCCTGATGTTAGGCTTCTTGCCAAGGAAAAAGCCGTGAAAGCAGCCATGTTGTGGCACTTTTGCACTCCCTTTTGGATGCCTTTCACAGCTGCAGTGTGCCTGGAACTCAGGGCTTCCTGCTTTTAAAAATCCTAGCCCTAGGCCGAACCCCAACCCTAAGACGAGAAAGGCAAATCAGCCAGGAATTAGGCATGTCCGCAAGGAAAAAGCTGTGGAGGCAGGCATGTTGTGGTACTTTTGCGCTCTTCTTGGCTAGTCCTTCGCAGCTGCTGTGTTCTTGGAACTCAGGGCTTTCTGGTTAATAGAGGCCTTACCCTAGGCGTAACTCAAACCTTAACCCTAGGAAGGAAAATCAGCCTATGGTTCGGGATGGTCTCATGGAAATATCAGTGGTGGCAGCCAAGTTGCGTCACTTTTGCGCTCCCCTTGGGATGCCTTTCGCAGCTGCAGTGTGCCTGGAGCCCAGGGCTTCCTGGTTTTAAAAGTCCTAGGCCTAAGCCTAACAGTAACACTAGGAAGGTAAATCAGCCGGGTATTAGGGTTCTTCCTAAGGGAAAAGCCATGAAAGCAGCCATGTTGTGGCACTTCTGCACTCCCTTTGGGATGCCTTTGGCAGATGAAGTAAGCCTGGAACTCAGGGCTTCCTGGTTAAAGAAATCCAAGCCCTAGGCTGAACCCTAACCCTAACCCTAGGCAGATAAATCAGCCTAGGTATAGGGATGGTGCCAAGGAAAAAGCTGTGAAAGCTGCCATGTTGTTGCACTTTTGTACTCCCCTTGGGATGCCTTGAACAGCTGCAGTGTGCCTGGAGCCCAGGGCTTCCTAGTTTCAAAAATCCTAGCCCTAGGCCTAAGCCTAACAGTAACCCTGGGAAGGTAAATCAGCCTGGTGTTAGGCGTCTTGCCAAGGAAAAAGCCGTGAAAGCAGCCATGTTGTGGCACTTTTGCACTCCCTTTTGGATGCCTTTCACAGCTCCAGTGTGCCTGGAACTCAGGGCTTCCTGCTTTTAAAAATCCTAGCCCTAGGCCGAACCCCAACCCTAAGACGAGAAAGGCAAATCAGCCAGGAATTAGGCATGTCCGCAAGGAAAAAGCTGTGGAGGCAGGCATGTTGTGGTACTTTTGCGCTCTTCTTGGCTAGTCCTTCGCAGCTGCTGTGTTCTTGGAACTCAGGGCTTTCTGGTTAATAGACCCTTACCCTAGGCGTAACTCAAACCTTAACCCTAGGAAGGAAAATCAGCCTATGGTTCGGGATGGTCTCATGGAAATATCAGTGGTGGCAGCCAAGTTGCGTCACTTTTGCGCTCCCCTTGGGATGCCTTTTGCAGCTGCAGTGTGCCTGGAGCCCAGGGCTTCCTGGTTTTAAAAGTCCTAGGCCTAAGCCTAACAGTAACCCTAGGAAGGTAAATCAGCCGGGTATTAGGGTTCTTCCTAAGGGAAAAGCCGTGAAAGCAGCCATGTTGTGGCACTTCTGCACTCCCTTTGGGATGCCTTTGGCAGATGAAGTAAGCCTGGAACTCAGGGCTTCCTGGTTAAAAAAATTCAAGCCCTAGGCTGAACCCTAACCCTAACCCTAGGCAGATAAATCAGCCTAGGTATAGGGATGGTGCCAAGGAAAAAGCTGTGAAAGCTGCCATGTTGTTGCACTTTTGTACTCCCCTTGGGATGCCTTGAACAGCTGCAGTGTGCCTGGAGCCCAGGGCTTCCTAGTTTCAAAAATCCTAGCCCTAGGCCTAAGCCTAACAGTAACCCTGGGAAAGTATGTCAGCCTGATGTTAGGCGTCTTGCCAAGGAAAAAGCCGTGAAAGCAGCCATGTTGTGGCACTTTTGCACTCCCTTTTGGATGCCTTTCACAGCTCCAGTGTGCCTGGAACTCAGGGCTTCCTGCTTTTAAAAATCCTAGCCCTAGGCCGAACCCCAACCCTAAGACGAGAAAGGCAAATCAGCCAGGAATTAGGCATGTCCCCAAGGAAAAAGCTGTGGAGGCAGGCATGTTGTGGTACTTTTGCGCTCTTCTTGGCTAGTCCTTCGCAGCTGCTGTGTTCTTGGAACTCAGGGCTTTCTGGTTAATAGAACCCTTACCCTAGGCGTAACTCAAACCTTAACCCTAGGAAGGAAAATCAGCCTATGGTTCGGGATGGTCTCATGGAAATATCAGTGGTGGCAGCCAAGTTGCGTCACTTTTGCGCTCCCCTTGGGATGCCTTTTGCAGCTGCAGTGTGCCTGGAGCCCAGGGCTTCCTGGTTTTAAAAGTCCTAGGCCTAAGCCTAACAGTAACCCTAGGAAGGTAAATCAGCCGGGTATTAGGGTTCTTCCTAAGGGAAAAGCCGTGAAAGCAGCCATGTTGTGGCACTTCTGCACTCCCTTTGGGATGCCTTTGGCAGATGAAGTAAGCCTGGAACTCAGGGCTTCCTGGTTAAAGAAATCCAAGCCCTAGGCTGAACCCTAACCCTAACCCTAGGCAGATAAATCAGCTTAGGTATAGGGATGGTGCCAAGGAAAAAGCTGTGAAAGCTGCCATGTTGTTGCACTTTTGTACTCCCCTTGGGATGCCTTTAACAGCTGCAGTGTGCCTGGAGCCCAGGGCTTCCTAGTTTCAAAAATCCTAGCCCTAGGCCTAAGCCTAACAGTAACCCTGGGAAGGTAAATCAGCCTGGTGTTAGGCGTCTTGCCAAGGAAAAAGCCGTGAAAGCAGCCATGTTGTGGCACTTTTGCACTCCCTTTTGGATGCCTTTCACAGCTCCAGTGTGCCTGGAACTCAGGGCTTCCTGCTTTTAAAAATCCTAGCCCTAGGCCGAACCCCAACCCTAAGACGAGAAAGGCAAATCAGCCAGGAATTAGGCATGTCCGCAAGGAAAAAGCTGTGGAGGCAGGCATGTTGTGGTACTTTTGCGCTCTTCTTGGCTAGTCCTTCGCAGCTGCTGTGTTCTTGGAACTCAGGGCTTTCTGGTTAATAGAGCCCTTACCCTAGACGTAACTCAAACCTTAACCCTAGGAAGGAAAATCAGCCTATGGTTCGGGATGGTCTCATGGAAATATCAGTGGTGGCAGCCAAGTTGCGTCACTTTTGCGCTCCCCTTGGGATGCCTTTTGCAGCTGCAGTGTGCCTGGAGCCCAGGGCTTCCTGGTTTTAAAAGTCCTAGGCCTAAGCCTAACAGTAACCCTAGGAAGGTAAATCAGCCGGGTATTAGGGTTCTTCCTAAGGGAAAAGCCGTGAAAGCAGCCATGTTGTGGCACTTCTGCACTCCCTTTGGGATGCCTTTGGCAGATGAAGTAAGCCTGGAACTCAGGGCTTCCTGGTTAAAAAAATTCAAGCCCTAGGCTGAACCCTAACCCTAACCCTAGGCAGATAAATCAGCCTAGGCATAGGGATGGTGCCAAGGAAAAAGCTGTGAAAGCTGCCATGTTGTTGCACTTTTGTACTCCCCTTGGGATGCCTTGAACAGCTGCAGTGTGCCTGGAGCCCAGGGCTTCCTAGTTTCAAAAATCCTAGCCCTAGGCCTAAGCCTAACAGTAACCCTGGGAAGGTAAATCAGCCTGGTGTTAGGCGTCTTGCCAAGGAAAAAGCCGTGAAAGCAGCCATGTTGTGGCACTTTTGCACTCCCTTTTGGATGCCTTTCACAGCTCCAGTGTGCCTGGAACTCAGGGCTTCCTGCTTTTAAAAGTCCTAGGCCTAAGCCTAACAGTAACCCTGGGAAGGTAAATCAGCCGGGTATTAGGGTTCTTCCTAAGGGAAAAGCCGTGAAAGCAGCCATGTTGTGGCACTTCTGCACTCCCTTTGGGATGCCTTTGGCAGATGAAGTAAGCCTGGAACTCAGGGCTTCCTGGTTAAAAAATCCAAGCCCTAGGCTGAACCCTAACCCTAACCCTAGGCAGATAAATCAGCTTAGGTATAGGGATGGTGCCAAGGAAAAAGCTGTGAAAGCTGCCATGTTGTTGCACTTTTGTACTCCCCTTGGGATGCCTTGAACAGCTACAGTGTGCCTGGAGCTAAGGGCTTCCTAGTTTCAAAAATCCTAGCCCTAGGCCGAACCCCAACCCTAAGACGAGAAAGGCAAATCAGCCAGGAATTAGGCATGTCCCCAAGGAAAAAGCTGTGGAGGCAGGCATGTTGTGGTACTTTTGCGCTCTTCTTGGCTAGTCCTTCGCAGCTGCTGTGTTCTTGGAACTCAGGGCTTTCTGGTTAATAGAACCCTTACCCTAGGCGTAACTCAAACCTTAACCCTAGGAAGGAAAATCAGCCTATGGTTCGGGATGGTCTCATGGAAATATCAGTGGTGGCAGCCAAGTTGCGTCACTTTTGCGCTCCCCTTGGGATGCCTTTTGCAGCTGCAGTGTGCCTGGAGCCCAGGGCTTCCTGGTTTTAAAAGTCCTAGGCCTAAGCCTAACAGTAACCCTAGGAAGGTAAATCAGCCGGGTATTAGGGTTCTTCCTAAGGGAAAAGCCGTGAAAGCAGCCATGTTGTGGCACTTCTGCACTCCCTTTGGGATGCCTTTGGCAGATGAAGTAAGCCTGGAACTCAGGGCTTCCTGGTTAAAAAATTCAAGCCCTAGGCTGAACCCTAACCCTAACCCTAGGCAGATAAATCAGCCTAGGTATAGGGATGGTGCCAAGGAAAAAGCTGTGAAAGCTGCCATGTTGTTGCACTTTTGTACTCCCCTTGGGATGCCTTGAACAGCTGCAGTGTGCCTGGAGCTAAGGGCTTCCCAGTTTTAAAAATCCTAGCCCTAGGCCTAAGCCTAACAGTAACCCTGGGAAGGTAAATCAGCCTGGTGTTAGGCGTCTTGCCAAGGAAAAAGCCGTGAAAGCAGCATGTTGTGGCACTTTTGCACTCCCTTTTGGATGCCTTTCACAGCTCCAGTGTGCCTGGAACTCAGGGCTTCCTGATTTTAAAAATCCTAGCCCTAGGCCGAACCCCAACCCTAAGACGAGAAAGGCAAATCAGCCAGGAATTAGGCATGTCCCCAAGGAAAAAGCTGTGGAGGCAGGCATGTTGTGGTACTTTTGCGCTCTTCTTGGCTAGTCCTTCGCAGCTGCTGTGTTCTTGGAACTCAGGGCTTTCTGGTTAATAGAACCCTTACCCTAGGCGTAACTCAAACCTTAACCCTAGGAAGGAAAATCAGCCTATGGTTCGGGATGGTCTCATGGAAATATCAGTGGTGGCAGCCAAGTTGCGTCACTTTTGCGCTCCCCTTGGGATGCCTTTTGCAGCTGCAGTGTGCCTGGAGCCCAGGGCTTCCTGGTTTTAAAAGTCCTAGGCCTAAGCCTAACAGTAACCCTAGGAAGGTAAATCAGCTGGGTATTAGGGTTCTTCCTAAGGGAAAAGCCGTGAAAGCAGCCATGTTGTGGCACTTCTGCACTCCCTTTGGGATGCCTTTGGCAGATGAAGTAAGCCTGGAACTCAGGGCTTCCTGGTTAAAAAAATTCAAGCCCTAGGCTGAACCCTAACCCTAACCCTAGGCAGATAAATCAGCCTAGGTATAGGGATGGTGCCAAGGAAAAAGCTGTGAAAGCTGCCATGTTGTTGCACTTTTGTACTCCCCTTGGGATGCCTTGAACAGCTGCAGTGTGCCTGGAGCTAAGGGCTTCCCAGTTTTAAAAATCCTAGCCCTAGGCCTAAGCCTAACAGTAACCCTGGGAAGGTAAATCAGCCTGGTGTTAGGCGTCTTGCCAAGGAAAAAGCCGTGAAAGCAGCATGTTGTGGCACTTTTGCACTCCCTTTTGGATGCCTTTCACAGCTCCAGTGTGCCTGGAACTCAGGGATTCCTGATTTTAAAAATCCTAGCCCTAGGCCGAACCCCAACCCTAAGACGAGAAAGGAAAATCAGCCAGGAATTAGGCATGTCCACAAGGAAAAAGCTGTGGAGGCAGGCATGTTGTGGTACTTTTGCGCTCGTCTTGGCTAGTCCTTCGCAGCTGCTGTGTTCTTGGAACTCAGGGCTTTCTGGTTAATAGAACCCTTACCCTAGGCGTAACTCAAACCTTAACCCTAGGAAGGAAAATCAGCCTATGGTTCGGGATGGTCTCATGGAAATATCAGTGGTGGCAGCCAAGTTGCGTCACTTTTGCGCTCCCCTTGGGATGCCTTTTGCAGCTGCAGTGTGCCTGGAGCCCAGGGCTTCCTGGTTTTAAAAGTCCTAGGCCTAAGCCTAACAGTAACCCTAGGAAGGTAAATCAGCCCGGTATTAGGGTTCTTCCTAAGGGAAAAGCCGTGAAAGCAGCCATGTTGTGGCACTTCTGCACTCCCTTTGGGATGCCTTTGGCAGATGAAGTAAGCCTGGAACTCAGGGCTTCCTGGTTAAAAAAATTCAAGCCCTAGGCTGAACCCTAACCCTAACCCTAGGCAGATAAATCAGCCTAGGTATAGGGATGGTGCCAAGGAAAAAGCTGTGAAAGCTGCCATGTTGTTGCACTTTTGTACTCCCCTTGGGATGCCTTGAACAGCTGCAGTGTGCCTAGGCCTAAGGGCTTCCTAGTTTTTAAAATCCTAGCCCTAGGCCTAAGCCTGACAGTAACCCTGGGAAGGTAAATCAGCCTGGTGTTAGGCGTCTTGCCAAGGAAAAAGCCGTGAAAGCAGCAATGTTGTGGCACTTTTGCACTCCCTTTTGGATGCCTTTCACAGCTCCAGTGTGCCTGGAACTCAGGGCTTCCTGCTTTTAAAAATCCTAGCCCTAGGCCGAACCCCAACCCTAAGACGAGAAAGGCAAATCAGCCAGGAATTAGGCATGTCCCCAAGGAAAAAGCTGTGGAGGCAGGCATGTTGTGGTACTTTTGCGCTCTTCTTGGCTAGTCCTTCGCAGCTGCTGTGTTCTTGGAACTCAGGGCTTTCTGGTTAATAGAACCCTTACCCTAGGCGTAACTCAAACCTTAACCCTAGGAAGGAAAATCAGCCTATGGTTCGGGATGGTCTCATGGAAATATCAGTGGTGGCAGCCAAGTTGCGTCACTTTTGCGCTCCCCTTGGGATGCCTTTTGCAGCTGCAGTGTGCCTGGAGCCCAGGGCTTCCTGGTTTTAAAAGTCCTAGGCCTAAGCCTAGCAGTAACCCTAGGAAGGTAAATCAGCCCGGTATTAGGGTTCTTCCTAAGGGAAAAGCCGTGAAAGCAGCCATGTTGTGGCACTTCTGCACTCCCTTTGGGATGCCTTTGGCAGATGAAGTAAGCCTGGAACTCAGGGCTTCCTGGTTAAAAAAATTCAAGCCCTAGGCTGAACCCTAACCCTAACCCTAGGCAGATAAATCAGCCTAGGTATAGGGATGGTGCCAAGGAAAAAGCTGTGAAAGCTGCCATGTTGTTGCACTTTTGTACTCCCCTTGGGATGCCTTGAACAGCTGCAGTGTGCCTAGGCCTAAGGGCTTCCTAGTTTTTAAAATCCTAGCCCTAGGCCTAAGCCTGACAGTAACCCTGGGAAGGTAAATCAGCCTGGTGTTAGGCGTCTTGCCAAGGAAAAAGCCGTGAAAGCAGCAATGTTGTGGCACTTTTGCACTCCCTTTTGGATGCCTTTCACAGCTGCAGTGTGCCTGGAACTCAGGGCTTCCTGCTTTTAAAAATCCTAGCCCTAGGCCGAACCCCAACCCTAAGACGAGAAAGGCAAATCAGCCAGGAATTAGGCATGTCCCCAAGGAAAAAGCTGTGGAGGCAGGCATGTTGTGGTACTTTTGCGCTCTTCTTGGCTAGTCCTTCGCAGCTGCTGTGTTCTTGGAACTCAGGGCTTTCTGGTTAATAGAACTCTTACCCTAGGCGTAACTCAAACCTTAACCCTAGGAAGGAAAATCAGCCTATGGTTCGGGATGGTCTCATGGAAATATCAGTGGTGGCAGCCAAGTTGCGTCACTTTTGCGCTCCCCTTGGGATGCCTTTTGCAGCTGCAGTGTGCCTGGAGCCCAGGGCTTCCTGGTTTTAAAAGTCCTAGGCCTAAGCCTAACAGTAACCCTAGGAAGGTAAATCAGCCGGGTATTAGGGTTCTTCCTAAGGGAAAAGCCGTGAAAGCAGCCATGTTGTGGCACTTCTGCACTCCCTTTGGGATGCCTTTGGCAGATGAAGTAAGCCTGGAACTCAGGGCTTCCTGGTTAAAGAAATTCAAGCCCTAGGCTGAACCCTAACCCTAACCCTAGGCAGATAAATCAGCCTAGGTATAGGGATAGTGCCAAGGAAAAAGCTGTGAAAGCTGCCATGTTGTTGCACTTTTGTACTCCCCTTGGGATGCCTTGAACAGCTGCAGTGTGCCTGGAGCCATGGGCTTCCCAGTTTTAAAAATCCTAGCCCTAGGCCTAAGCCTAAACGTAACCCTGGGAAGGTAAATCAGCCTGGTGTTAGGCGTCTTGCCAAGGAAAAAGCCGTGAAAGCAGCATGTTGTGGCACTTTTGCACTCCCTTTTGGATGCCTTTCACAGCTCCAGTGTGCCTGGAACTCAGGGCTTCCTGCTTTTAAAAATCCTAGCCCTAGCCTGAACCCCAACCCTAAGACGAGAAAGGCAAATAAGCCAGGAATTAGGCATGTCCCCAAGGAAAAAGCTGTGGAGGCAGTCATGTTGTGGTACTTTTGCGCTCTTCTTGGGTAGTCCTTCACAGCTGCTGTGTTCTTGGAACTCAGGGCTTTCTGGTTAATAGAACCCTTACCCTAGGCGTAACTCAAACCTTAACCCTAGGAAGGAAAATCAGCCTATGGTTCGGGATGGTCTCATGGAAATATCAGTGGTGGCAGCCAAGTTGCGTCACTTTTGCGCTCCCCTTGGGATGCCTTTCGCAGCTGCAGTGTGCCTGGAGCCCAGGGCTTCCTGGTTTTAAAAGTCCTAGGCCTAAGCCTAACAGTAACCCTAGGAAGGTAAATCAGCCGGGTATTAGGGTTCTTCCTAAGGGAAAAGCCGTGAAAGCAGCCATGTTGTGGCACTTTTGCACTCCCTTTTGGATGCCTTTCACAGCTCCAGTGTGCCTGGAACTCAGGGCTTCCTGATTTTAAAAATCCTAGCCCTAGGCCGAACCCCAACCCTAAGACGAGAAAGGCAAATCAGCCAGGAATTAGGCATGTCCCCAAGGAAAAAGCTGTGGAGGCAGGCATGTTGTGCTACTTTTGCGCTCTTCTTGGCTCGTCCTTCGCAGCTGCTGTGTTCTTGGAACTCAGGGCTTTCTGGTTAATAGAACTCTTACCCTAGGCGTAACTCAAACCTTAACCCTAGGAAGGAAAATCAGCCTATGGTTCGGGATGGTCTCATGGAAATATCAGTGGTGGCAGCCAAGTTGCGTCACTTTTGCGCTCCCCTTGGGATGCCTTTTGCAGCTGCAGTGTGCCTGGAGCCCAGGGCTTCCTGGTTTTAAAAGTCCTATGCCTAAGCCTAACAGTAACCCTAGGAAGGTAAATCAGCCGGGTATTAGGGTTCTTCCTAAGGGAAAAGCCGTGAAAGCAGCCATGTTGTGGCACTTCTGCACTCCCTTTGGGATGCCTTTGGCAGATGAAGTAAGCCTGGAACTCAGGGCTTCCTGGTTAAAAAAATTCAAGCCCTAGGCTGAACCCTAACCCTAACCCTAGGCAGATAAATCAGCCTAGGTATAGAGATGGTGCCAAGGAAAAAGCTGTGAAAGCTGCCATGTTGTTGCACTTTTGTACTCCCCTTGGGATGCCTTGAACAGCTGCAGTGTGCCTGGAGCTAAGGGCTTCCTAGTTTTAAAAATCCTAGCCCTAGGCCTAAGCCTAACAGTAACCCTGGGAAGGTAAATCAGCCTGGTGTTAGGCGTCTTGCCAAGGAAAAAGCCGTGAAAGCAGCCATGTTGTGGCACTTTTGCACTCCCTTTTGGATGCCTTTCACAGCTGCAGTGTGCCTGGAACTCAGGGCTTCCTGCTTTTAAAAATCCTAGCCCTAGGCCGAACCCCAACCCTAAGACGAGAAAGGCAAATCAGCCAGGAATTAGGCATGTCCGCAAGGAAAAATCTGTGGAGGCAGGCATGTTGTGGTACTTTTGCGCTCTTCTTGGCTAGTCCTTCGCAGCTGCTGTGTTCTTGGAACTCAGGGCTTTCTGGTTAATAGAACTCTTACCCTAGGCGTAACTCAAACCTTAACCCTAGGAAGGAAAATCAGCCTATGGTTCGGGATGGTCTCATGGAAATATCAGTGGTGGCAGCCAAGTTGCGTCACTTTTGCGCTCCCCTTGGGATGCCTTTTGCAGCTGCAGTGTGCCTGGAGCCCAGGGCTTCCTGGTTTTAAAAGTCCTAGGCCTAAGCCTAACAGTAACCCTAGGAAGGTAAATCAGCCGGGTATTAGGGTTCTTCCTAAGGGAAAAGCCATGAAAGCAGCCATGTTGTGGCACTTCTGCACTCCCTTTGGGATGCCTTTGGCAGATGAAGTAAGCCTGGAACTCAGGGCTTCCTGGTTAAAAAAATCCTAGCCCTAGGCTGAACCCTAACCCTAACCCTAGGCAGATAAATCAGCCTAGGTATAGGGATGGTGCCAAGGAAAAAGCTGTGAAAGCTGCCATGTTGTTGCACTTTTGTACTCCCCTTGGGATGCCTTGAACAGCTGCAGTGTGCCTGGAGCCAAGGGCTTCCTAGTTTTAAAAATCCTAGCCCTAGGCCTAAGCCTAACAGTAACCCTGGGAAGGTAAATCAGCCTGGTGTTAGGCGTCTTGCCAAGGAAAAAGCCGTGAAAGCAGCCATGTTGTGGCACTTTTGCACTCCCTTTTGGATGCCTTTCACAGCTGCAGTGTGCCTGGAACTCAGGGCTTCCTGCTTTTAAAAATCCTAGCCCTAGGCCGAACCCCAACCCTAAGACGAGAAAGGCAAATCAGCCAGGAATTAGGCATGTCCGCAAGGAAAAATCTGTGGAGGCAGGCATGTTGTGGTACTTTTGCGCTCTTCTTGGCTAGTCCTTCGCAGCTGCTGTGTTCTTGGAACTCAGGGCTTTCTGGTTAATAGAACTCTTACCCTAGGCGTAACTCAAACCTTAACCCTAGGAAGGAAAATCAGCCTATGGTTCGGGATGGTCTCATGGAAATATCAGTGGTGGCAGCCAAGTTGCGTCACTTTTGCGCTCCCCTTGGGATGCCTTTTGCAGCTGCAGTGTGCCTGGAGCCCAGGGCTTCCTGGTTTTAAAAGTCCTAGGCCTAAGCCTAACAGTAACCCTAGGAAGGTAAATCAGCCGGGTATTAGGGTTCTTCCTAAGGGAAAAGCCGTGAAAGCAGCCATGTTGTGGCACTTCTGCACTCCCTTTGGGATGCCTTTGGCAGATGAAGTAAGCCTGGAACTCAGGGCTTCCTGGTTAAAAAAATTCAAGCCCTAGGCTGAACCCTAACCCTAACCCTAGGCAGATAAATCAGCCTAGGTATAGGGATGGTGCCAAGGAAAAAGCTGTGAAAGCTGCCATGTTGTTGCACTTTTGTACTCCCCTTGGGATGCCTTGAACAGCTGCAGTGTGCCTAGGCCTAAGGGCTTCCTAGTTTTTAAAATCCTAGCCCTAGGCCTAAGCCTGACAGTAACCCTGGGAAGGTAAATCAGCCTGGTGTTAGGCGTCTTGCCAAGGAAAAAGCCGTGAAAGCAGCCATGTTGTGGCACTTTTGCACTCCCTTTTGGATGCCTTTCACAGCTGCAGTGTGCCTGGAACTCAGGGCTTCCTGCTTTTAAAAATCCTAGCCCTAGGCCGAACCCCAACCCTAAGACGAGAAAGGCAAATCAGCCAGGAATTAGGCATGTCCCCAAGGAAAAAGCTGTGGAGGCAGGCATGTTGTGGTACTTTTGCGCTCTTCTTGGCTCGTCCTTCGCAGCTGCTGTGTTCTTGGAACTCAGGGCTTTCTGGTTAATAGAACCCTTACCCTAGGCGTAACTCAAACCTTAACCCTAGGAAGGAAAATCAGCCTATGGTTCGGGATGGTCTCATGGAAATATCAGTGGTGGCAGCCAAGTTGCGTCACTTTTGCGCTCCCCTTGGGATGCCTTTTGCAGCTGCAGTGTGCCTGGAGCCCAGGGCTTCCTGGTTTTAAAAGTCCTAGGCCTAAGCCTAACAGTAACCCTAGGAAGGTAAATCAGCTGGGTATTAGGGTTCTTCCTAAGGGAAAAGCCGTGAAAGCAGCCATGTTGTGGCACTTCTGCACTCCCTTTGGGATGCCTTTGGCAGATGAAGTAAGCCTGGAACTCAGGGCTTCCTGGTTAAAAAAATTCAAGCCCTAGGCTGAACCCTAACCCTAACCCTAGGCAGATAAATCAGCCTAGGTATAGGGATGGTGCCAAGGAAAAAGCTGTGAAAGCTGCCATGTTGTTGCACTTTTGTACTCCCCTTGGGATGCCTTGAACAGCTGCAGTGTGCCTGGAGCTAAGGGCTTCCCAGTTTTAAAAATCCTAGCCCTAGGCCTAAGCCTAACAGTAACCCTGGGAAGGTAAATCAGCCTGGTGTTAGGCGTCTTGCCAAGGAAAAAGCCGTGAAAGCAGCATGTTGTGGCACTTTTGCACTCCCTTTTGGATGCCTTTCACAGCTCCAGTGTGCCTGGAACTCAGGGATTCCTGATTTTAAAAATCCTAGCCCTAGGCCGAACCCCAACCCTAAGACGAGAAAGGAAAATCAGCCAGGAATTAGGCATGTCCACAAGGAAAAAGCTGTGGAGGCAGGCATGTTGTGGTACTTTTGCGCTCGTCTTGGCTAGTCCTTCGCAGCTGCTGTGTTCTTGGAACTCAGGGCTTTCTGGTTAATAGAACCCTTACCCTAGGCGTAACTCAAACCTTAACCCTAGGAAGGAAAATCAGCCTATGGTTCGGGATGGTCTCATGGAAATATCAGTGGTGGCAGCCAAGTTGCGTCACTTTTGCGCTCCCCTTGGGATGCCTTTTGCAGCTGCAGTGTGCCTGGAGCCCAGGGCTTCCTGGTTTTAAAAGTCCTAGGCCTAAGCCTAACAGTAACCCTAGGAAGGTAAATCAGCCCGGTATTAGGGTTCTTCCTAAGGGAAAAGCCGTGAAAGCAGCCATGTTGTGGCACTTCTGCACTCCCTTTGGGATGCCTTTGGCAGATGAAGTAAGCCTGGAACTCAGGGCTTCCTGGTTAAAAAAATTCAAGCCCTAGGCTGAACCCTAACCCTAACCCTAGGCAGATAAATCAGCCTAGGTATAGGGATGGTGCCAAGGAAAAAGCTGTGAAAGCTGCCATGTTGTTGCACTTTTGTACTCCCCTTGGGATGCCTTGAACAGCTGCAGTGTGCCTAGGCCTAAGGGCTTCCTAGTTTTTAAAATCCTAGCCCTAGGCCTAAGCCTGACAGTAACCCTGGGAAGGTAAATCAGCCTGGTGTTAGGCGTCTTGCCAAGGAAAAAGCCGTGAAAGCAGCAATGTTGTGGCACTTTTGCACTCCCTTTTGGATGCCTTTCACAGCTCCAGTGTGCCTGGAACTCAGGGCTTCCTGCTTTTAAAAATCCTAGCCCTAGGCCGAACCCCAACCCTAAGACGAGAAAGGCAAATCAGCCAGGAATTAGGCATGTCCCCAAGGAAAAAGCTGTGGAGGCAGGCATGTTGTGGTACTTTTGCGCTCTTCTTGGCTAGTCCTTCGCAGCTGCTGTGTTCTTGGAACTCAGGGCTTTCTGGTTAATAGAACCCTTACCCTAGGCGTAACTCAAACCTTAACCCTAGGAAGGAAAATCAGCCTATGGTTCGGGATGGTCTCATGGAAATATCAGTGGTGGCAGCCAAGTTGCGTCACTTTTGCGCTCCCCTTGGGATGCCTTTTGCAGCTGCAGTGTGCCTGGAGCCCAGGGCTTCCTGGTTTTAAAAGTCCTAGGCCTAAGCCTAGCAGTAACCCTAGGAAGGTAAATCAGCCCGGTATTAGGGTTCTTCCTAAGGGAAAAGCCGTGAAAGCAGCCATGTTGTGGCACTTCTGCACTCCCTTTGGGATGCCTTTGGCAGATGAAGTAAGCCTGGAACTCAGGGCTTCCTGGTTAAAAAAATTCAAGCCCTAGGCTGAACCCTAACCCTAACCCTAGGCAGATAAATCAGCCTAGGTATAGGGATGGTGCCAAGGAAAAAGCTGTGAAAGCTGCCATGTTGTTGCACTTTTGTACTCCCCTTGGGATGCCTTGAACAGCTGCAGTGTGCCTAGGCCTAAGGGCTTCCTAGTTTTTAAAATCCTAGCCCTAGGCCTAAGCCTAACAGTAACCCTGGGAAGGTAAATCAGCCTGGTGTTAGGCGTCTTGCCAAGGAAAAAGCCGTGAAAGCAGCAATGTTGTGGCACTTTTGCACTCCCTTTTGGATGCCTTTCACAGCTGCAGTGTGCCTGGAACTCAGGGCTTCCTGCTTTTAAAAATCCTAGCCCTAGGCCGAACCCCAACCCTAAGACGAGAAAGGCAAATCAGCCAGGAATTAGGCATGTCCCCAAGGAAAAAGCTGTGGAGGCAGGCATGTTGTGGTACTTTTGCGCTCTTCTTGGCTAGTCCTTCGCAGCTGCTGTGTTCTTGGAACTCAGGGCTTTCTGGTTAATAGAACTCTTACCCTAGGCGTAACTCAAACCTTAACCCTAGGAAGGAAAATCAGCCTATGGTTCGGGATGGTCTCATGGAAATATCAGTGGTGGCAGCCAAGTTGCGTCACTTTTGCGCTCCCCTTGGGATGCCTTTTGCAGCTGCAGTGTGCCTGGAGCCCAGGGCTTCCTGGTTTTAAAAGTCCTAGGCCTAAGCCTAACAGTAACCCTAGGAAGGTAAATCAGCCGGGTATTAGGGTTCTTCCTAAGGGAAAAGCCGTGAAAGCAGCCATGTTGTGGCACTTCTGCACTCCCTTTGGGATGCCTTTGGCAGATGAAGTAAGCCTGGAACTCAGGGCTTCCTGGTTAAAGAAATTCAAGCCCTAGGCTGAACCCTAACCCTAACCCTAGGCAGATAAATCAGCCTAGGTATAGGGATAGTGCCAAGGAAAAAGCTGTGAAAGCTGCCATGTTGTTGCACTTTTGTACTCCCCTTGGGATGCCTTGAACAGCTGCAGTGTGCCTGGAGCCATGGGCTTCCCAGTTTTAAAAATCCTAGCCCTAGGCCTAAGCCTAAACGTAACCCTGGGAAGGTAAATCAGCCTGGTGTTAGGCGTCTTGCCAAGGAAAAAGCCGTGAAAGCAGCCATGTTGTGGCACTTTTGCACTCCCTTTTGGATGCCTTTCACAGCTCCAGTGTGCCTGGAACTCAGGGCTTCCTGCTTTTAAAAATCCTAGCCCTAGCCTGAACCCCAACCCTAAGACGAGAAAGGCAAATAAGCCAGGAATTAGGCATGTCCCCAAGGAAAAAGCTGTGGAGGCAGTCATGTTGTGGTACTTTTGCGCTCTTCTTGGGTAGTCCTTCACAGCTGCTGTGTTCTTGGAACTCAGGGCTTTCTGGTTAATAGAACCCTTACCCTAGGCGTAACTCAAACCTTAACCCTAGGAAGGAAAATCAGCCTATGGTTCGGGATGGTCTCATGGAAATATCAGTGGTGGCAGCCAAGTTGCGTCACTTTTGCGCTCCCCTTGGGATGCCTTTCGCAGCTGCAGTGTGCCTGGAGCCCAGGGCTTCCTGGTTTTAAAAGTCCTAGGCCTAAGCCTAACAGTAACCCTAGGAAGGTAAATCAGCCGGGTATTAGGGTTCTTCCTAAGGGAAAAGCCGTGAAAGCAGCCATGTTGTGGCACTTTTGCACTCCCTTTTGGATGCCTTTCACAGCTCCAGTGTGCCTGGAACTCAGGGCTTCCTGATTTTAAAAATCCTAGCCCTAGGCCGAACCCCAACCCTAAGACGAGAAAGGCAAATCAGCCAGGAATTAGGCATGTCCCCAAGGAAAAAGCTGTGGAGGCAGGCATGTTGTGCTACTTTTGCGCTCTTCTTGGCTCGTCCTTCGCAGCTGCTGTGTTCTTGGAACTCAGGGCTTTCTGGTTAATAGAACTCTTACCCTAGGCGTAACTCAAACCTTAACCCTAGGAAGGAAAATCAGCCTATGGTTCGGGATGGTCTCATGGAAATATCAGTGGTGGCAGCCAAGTTGCGTCACTTTTGCGCTCCCCTTGGGATGCCTTTTGCAGCTGCAGTGTGCCTGGAGCCCAGGGCTTCCTGGTTTTAAAAGTCCTATGCCTAAGCCTAACAGTAACCCTAGGAAGGTAAATCAGCCGGGTATTAGGGTTCTTCCTAAGGGAAAAGCCATGAAAGCAGCCATGTTGTGGCACTTCTGCACTCCCTTTGGGATGCCTTTGGCAGATGAAGTAAGCCTGGAACTCAGGGCTTCCTGGTTAAAAAAATTCAAGCCCTAGGCTGAACCCTAACCCTAACCCTAGGCAGATAAATCAGCCTAGGTATAGAGATGGTGCCAAGGAAAAAGCTGTGAAAGCTGCCATGTTGTTGCACTTTTGTACTCCCCTTGGGATGCCTTGAACAGCTGCAGTGTGCCTGGAGCTAAGGGCTTCCTAGTTTTAAAAATCCTAGCCCTAGGCCTAAGCCTAACAGTAACCCTGGGAAGGTAAATCAGCCTGGTGTTAGGCCTCTTGCCAAGGAAAAAGCCGTGAAAGCAGCCATGTTGTGGCACTTTTGCACTCCCTTTTGGATGCCTTTCACAGCTGCAGTGTGCCTGGAACTCAGGGCTTCCTGCTTTTAAAAATCCTAGCCCTAGGCCGAACCCCAACCCTAAGACGAGAAAGGCAAATCAGCCAGGAATTAGGCATGTCCGCAAGGAAAAATCTGTGGAGGCAGGCATGTTGTGGTACTTTTGCGCTCTTCTTGGCTAGTCCTTCGCAGCTGCTGTGTTCTTGGAACTCAGGGCTTTCTGGTTAATAGAACTCTTACCCTAGGCGTAACTCAAACCTTAACCCTAGGAAGGAAAATCAGCCTATGGTTCGGGATGGTCTCATGGAAATATCAGTGGTGGCAGCCAAGTTGCGTCACTTTTGCGCTCCCCTTGGGATGCCTTTTGCAGCTGCAGTGTGCCTGGAGCCCAGGGCTTCCTGGTTTTAAAAGTCCTAGGCCTAAGCCTAACAGTAACCCTAGGAAGGTAAATCAGCCGGGTATTAGGGTTCTTCCTAAGGGAAAAGCCATGAAAGCAGCCATGTTGTGGCACTTCTGCACTCCCTTTGGGATGCCTTTGGCAGATGAAGTAAGCCTGGAACTCAGGGCTTCCTGGTTAAAAAAATCCTAGCCCTAGGCTGAACCCTAACCCTAACCCTAGGCAGATAAATCAGCCTAGGTATAGGGATGGTGCCAAGGAAAAAGCTGTGAAAGCTGCCATGTTGTTGCACTTTTGTACTCCCCTTGGGATGCCTTGAACAGCTGCAGTGTGCCTGGAGCCAAGGGCTTCCTAGTTTTAAAAATCCTAGCCCTAGGCCTAAGCCTAACAGTAACCCTGGGAAGGTAAATCAGCCTGGTGTTAGGCGTCTTGCCAAGGAAAAAGCCGTGAAAGCAGCCATGTTGTGGCACTTTTGCACTCCCTTTTGGATGCCTTTCACAGCTGCAGTGTGCCTGGAACTCAGGGCTTCCTGCTTTTAAAAATCCTAGCCCTAGGCCGAACCCCAACCCTAAGACGAGAAAGGCAAATCAGCCAGGAATTAGGCATGTCCGCAAGGAAAAATCTGTGGAGGCAGGCATGTTGTGGTACTTTTGCGCTCTTCTTGGCTAGTCCTTCGCAGCTGCTGTGTTCTTGGAACTCAGGGCTTTCTGGTTAATAGAACTCTTACCCTAGGCGTAACTCAAACCTTAACCCTAGGAAGGAAAATCAGCCTATGGTTCGGGATGGTCTCATGGAAATATCAGTGGTGGCAGCCAAGTTGCGTCACTTTTGCGCTCCCCTTGGGATGCCTTTTGCAGCTGCAGTGTGCCTGGAGCCCAGGGCTTCCTGGTTTTAAAAGTCCTAGGCCTAAGCCTAACAGTAACCCTAGGAAGGTAAATCAGCCGGGTATTAGGGTTCTTCCTAAGGGAAAAGCCGTGAAAGCAGCCATGTTGTGGCACTTCTGCACTCCCTTTGGGATGCCTTTGGCAGATGAAGTAAGCCTGGAACTCAGGGCTTCCTGGTTAAAAAAATTCAAGCCCTAGGCTGAACCCTAACCCTAACCCTAGGCAGATAAATCAGCCTAGGTATAGGGATGGTGCCAAGGAAAAAGCTGTGAAAGCTGCCATGTTGTTGCACTTTTGTACTCCCCTTGGGATGCCTTGAACAGCTGCAGTGTGCCTAGGCCTAAGGGCTTCCTAGTTTTTAAAATCCTAGCCCTAGGCCTAAGCCTGACAGTAACCCTGGGAAGGTAAATCAGCCTGGTGTTAGGCGTCTTGCCAAGGAAAAAGCCGTGAAAGCAGCCATGTTGTGGCACTTTTGCACTCCCTTTTGGATGCCTTTCACAGCTGCAGTGTGCCTGGAACTCAGGGCTTCCTGCTTTTAAAAATCCTAGCCCTAGGCCGAACCCCAACCCTAAGACGAGAAAGGCAAATCAGCCAGGAATTAGGCATGTCCCCAAGGAAAAAGCTGTGGAGGCAGGCATGTTGTGGTACTTTTGCGCTCTTCTTGGCTCGTCCTTCGCAGCTGCTGTGTTCTTGGAACTCAGGGCTTTCTGGTTAATAGAACCCTTACCCTAGGCGTAACTCAAACCTTAACCCTAGGAAGGAAAATCAGCCTATGGTTCGGGATGGTCTCATGGAAATATCAGTGGTGGCAGCCAAGTTGCGTCACTTTTGCGCTCCCCTTGGGATGCCTTTTGCAGCTGCAGTGTGCCTGGAGCCCAGGGCTTCCTGGTTTTAAAAGTCCTAGGCCTAAGCCTAACAGTAACCCTAGGAAGGTAAATCAGCTGGGTATTAGGGTTCTTCCTAAGGGAAAAGCCGTGAAAGCAGCCATGTTGTGGCACTTCTGCACTCCCTTTGGGATGCCTTTGGCAGATGAAGTAAGCCTGGAACTCAGGGCTTCCTGGTTAAAAAAATTCAAGCCCTAGGCTGAACCCTAACCCTAACCCTAGGCAGATAAATCAGCCTAGGTATAGGGATGGTGCCAAGGAAAAAGCTGTGAAAGCTGCCATGTTGTTGCACTTTTGTACTCCCCTTGGGATGCCTTGAACAGCTGCAGTGTGCCTGGAGCTAAGGGCTTCCCAGTTTTAAAAATCCTAGCCCTAGGCCTAAGCCTAACAGTAACCCTGGGAAGGTAAATCAGCCTGGTGTTAGGCGTCTTGCCAAGGAAAAAGCCGTGAAAGCAGCATGTTGTGGCACTTTTGCACTCCCTTTTGGATGCCTTTCACAGCTCCAGTGTGCCTGGAACTCAGGGATTCCTGATTTTAAAAATCCTAGCCCTAGGCCGAACCCCAACCCTAAGACGAGAAAGGAAAATCAGCCAGGAATTAGGCATGTCCACAAGGAAAAAGCTGTGGAGGCAGGCATGTTGTGGTACTTTTGCGCTCGTCTTGGCTAGTCCTTCGCAGCTGCTGTGTTCTTGGAACTCAGGGCTTTCTGGTTAATAGAACCCTTACCCTAGGCGTAACTCAAACCTTAACCCTAGGAAGGAAAATCAGCCTATGGTTCGGGATGGTCTCATGGAAATATCAGTGGTGGCAGCCAAGTTGCGTCACTTTTGCGCTCCCCTTGGGATGCCTTTTGCAGCTGCAGTGTGCCTGGAGCCCAGGGCTTCCTGGTTTTAAAAGTCCTAGGCCTAAGCCTAACAGTAACCCTAGGAAGGTAAATCAGCCCGGTATTAGGGTTCTTCCTAAGGGAAAAGCCGTGAAAGCAGCCATGTTGTGGCACTTCTGCACTCCCTTTGGGATGCCTTTGGCAGATGAAGTAAGCCTGGAACTCAGGGCTTCCTGGTTAAAAAAATTCAAGCCCTAGGCTGAACCCTAACCCTAACCCTAGGCAGATAAATCAGCCTAGGTATAGGGATGGTGCCAAGGAAAAAGCTGTGAAAGCTGCCATGTTGTTGCACTTTTGTACTCCCCTTGGGATGCCTTGAACAGCTGCAGTGTGCCTAGGCCTAAGGGCTTCCTAGTTTTTAAAATCCTAGCCCTAGGCCTAAGCCTGACAGTAACCCTGGGAAGGTAAATCAGCCTGGTGTTAGGCGTCTTGCCAAGGAAAAAGCCGTGAAAGCAGCAATGTTGTGGCACTTTTGCACTCCCTTTTGGATGCCTTTCACAGCTGCAGTGTGCCTGGAACTCAGGGCTTCCTGCTTTTAAAAATCCTAGCCCTAGGCCGAACCCCAACCCTAAGACGAGAAAGGCAAATCAGCCAGGAATTAGGCATGTCCCCAAGGAAAAAGCTGTGGAGGCAGGCATGTTGTGGTACTTTTGCGCTCTTCTTGGCTAGTCCTTCGCAGCTGCTGTGTTCTTGGAACTCAGGGCTTTCTGGTTAATAGAACCCTTACCCTAGGCGTAACTCAAACCTTAACCCTAGGAAGGAAAATCAGCCTATGGTTCGGGATGGTCTCATGGAAATATCAGTGGTGGCAGCCAAGTTGCGTCACTTTTGCGCTCCCCTTGGGATGCCTTTTGCAGCTGCAGTGTGCCTGGAGCCCAGGGCTTCCTGGTTTTAAAAGTCCTAGGCCTAAGCCTAGCAGTAACCCTAGGAAGGTAAATCAGCCGGGTATTAGGGTTCTTCCTAAGGGAAAAGCCGTGAAAGCAGCCATGTTGTGGCACTTCTGCACTCCCTTTGGGATGCCTTTGGCAGATGAAGTAAGCCTGGAACTCAGGGCTTCCTGGTTAAAAAAATTCAAGCCCTAGGCTGAACCCTAACCCTAACCCTAGGCAGATAAATCAGCCTAGGTATAGGGATGGTGCCAAGGAAAAAGCTGTGAAAGCTGCCATGTTGTTGCACTTTTGTACTCCCCTTGGGATGCCTTGAACAGCTGCAGTGTGCCTAGGCCTAAGGGCTTCCTAGTTTTTAAAATCCTAGCCCTAGGCCTAAGCCTGACAGTAACCCTGGGAAGGTAAATCAGCCTGGTGTTAGGCGTCTTGCCAAGGAAAAAGCCGTGAAAGCAGCAATGTTGTGGCACTTTTGCACTCCCTTTTGGATGCCTTTCACAGCTGCAGTGTGCCTGGAACTCAGGGCTTCCTGCTTTTAAAAATCCTAGCCCTAGGCCGAACCCCAACCCTAAGACGAGAAAGGCAAATCAGCCAGGAATTAGGCATGTCCCCAAGGAAAAAGCTGTGGAGGCAGGCATGTTGTGGTACTTTTGCGCTCTTCTTGGCTAGTCCTTCGCAGCTGCTGTGTTCTTGGAACTCAGGGCTTTCTGGTTAATAGAACTCTTACCCTAGGCGTAACTCAAACCTTAACCCTAGGAAGGAAAATCAGCCTATGGTTCGGGATGGTCTCATGGAAATATCAGTGGTGGCAGCCAAGTTGCGTCACTTTTGCGCTCCCCTTGGGATGCCTTTTGCAGCTGCAGTGTGCCTGGAGCCCAGGGCTTCCTGGTTTTAAAAGTCCTAGGCCTAAGCCTAACAGTAACCCTAGGAAGGTAAATCAGCCGGGTATTAGGGTTCTTCCTAAGGGAAAAGCCGTGAAAGCAGCCATGTTGTGGCACTTCTGCACTCCCTTTGGGATGCCTTTGGCAGATGAAGTAAGCCTGGAACTCAGGGCTTCCTGGTTAAAGAAATTCAAGCCCTAGGCTGAACCCTAACCCTAACCCTAGGCAGATAAATCAGCCTAGGTATAGGGATAGTGCCAAGGAAAAAGCTGTGAAAGCTGCCATGTTGTTGCACTTTTGTACTCCCCTTGGGATGCCTTGAACAGCTGCAGTGTGCCTGGAGCCATGGGCTTCCCAGTTTTAAAAATCCTAGCCCTAGGCCTAAGCCTAAACGTAACCCTGGGAAGGTAAATCAGCCTGGTGTTAGGCGTCTTGCCAAGGAAAAAGCCGTGAAAGCAGCATGTTGTGGCACTTTTGCACTCCCTTTTGGATGCCTTTCACAGCTCCAGTGTGCCTGGAACTCAGGGCTTCCTGCTTTTAAAAATCCTAGCCCTAGCCTGAACCCCAACCCTAAGACGAGAAAGGCAAATAAGCCAGGAATTAGGCATGTCCCCAAGGAAAAAGCTGTGGAGGCAGTCATGTTGTGGTACTTTTGCGCTCTTCTTGGGTAGTCCTTCACAGCTGCTGTGTTCTTGGAACTCAGGGCTTTCTGGTTAATAGAACCCTTACCCTAGGCGTAACTCAAACCTTAACCCTAGGAAGGAAAATCAGCCTATGGTTCGGGATGGTCTCATGGAAATATCAGTGGTGGCAGCCAAGTTGCGTCACTTTTGCGCTCCCCTTGGGATGCCTTTCGCAGCTGCAGTGTGCCTGGAGCCCAGGGCTTCCTGGTTTTAAAAGTCCTAGGCCTAAGCCTAACAGTAACCCTAGGAAGGTAAATCAGCCGGGTATTAGGGTTCTTCCTAAGGGAAAAGCCGTGAAAGCAGCCATGTTGTGGCACTTTTGCACTCCCTTTTGGATGCCTTTCACAGCTCCAGTGTGCCTGGAACTCAGGGCTTCCTGATTTTAAAAATCCTAGCCCTAGGCCGAACCCCAACCCTAAGACGAGAAAGGCAAATCAGCCAGGAATTAGGCATGTCCCCAAGGAAAAAGCTGTGGAGGCAGGCATGTTGTGCTACTTTTGCGCTCTTCTTGGCTCGTCCTTCGCAGCTGCTGTGTTCTTGGAACTCAGGGCTTTCTGGTTAATAGAACTCTTACCCTAGGCGTAACTCAAACCTTAACCCTAGGAAGGAAAATCAGCCTATGGTTCGGGATGGTCTCATGGAAATATCAGTGGTGGCAGCCAAGTTGCGTCACTTTTGCGCTCCCCTTGGGATGCCTTTTGCAGCTGCAGTGTGCCTGGAGCCCAGGGCTTCCTGGTTTTAAAAGTCCTATGCCTAAGCCTAACAGTAACCCTAGGAAGGTAAATCAGCCGGGTATTAGGGTTCTTCCTAAGGGAAAAGCCGTGAAAGCAGCCATGTTGTGGCACTTCTGCACTCCCTTTGGGATGCCTTTGGCAGATGAAGTAAGCCTGGAACTCAGGGCTTCCTGGTTAAAAAAATTCAAGCCCTAGGCTGAACCCTAACCCTAACCCTAGGCAGATAAATCAGCCTAGGTATAGAGATGGTGCCAAGGAAAAAGCTGTGAAAGCTGCCATGTTGTTGCACTTTTGTACTCCCCTTGGGATGCCTTGAACAGCTGCAGTGTGCCTGGAGCTAAGGGCTTCCTAGTTTTAAAAATCCTAGCCCTAGGCCTAAGCCTAACAGTAACCCTGGGAAGGTAAATCAGCCTGGTGTTAGGCGTCTTGCCAAGGAAAAAGCCGTGAAAGCAGCCATGTTGTGGCACTTTTGCACTCCCTTTTGGATGCCTTTCACAGCTGCAGTGTGCCTGGAACTCAGGGCTTCCTGCTTTTAAAAATCCTAGCCCTAGGCCGAACCCCAACCCTAAGACGAGAAAGGCAAATCAGCCAGGAATTAGGCATGTCCGCAAGGAAAAATCTGTGGAGGCAGGCATGTTGTGGTACTTTTGCGCTCTTCTTGGCTAGTCCTTCGCAGCTGCTGTGTTCTTGGAACTCAGGGCTTTCTGGTTAATAGAACTCTTACCCTAGGCGTAACTCAAACCTTAACCCTAGGAAGGAAAATCAGCCTATGGTTCGGGATGGTCTCATGGAAATATCAGTGGTGGCAGCCAAGTTGCGTCACTTTTGCGCTCCCCTTGGGATGCCTTTTGCAGCTGCAGTGTGCCTGGAGCCCAGGGCTTCCTGGTTTTAAAAGTCCTAGGCCTAAGCCTAACAGTAACCCTAGGAAGGTAAATCAGCCGGGTATTAGGGTTCTTCCTAAGGGAAAAGCCGTGAAAGCAGCCATGTTGTGGCACTTCTGCACTCCCTTTGGGATGCCTTTGGCAGATGAAGTAAGCCTGGAACTCAGGGCTTCCTGGTTAAAAAAATTCAAGCCCTAGGCTGAACCCTAACCCTAACCCTAGGCAGATAAATCAGCCTAGGTATAGGGATGGTGCCAAGGAAAAAGCTGTGAAAGCTGCCATGTTGTTGCACTTTTGTACTCCCCTTGGGATGCCTTGAACAGCTGCAGTGTGCCTGGAGCCAAGGGCTTCCTAGTTTTAAAAATCCTAACAGTAACCCTGGGAAGGTAAATCAGCCTGGTGTTAGGCGTCTTGCCAAGGAAAAAGCCGTGAAAGCAGCCATGTTGTGGCACTTTTGCACTCCCTTTTGGATGCCTTTCACAGCTGCAGTGTGCCTGGAACTCAGGGCTTCCTGCTTTTAAAAATCCTAGCCCTAGGCCGAACCCCAACCCTAAGACGAGAAAGGCAAATCAGCCAGGAATTAGGCATGTCCGCAAGGAAAAATCTGTGGAGGCAGGCATGTTGTGGTACTTTTGCGCTCTTCTTGGCTAGTCCTTCGCAGCTGCTGTGTTCTTGGAACTCAGGGCTTTCTGGTTAATAGAACTCTTACCCTAGGCGTAACTCAAACCTTAACCCTAGGAAGGAAAATCAGCCTATGGTTCGGGATGGTCTCATGGAAATATCAGTGGTGGCAGCCAAGTTGCGTCACTTTTGCGCTCCCCTTGGGATGCCTTTTGCAGCTGCAGTGTGCCTGGAGCCCAGGGCTTCCTGGTTTTAAAAGTCCTAGGCCTAAGCCTAACAGTAACCCTAGGAAGGTAAATCAGCCGGGTATTAGGGTTCTTCCTAAGGGAAAAGCCGTGAAAGCAGCCATGTTGTGGCACTTCTGCACTCCCTTTGGGATGCCTTTGGCAGATGAAGTAAGCCTGGAACTCAGGGCTTCCTGGTTAAAAAAATTCAAGCCCTAGGCTGAACCCTAACCCTAACCCTAGGCAGATAAATCAGCCTAGGTATAGGGATGGTGCCAAGGAAAAAGCTGTGAAAGCTGCCATGTTGTTGCACTTTTGTACTCCCCTTGGGATGCCTTGAACAGCTGCAGTGTGCCTGGAGCCAAGGGCTTCCTAGTTTTAAAAATCCTAGCCCTAGGCCTAAGCCTAACAGTAACCCTGGGAAGGTAAATCAGCCTGGTGTTAGGCGTCTTGCCAAGGAAAAAGCCGTGAAAGCAGCCATGTTGTGGCACTTTTGCACTCCCTTTTGGATGCCTTTCACAGCTCCAGTGTGCCTGGAACTCAGGGCTTCCTGCTTTTAAAAATCCTAGCCCTAGGCCGAACCCCAACCCTAAGACGAGAAAGGCAAATCAGCCAGGAATTAGGCATGTCCCCAAGGAAAAAGCTGTGGAGGCAGGCATGTTGTGGTACTTTTGCGCTCTTCTTGGCTAGTCCTTCGCAGCTGCTGTGTTCTTGGAACTCAGGGCTTTCTGGTTAATAGAACTCTTACCCTAGGCGTAACTCAAACCTTAACCCTAGGAAGGAAAATCAGCCTATGGTTCGGGATGGTCTCATGGAAATATCAGTGGTGGCAGCCAAGTTGCGTCACTTTTGCGCTCCCCTTGGGATGCCTTTTGCAGCTGCAGTGTGCCTGGAGCCCAGGGCTTCCTGGTTTTAAAAGTCCTAGGCCTAAGCCTAACAGTAACCCTAGGAAGGTAAATCAGCCGGGTATTAGGGTTCTTCCTAAGGGAAAAGCCGTGAAAGCAGCCATGTTGTGGCACTTCTGCACTCCCTTTGGGATGCCTTTGGCAGATGAAGTAAGCCTGGAACTCAGGGCTTCCTGGTTAAAAAAATTCAAGCCCTAGGCTGAACCCTAACCCTAACCCTAGGCAGATAAATCAGCCTAGGTATAGGGATGGTGCCAAGGAAAAAGCTGTGAAAGCTGCCATGTTGTTGCACTTTTGTACTCCCCTTGGGATGCCTTGAACAGCTGCAGTGTGCCTGGAGCTAAGGGCTTCCTAGTTTTAAAAATCCTAGCCCTAGGCCTAAGCCTAACAGTAACCCTGGGAAGGTAAATCAGCCTGGTGTTAGGCGTCTTGCCAAGGAAAAAGCCGTGAAAGCAGCCATGTTGTGGCACTTTTGCACTCCCTTTTGGATGCCTTTCACAGCTCCAGTGTGCCTGGAACTCAGGGCTTCCTGCTTTTAAAAATCCTAGCCCTAGGCCGAACCCCAACCCTAAGACGAGAAAGGCATATCAGCTAGGAATTAGGCATGTCCGCAAGGAAAAATCTGTGGAGGCAGGCATGTTGTGGTACTTTTGCGCTCTTCTTGGCTAGTCCTTCGCAGCTGCTGTGTTCTTGGAACTCAGGGCTTTCTGGTTAATAGAACTCTTACCCTAGGCGTAACTCAAACCTTAACCCTAGGAAGGAAAATCAGCCTATGGTTCGGGATGGTCTCATGGAAATATCAGTGGTGGCAGCCAAGTTGCGTCACTTTTGCGCTCCCCTTGGGATGCCTTTTGCAGCTGCAGTGTGCCTGGAGCCCAGGGCTTCCTGGTTTTAAAAGTCCTAGGCCTAAGCCTAACAGTAACCCTAGGAAGGTAAATCAGCCGGGTATTAGGGTTCTTCCTAAGGGAAAAGCCGTGAAAGCAGCCATGTTGTGGCACTTCTGCACTCCCTTTGGGATGCCTTTGGCAGATGAAGTAAGCCTGGAACTCAGGGCTTCCTGGTTAAAAAAATTCAAGCCCTAGGCTGAACCCTAACCCTAACCCTAGGCAGATAAATCAGCCTAGGTATAGGGATGGTGCCAAGGAAAAAGCTGTGAAAGCTGCCATGTTGTTGCACTTTTGTACTCCCCTTGGGATGCCTTGAACAGCTGCAGTGTGCCTGGAGCCAAGGGCTTCCTAGTTTTAAAAATCCTAGCCCTAGGCCTAAGCCTAACAGTAACCCTGGGAAGGTAAATCAGCCTGGTGTTAGGCGTCTTGCCAAGGAAAAAGCCGTGAAAGCAGCCATGTTGTGGCACTTTTGCACTCCCTTTTGGATGCCTTTCACAGCTCCAGTGTGCCTGGAACTCAGGGCTTCCTGCTTTTAAAAATCCTAGCCCTAGGCCGAACCCCAACCCTAAGACGAGAAAGGCAAATCAGCCAGGAATTAGGCATGTCCCCAAGGAAAAAGCTGTGGAGGCAGGCATGTTGTGCTACTTTTGCGCTCTTCTTGGCTAGTCCTTCGCAGCTGCTGTGTTCTTGGAACTCAGGGCTTTCTGGTTAATAGAACCCTTACCCTAGGCGTAACTCAAACCTTAACCCTAGGAAGGAAAATCAGCCTATGGTTCGGGATGGTCTCATGGAAATATCAGTGGTGGCAGCCAAGTTGCGTCACTTTTGCGCTCCCCTTGGGATGCCTTTTGCAGCTGCAGTGTGCCTGGAGCCCAGGGCTTCCTGGTTTTAAAAGTCCTAGGCCTAAACCTAACAGTAACCCTAGGAAGGTAAATCAGCCGGGTATTAGGGTTCTTCCTAAGGGAAAAGCCGTGAAAGCAGCCATGTTGTGGCACTTCTGCACTCCCTTTGGGATGCCTTTGGCAGATGAAGTAAGCCTGGAACTCAGGGCTTCCTGGTTAAAGAAATCCAAGCCCTAGGCCGAACCCTAACCCTAACCCTAGGCAGATAAATCAGCCTAGGTATAGTGATGGTGCCCAGGAAAAAGCTGTGAAAGCTGCCATGTTGTTGCACTTTTGTACTCCCCTTGGGATGCCTTGAACAGCTGCAGTGTGCCTGGAGCTAAGGGCTTCCTAGTTTCAAAAATCCTAGCCCTAGGCCTAAGCCTAACAGTAACCCTGGGAAAGTAAATTAGCCTGATGTTAGGCTTCTTGCCAAGGAAAAAGCCGTGAAAGCAGCCATGTTGTGGCACTTTTGCACTCCCTTTTGGATGCCTTTCACAGCTGCAGTGTGCCTGGAACTCAGGGCTTCCTGCTTTTAAAAATCCTAGCCCTAGGCCGAACCCCAACCCTAAGACGAGAAAGGCAAATCAGCCAGGAATTAGGCATGTCCCCAAGGAAAAAGCTGTGGAGGCAGGCATGTTGTGGTACTTTTGCGCTCTTCTTGGCTAGTCCTTCGCAGCTGCTGTGTTCTTGGAACTCAGGGCTTTCTGGTTAATAGAGCCCTTACCCTAGACGTAACTCAAACCTTAACCCTAGGAAGGAAAATCAACCTATGGTTCGGGATGGTCTCATGGAAATATCAGTGGTGGCAGCCAAGTTGCGTCACTTTTGCGCTCCCCTTGGGATGCCTTTTGCAGCTGCAGTGTGCCTGGAGCCCAGGGCTTCCTGGTTTTAAAAGTCCTAGGCCTAAGCCTAACAGTAACCCTAGGAAGGTAAATCAGCCGGGTATTAGGGTTCTTCCTAAGGGAAAAGCCGTGAAAGCAGCCATGTTGTGGCACTTCTGCACTCCCTTTGGGATGCCTTTGGCAGATGAAGTAAGCCTGGAACTCAGGGCTTCCTGGTTAAAGAAATCCAAGCCCTAGGCTGAACCCTAACCCTAACCCTAGGCAGATAAATCAGCCTAGGTATAGGGATGGTGCCAAGGAAAAAGCTGTGAAAGCTGCCATGTTGTTGCACTTTTGTACTCCCCTTGGGATGCCTTGAACAGCTGCAGTGTGCCTGGAGCCCAGGGCTTCCTAGTTTCAAAAATCCTAGCCCTAGGCCTAAGCCTAACAGTAACCCTGGGAAAGTAAATCAGCCTGATGTTAGGTTTCTTGCCAAGGAAAAAGCCGTGAAAGCAGCCATGTTGTGGCACTTTTGCACTCCCTTTTGGATGCCTTTCACAGCTGCAGTGTGCCTGGAACTCAGGGCTTCCTGCTTTTAAAAATCCTAGCCCTAGGCCGAACCGCAACCCTAAGACGAGAAAGGCAAATCAGCCAGGAATTAGGCATGTCCCCAAGGAAAAAGCTGTGGAGGCAGGCATGTTGTGGTACTTTTGCGCTCTTCTTGGCTAGTCCTTCGCAGCTGCTGTGTTCTTGGAACTCAGGGCTTTCTGGTTAATAGAGCCCTTACCCTAGACGTAACTTTAACCTTAACCCTAGGAAGGAAAATCAGCCTATGGTTCGGGATGGTCTCATGGAAATATCAGTGGTGGCAGCCAAGTTGCGTCACTTTTGTACTCCCCTTGGGATGCCTTTTGCAGCTGCAGTGTGCCTGGAGCCCAGGGCTTCCTGGTTTTAAAAGTCCTAGGCCTAAGCCTAACAGTAACCCTAGGAAGGTAAATCAGCCGGGTATTATGGTTCTTCCTAAGGGAAAAGCCGTGAAAGCAGCCATGTTGTGGCACTTCTGCACTCCCTTTGGGATGCCTTTGGCAGATGAAGTAAGCCTGGAACTCAGGGCTTCCTGGTTAAAGAAATCCAAGCCCTAGGCTGAACCCTAACCCTAACCCTAGGCAGATAAATCAGCCTAGGTATAGGGATGGTGCCAAGGAAAAAGCTGTGAAAGCTGCCATGTTGTTGCACTTTTGTACTCCCCTTGGGATGCCTTAAACAGCTGCAGTGTGCCTGGAGCTAAGGGCTTCCTAGTTTCAAAAATCCTAGCCCTAGGCCTAAGCCTAACAGTAACCCTGGGAAGGTAAATCAGCCTGATGTTAGGCGTCTTGCCAAGGAAAAAGCCGTGAAAGCAGCCATGTTGTGGCACTTTTGCACTCCCTTTTGGATGCCTTTCACAGCTCCAGTGTGCCTGGAACTCAGGGCTTCCTGCTTTTAAAAATCCTAGCCCTAGGCCGAACCCCAACCCTAAGACGAGAAAGGCAAATCAGCCAGGAATTAGGCATGTCCGCAAGGAAAAAGCTGTGGAGGCAGGCATGTTGTGCTACTTTTGCGCTCTTCTTGGCTAGTCCTTCGCAGCTGCTGTGTTCTTGGAACTCAGGGCTTTCTGGTTAATAGAGCCCTTACCCTAGGCGTAACTCAAACCTTAACCCTAGGAAGGAAAATCAGCCTATGGTTCGGGATGGTCTCATGGAAATATCAGTGGTGGCAGCCAAGTTGCGTCACTTTTGCGCTCCCCTTGGGATGCCTTTTGCAGCTGCAGTGTGCCTGGAGCCCAGGGCTTCCTGGTTTTAAAAGTCCTAGGCCTAAGCCTAACAGTAACCCTAGGAAGGTAAATCAGCCGGGTATTAGGGTTCTTCCTAAGGGAAAAGCCGTGAAAGCAGCCATGTTGTGGCACTTCTGCACTCCCTTTGGGATGCCTTTGGCAGATGAAGTAAGCCTGGATCTCAGGGCTTCCTGGTTAAAAAAATTCAAGCCCTAGGCTGAACCCTAACCCTAACCCTAGGCAGATAAATCAGCCTAGGTATAGGGATAGTGCCAAGGAAAAAGCTGTGAAAGCTGCCATGTTGTTGCACTTCTGTACTCCCCTTGGGATGCCTTGAACAGCTGCAGTGTGCCTGGAGCTAAGGGCTTCCTAGTTTTAAAAATCCTAGCCCTAGGCCTAAGCCTAACAGTAACCCTGGGAAGGTAAATCAGCCTGGTGTTAGGCTTCTTGCCAAGGAAAAAGCCGTGAAAGCAGCCATGTTGTGGCACTTTTGCACTCCCTTTTGGATGCCTTTCACAGCTGCAGTGTGCCTGGAACTCAGGGCTTCCTGCTTTTAAAAATCCTAGCCCTAGGCCGAACCCCAACCCTAAGACGAGAAAGGCAAATCAGCCAGGAATTAGGCATGTCCCCAAGGAAAAAGCTGTGGAGGCAGGCATGTTGTGGTACTTTTGCGCTCTTCTTGGCTAGTCCTTCGCAGCTGCTGTGTTCTTGGAACTCAGGGCTTTCTGGTTAATAGAGGCCTTACCCTAGGCGTAACTCAAACCTTAACCCTAGGAAGGAAAATCAGCCTATGGTTCGGGATGGTCTCATGGAAATATCAGTGGTGGCAGCCAAGTTGCGTCACTTTTGCGCTCCCCTTGGGATGCCTTTTGCAGCTGCAGTGTGCCTGGAGCCCAGGGCTTCCTGGTTTTAAAAGTCCTAGGCCTAAGCCTAACAGTAACCCTAGGAAGGTAAATCAGCCGGGTATTAGGGTTCTTCCTAAGGGAAAAGCCGTGAAAGCAGCCATGTTGTGGCACTTCTGCACTCCCTTTGGGATGCCTTTGGCAGATGAAGTAAGCCTGGAACTCAGGGCTTCCTGGTTAAAAAAATTCAAGCCCTAGGCTGAACCCTAACCCTAACCCTAGGCAGATAAATCAGCCTAGGTATAGGGATGGTGCCAAGGAAAAAGCTGTGAAAGCTGCCATGTTGTTGCACTTTTGTACTCCCCTTGGGATGCCTTCAACAGCTGCAGTGTGCCTGGAGCCATGGGCTTCCTAGTTTTAAAAATCCTAGCCCTAGGCCTAAGCCTAACAGTAACCCTGGGAAGGTAAATCAGCCTGATGTTAGGCCTCTTGCCAAGGAAAAAGCCGTGAAAGCAGCCATGTTGTGGCACTTTTGCACTCCCTTTTGGATGCCTTTCACAGCTCCAGTGTGCCTGGAACTCAGGGCTTCCTGCTTTTAAAAATCCTAGCCCTAGGCCGAACCCCAACCCTAAGACGAGAAAGGCAAATCAGCCAGGAATTAGGCATGTCCCCAAGGAAAAAGCTGTGGAGGCAGGCATGTTGTGGTACTTTTGCGCTCTTCTTGGCTAGTCCTTCGCAGCTGCTGTGTTCTTGGAACTCAGGGCTTTCTGGTTAATAGACCCTTACCCTAGGCGTAACTCAAACCTTAACCCTAGGAAGGAAAATCAGCCTATGGTTCGGGATGGTCTCATGGAAATATCAGTGGTGGCAGCCAAGTTGCGTCACTTTTGCGCTCCCCTTGGGATGCCTTTCGCAGCTGCAGTGTGCCTGGAGCCCAGGGCTTCCTGGTTTTAAAAGTCCTAGGCCTAAGCCTAACAGTAACCCTAGGAAGGTAAATCAGCCGGGTATTAGGGTTCTTCCTAAGGGAAAAGCCGTGAAAGCAGCCATGTTGTGGCACTTCTGCACTCCCTTTGGGATGCCTTTGGCAGATGAAGTAAGCCTGGAACTCAGGGCTTCCTGGTTAAAGAAATCCAAGCCCTAGGCTGAACCCTAACCCTAACCCTAGGCAGATAAATCAGCCTAGGTATAGGGATGGTGCCAAGGAAAAAGCTGTGAAAGCTGCCATGTTGTTGCACTTTTGTACTCCCCTTGGGATGCCTTGAACAGCTGCAGTGTGCCTGGAGCTAAGGGCTTCCTAGTTTCAAATATCCTAGCCCTAGGCCTAAGCCTAACAGTAACCCTGGGAAAGTATGTCAGCCTGGTGTTAGGCTTCTTGCCAAGGAAAAAGCTGTGAAAGCAGCCATGTTGTGGCACTTTTGCACTCCCTTTTGGATGCCTTTCACAGCTGCAGTGTGCCTGGAACTCAGGGCTTCCTGCTTTTAAAAATCCTAGCCCTAGGCCGAACCCCAACCCTAAGACGAGAAAGGCAAATCAGCCAGGAATTAGGCATGTCCCCAAGGAAAAAGCTGTGGAGGCAGGCATGTTGTGGTACTTTTGCGCTCTTCTTGGCTAGTCCTTCGCAGCTGCTGTGTTCTTGGAACTCAGGGCTTTCTGGTTAATAGAGCCCTTACCCTAGGCGTAACTCAAACCTTAACCCTAGGAAGGAAAATCAACCTATGGTTCGGGATGGTCTCATGGAAATATCAGTGGTGGCAGCCAAGTTGCGTCACTTTTGCGCTCCCCTTGGGATGCCTTTTGCAGCTGCAGTGTGCCTGGAGCACAGGGCTTCCTGGTTTTAAAAGTCCTAGGCCTAAGCCTAACAGTAACCCTAGGAAGGTAAATCAGCCGGGTATTAGGGTTCTTCCTAAGGGAAAAGCCGTGAAAGCAGCCATGTTGTGGCACTTCTGCACTCCCTTTGGGATGCCTTTGGCAGATGAAGTAAGCCTGGAAGTCAGGGCTTCCTGGTTAAAGAAATCCAAGCCCTAGGCTGAACCCTAACCCTAACCCTAGGCAGATAAATCAGCCTAGGTATAGGGATGGTGCCAAGGAAAAAGCTGTGAAAGCTGCCATGTTGTTGCACTTTTGTACTCCCCTTGGGATGCCTTGAACAGCTGCAGTGTGCCTGCAGCTAAGGGCTTCCTAGTTTCAAAAATCCTAGCCCTAGGCCTAAGCCTAACAGTAACCCTGGGAAAGTATGTCAGCCTGGTGTTAGGCTTCTTGCCAAGGAAAAAGCCGTGAAAGCAGCCATGTTGTGGCACTTTTGCACTCCCTTTTGGATGCCTTTCACAGCTGCAGTGTGCCTGGAACTCAGGGCTTCCTGCTTTTAAAAATCCTAGCCCTAGGCCGAACCCCAACCCTAAGACGAGAAAGGCAAATCAGCCAGGAATTAGGCATGTCCCCAAGGAAAAAGCTGTGGAGGCAGGCATGTTGTGGTACTTTTGCGCTCTTCTTGGCTAGTCCTTCGCAGCTGCTGTGTTCTTGGAACTCAGGGCTTTCTGGTTAATAGAGCCCTTACCCTAGGCGTAACTCAAACCTTAACCCTAGGAAGGAAAATCAACCTATGGTTCGGGATGGTCTCATGGAAATATCAGTGGTGGCAGCCAAGTTGCGTCACTTTTGCGCTCCCCTTGGGATGCCTTTCGCAGCTGCAGTGTGCCTGGAGCCCAGGGCTTCCTGGTTTTAAAAGTCCTAGGCCTAAGCCTAACAGTAACCCTAGGAAGGTAAATCAGCCGGGTATTAGGGTTCTTCCTAAGGGAAAAGCCGTGAAAGCAGCCATGTTGTGGCACTTCTGCACTCCCTTTGGGATGCCTTTGGCAGATGAAGTAAGCCTGGAACTCAGGGCTTCCTGGTTAAAGAAATCCAAGCCCTAGGCTGAACCCTAACCCTAACCCTAGGCAGATAAATCAGCCTAGGTATAGGGATGGTGCCAAGGAAAAAGCTGTGAAAGCTGCCATGTTGTTGCACTTTTGTACTCCCCTTGGGATGCCTTGAACAGCTGCAGTGTGCCTGGAGCTAAGGGCTTCCTAGTTTCAAATATCCTAGCCCTAGGCCTAAGCCTAACAGTAACCCTGGGAAAGTATGTCAGCCTGGTGTTAGGCTTCTTGCCAAGGAAAAAGCTGTGAAAGCAGCCATGTTGTGGCACTTTTGCACTCCCTTTTGGAGGCCTTTCACAGCTCCAGTGTGCCTGGAACTCAGGGCTTCCTGCTTTTAAAAATCCTAGCCCTAGGCCGAACCCCAACCCTAAGACGAGAAAGGCAAATCAGCCAGGAATTAGGCATGTCCCCAAGGAAAAAGCTGTGGAGGCAGGCATGTTGTGGTACTTTTGCGCTCTTCTTGGCTAGTCCTTCGCAGCTGCTGTGTTCTTGGAACTCAGGGCTTTCTGGTTAATAGAGGCCTTACCCTAGGCGTAACTCAAACCTTAACCCTAGGAAGGAAAATCAGCCTATGGTTCGGGATGGTCTCATGGAAATATCAGTGGTGGCAGCCAAGTTGCGTCACTTTTGCGCTCCCCTTGGGATGCCTTTTGCAGCTGCAGTGTGCCTGGAGCCCAGGGCTTCCTGGTTTTAAAAGTCCTAGGCCTAAGCCTAACAGTAACCCTAGGAAGGTAAATCAGCCGGGTATTAGGGTTCTTCCTAAGGGAAAAGCCGTGAAAGCAGCCATGTTGTGGCACTTCTGCACTCCCTTTGGGATGCCTTTGGCAGATGAAGTAAGCCTGGAACTCAGGGCTTCCTGGTTAAAAAAATTCAAGCCCTAGGCTGAACCCTAACCCTAACCCTAGGCAGATAAATCAGCCTAGGTATAGGGATGGTGCCAAGGAAAAAGCTGTGAAAGCTGCCATGTTGTTGCACTTTTGTACTCCCCTTGGGATGCCTTGAACAGCTGCAGTGTGCCTGGAGCTAAGGGCTTCCTAGTTTTAAAAATCCTAGCCCTAGGCCTAAGCCTAACAGTAACCCTGGGAAGGTAAATCAGCCTGATGTTAGGCGTCTTGCCAAGGAAAAAGCCGTGAAAGCAGCCATGTTGTGGCACTTTTGCACTCCCTTTTGGATGCCTTTCACAGCTCCAGTGTGCCTGGAACTCAGGGCTTCCTGCTTTTAAAAATCCTAGCCCTAGGCCGAACCCCAACCCTAAGACGAGAAAGGCAAATCAGCCAGGAATTAGGCATGTCCCCAAGGAAAAAGCTGTGGAGGCAGGCATGTTGTGCTACTTTTGCGCTCTTCTTGGCTAGTCCATCGCAGCTGCTGTGTTCTTGGAACTCAGGGCTTTCTGGTTAATAGACCCTTACCCTAGGCGTAACTCAAACCTTAACCCTAGGAAGGAAAATCAGCCTATGGTTCGGGATGGTCTCATGGAAATATCAGTGGTGGCAGCCAAGTTGCGTCACTTTTGCGCTCCCCTTGGGATGCCTTTCGCAGCTGCAGTGTGCCTGGAGCCCAGGGCTTCCTGGTTTTAAAAGTCCTAGGCCTAAGCCTAACAGTAACCCTAGGAAGGTAAATCAGCCGGGTATTAGGGTTCTTCCTAAGGGAAAAGCCATGAAAGCAGCCATGTTGTGGCACTTCTGCACTCCCTTTGGGATGCCTTTGGCAGATGAAGTAAGCCTGGAACTCAGGGCTTCCTGGTTAAAGAAATCCAAGCCCTAGGCTGAACCCTAACCCTAACCCTAGGCAGATAAATCAGCCTAGGTATAGGGATGGTGCCAAGGAAAAAGCTGTGAAAGCTGCCATGTTGTTGCACTTTTGTACTCCCCATGGGATGCCTTGGACAGCTGCAGTGTGCCTGGAGCTAAGGGCTTCCTAGTTTCAAAAATCCTAGCCCTAGGCCTAAGCCTAACAGTAACCCTGGGAAAGTAAATCAGCCTGATGTTAGGCTTCTTGCCAAGGAAAAAGCCGTGAAAGCAGCCATGTTGTGGCACTTTTGCACTCCCTTTTGGATGCCTTTCACAGCTGCAGTGTGCCTGGAACTCAGGGCTTCCTGCTTTTAAAAATCCTAGCCCTAGGCCGAACCCCAACCCTAAGACGAGAAAGGCAAATCAGCCAGGAATTAGGCATGTCCCCAAGGAAAAAGCTGTGGAGGCAGGCATGTTGTGGTACTTTTGCGCTCTTCTTGGCTAGTCCTTCGCAGCTGCTGTGTTCTTGGAACTCAGGGCTTTCTGGTTAATAGAGCCCTTACCCTAGGCGTAACTCAAACCTTAACCCTAGGAAGGAAAATCAGCCTATGGTTCGGGATGGTCTCATGGAAATATCAGTGGTGGCAGCCAAGTTGCGTCACTTTTGCGCTCCCCTTGGGATGCCTTTTGCAGCTGCAGTGTGCCTGGAGCCCAGGGCTTCCTGGTTTTAAAAGTCCTAGGCCTAAGCCTAACAGTAACCCTAGGAAGGTAAATCAGCCGGGTATTAGGGTTCTTCCTAAGGGAAAAGCCGTGAAAGCAGCCATGTTGTGGCACTTCTGCACTCCCTTTGGGATGCCTTTGGCAGATGAAGTAAGCCTGGAACTCAGGGCTTCCTGGTTAAAGAAATCCAAGCCCTAGGCTGAACCCTAACCCTAACCCTAGGCAGATAAATCAGCCTAGGTATAGGGATGGTGCCAAGGAAAAAGCTGTGAAAGCTGCCATGTTGTTGCACTTTTGTACTCCCCTTGGGATGCCTTGAACAGCTGCAGTGTGCCTGGAGCCCAGGGCTTCCTAGTTTCAAAAATCCTAGCCCTAGGCCTAAGCCTAACAGTAACCCTGGGAAAGTATGTCAGCCTGGTGTTAGGCTTCTTGCCAAGGAAAAAGCCGTGAAAGCAGCCATGTTGTGGCACTTTTGCACTCCCTTTTGGATGCCTTTCACAGCTGCAGTGTGCCTGGAACTCAGGGCTTCCTGCTTTTAAAAATCCTAGCCCTAGGCCGAACCCCAACCCTAAGACGAGAAAGGCAAATCAGCCAGGAATTAGGCATGTCCCCAAGGAAAAAGCTGTGGAGGCAGGCATGTTGTGGTACTTTTGCGCTCTTCTTGGCTAGTCCTTCGCAGCTGCTGTGTTCTTGGAACTCAGGGCTTTCTGGTTAATAGACCCTTACCCTAGGCGTAACTCAAACCTTAACCCTAGGAAGGAAAATCAACCTATGGTTCGGGATGGTCTCATGGAAATATCAGTGGTGGCAGCCAAGTTGCGTCACTTTTGCGCTCCCCTTGGGATGCCTTTCGCAGCTGCAGTGTGCCTGGAGCCCAGGGCTTCCTGGTTTTAAAAGTCCTAGGCCTAAGCCTAACAGTAACCCTAGGAAGGTAAATCAGCCGGGTATTAGGGTTCTTCCTAAGGGAAAAGCCGTGAAAGCAGCCATGTTGTGGCACTTCTGCACTCCCTTTGGGATGCCTTTGGCAGATGAAGTAAGCCTGGAACTCAGGGCTTCCTGGTTAAAAAAATTCAAGCCCTAGGCTGAACCCTAACCCTAACCCTAGGCAGATAAATCAGCCTAGGTATAGGGATGGTGCCAAGGAAAAAGCTGTGAAAGCTGCCATGTTGTTGCACTTTTGTACTCCCCTTGGGATGCCTTGAACAGCTGCAGTGTGCCTGGAGCTAAGGCCTTCCTAGTTTTAAAAATCCTAGCCCTAGGCCTAAGCCTAACAGTAACCCTGGGAAGGTAAATCAGCCTGATGTTAGGCGTCTTGCCAAGGAAAAAGCCGTGAAAGCAGCCATGTTGTGGCACTTTTGCACTCCCTTTTGGATGCCTTTCACAGCTCCAGTGTGCCTGGAACTCAGGGCTTCCTGCTTTTAAAAATCCTAGCCCTAGGCCGAACCCCAACCCTAAGACGAGAAAGGCAAATCAGCCAGGAATTAGGCATGTCCCCAAGGAAAAAGCTGTGGAGGCAGGCATGTTGTGCTACTTTTGCGCTCTTCTTGGCTAGTCCATCGCAGCTGCTGTGTTCTTGGAACTCAGGGCTTTCTGGTTAATAGAACCCTTACCCTAGGCGTAACTCAAACCTTAACCCTAGGAAGGAAAATCAGCCTATGGTTCGGGATGGTCTCATGGAAATATCAGTGGTGGCAGCCAAGTTGCGTCACTTTTGCGCTCCCCTTGGGATGCCTTTCGCAGCTGCAGTGTGCCTGGAGCCCAGGGCTTCCTGGTTTTAAAAGTCCTAGGCCTAAGCCTAACAGTAACCCTAGGAAGGTAAATCAGCCGGGTATTAGGGTTCTTCCTAAGGGAAAAGCCATGAAAGCAGCCATGTTGTGGCACTTCTGCACTCCCTTTGGGATGCCTTTGGCAGATGAAGTAAGCCTGGAACTCAGGGCTTCCTGGTTAAAGAAATCCAAGCCCTAGGCTGAACCCTAACCCTAACCCTAGGCAGATAAATCAGCCTAGGTATAGGGATGGTGCCAAGGAAAAAGCTGTGAAAGCTGCCATGTTGTTGCACTTTTGTACTCCCCTTGGGATGCCTTGAACAGCTGCAGTGTGCCTGGAGCTAAGGGCTTCCTAGTTTCAAAAATCCTAGCCCTAGGCCTAAGCCTAACAGTAACCCTGGGAAAGTAAATCAGCCTGATGTTAGGCTTCTTGCCAAGGAAAAAGCCGTGAAAGCAGCCATGTTGTGGCACTTTTGCACTCCCTTTTGGATGCCTTTCACAGCTCCAGTGTGCCTGGAACTCAGGGCTTCCTGCTTTTAAAAATCCTAGCCCTAGGCCGAACCCCAACCCTAAGACGAGAAAGGCAAATCAGCCAGGAATTAGGCATGTCCCCAAGGAAAAAGCTGTGGAGGCAGGCATGTTGTGCTACTTTTGCGCTCTTCTTGGCTAGTCCTTCGCAGCTGCTGTGTTCTTGGAACTCAGGGCTTTCTGGTTAATAGAACCCTTACCCTAGGCGTAACTCAAACCTTAACCCTAGGAAGGAAAATCAGCCTATGGTTCGGGATGGTCTCATGGAAATATCAGTGGTGGCAGCCAAGTTGCGTCACTTTTGCGCTCTCCTTGGGATGCCTTTCGCAGCTGCAGTGTGCCTGGAGCCCAGGGCTTCCTGGTTTTAAAAGTCCTAGGCCTAAGCCTAACAGTAACCCTAGGAAGGTAAATCAGCCGGGTATTAGGGTTCTTCCTAAGGGAAAAGCCGTGAAAGCAGCCATGTTGTGGCACTTCTGCACTCCCTTTGGGATGCCTTTGGCAGATGAAGTAAGCCTGGAACTCAGGGCTTCCTGGTTAAAGAAATCCAAGCCCTAGGCTGAACTCTAACCCTAACCCTAGGCAGATAAATCAGCCTAGGTATAGGGATGGTGCCAAGGAAAAAGCTGTGAAAGCTGCCATGTTGTTGCACTTTTGTACTCCCCTTGGGATGCCTTGAACAGCTGCAGTGTGCCTGCAGCTAAGGGCTTCCTAGTTTCAAAAATCCTAGCCCTAGGCCTAAGCCTAACAGTAACCCTGGGAAAGTATGTCAGCCTGGTGTTAGGCTTCTTGCCAAGGAAAAAGGCGTGAAAGCAGCCATGTTGTGGCACTTTTGCACTCCCTTTTGGATGCCTTTCACAGCTGCAGTGTGCCTGGAACTCAGGGCTTCCTGCTTTTAAAAATCCTAGCCCTAGGCCGAACCCCAACCCTAAGACGAGAAAGGCAAATCAGCCAGGAATTAGGCATGTCCCCAAGGAAAAAGCTGTGGAGGCAGGCATGTTGTGGTACTTTTGCGCTCTTCTTGGCTAGTCCTTCGCAGCTGCTGTGTTCTTGGAACTCAGGGCTTTCTGGTTAATAGAGCCCTTAACCTAGGCGTAACTCAAACCTTAACCCTAGGAAGGAAAATCAACCTATGGTTCGGGATGGTCTCATGGAAATATCAGTGGTGGCAGCCAAGTTGCGTCACTTTTGCGCTCCCCTTGGGATGCCTTTTGCAGCTGCAGTGTGCCTGGAGCCCAGGGCTTCCTGGTTTTAAAAGTCCTAGGCCTAAGCCTAACAGTAACCCTAGGAAGGTAAATCAGCCGGGTATTAGGGTTCTTCCTAAGGGAAATGCCGTGAAAGCAGCCATGTTGTGGCACTTCTGCACTCCCTTTGGGATGCCTTTGGCAGATGAAGTAAGCCTGGAACTCAGGGCTTCCTGGTTAAAGAAATCCAAGCCCTAGGCTGAACCCTAACCCTAACCCTAGGCAGATAAATCAGCCTAGGTATAGGGATGGTGCCAAGGAAAAAGCTGTGAAAGCTGCCATGTTGTTGCACTTTTGTACTCCCCTTGGGATGCCTTGAACAGCTGCAGTGTGCCTGGAGCCCAGGGCTTCCTAGTTTCAAAAATCCTAGCCCTAGGCCTAAGCCTAACAGTAACCCTGGGAAAGTAAATCAGCCTGATGTTAGGTTTCTTGCCAAGGAAAAAGCCGTGAAAGCAGCCATGTTGTGGCACTTTTGCACTCCCTTTTGGATGCCTTTCACAGCTGCAGTGTGCCTGGAACTCAGGGCTTCCTGCTTTTAAAAATCCTAGCCCTAGGCCGAACCCCAACCCTAAGACGAGAAAGGCAAATCAGCCAGGAATTAGGCATGTCCCCAAGGAAAAAGCTGTGGAGGCAGGCATGTTGTGGTACTTTTGCGCTCTTCTTGGCTAGCCCTTCGCAGCTGCTGTGTTCTTGGAACTCAGGGCTTTCTGGTTAATAGACCCTTACCCTAGGCGTAACTCAAACCTTAACCCTAGGAAGGAAAATCAGCCTATGGTTCGGGATGGTCTCATGGAAATATCAGTGGTGGCAGCCAAGTTGCGTCACTTTTGCGCTCCCCTTGGGATGCCTTTCGCAGCTGCAGTGTGCCTGGAGCCCAGGGCTTCCTGGTTTTAAAAGTCCTAGGCCTAAGCCTAACAGTAACCCTAGGAAGGTAAATCAGCCGGGTATTAGGGTTTTTCCTAAGGGAAAAGCCGTGAAAGCAGCCATGTTGTGGCACTTCTGCACTCCCTTTGGGATGCCTTTGGCAGATGAAGTAAGCCTGGAACTCAGGGCTTCCTGGTTAAAGAAATCCAAGCCCTAGGCTGAACCCTAACCCTAACCCTAGGCAGATAAATCAGCCTAGGTATAGGGATGGTGCCAAGGAAAAAGCTGTGAAAGCTGCCATGTTGTTGCACTTTTGTACTCCCCTTGGGATGCCTTGAACAGCTGCAGTGTGCCTGGAGCTAAGGGCTTCCTAGTTTTAAAAATCCTAGCCCTAGGCCTAAGCCTAACAGTAACCCTGGGAAGGTAAATCAGCCTGATGTTAGGCGTCTTGCCAAGGAAAAAGCCGTGAAAGCAGCCATGTTGTGGCACTTTTGCACTCCCTTTTGGATGCCTTTCACAGCTCCAGTGTGCCTGGAACTCAGGGCTTCCTGCTTTTAAAAATCCTAGCCCTAGGCCGAACCCCAACCCTAAGACGAGAAAGGCAAATCAGCCAGGAATTAGGCATGTCCCCAAGGAAAAAGCTGTGGAGGCAGGCATGTTGTGCTACTTTTGCGCTCTTCTTGGCTAGTCCATCGCAGCTGCTGTGTTCTTGGAAGTCAGGGCTTTCTGGTTAATAGAGCCCTTACCCTAGGCGTAACTCAAACCTTAACCCTAGGAAGGAAAATCAGCCTATGGTTCGGGATGGTCTCATGGAAATATCAGTGGTGGCAGCCAAGTTGCGTCACTTTTGCGCTCCCCTTGGGATGCCTTTTGCAGCTGCAGTGTGCCTGGAGCCCAGGGCTTCCTGGTTTTAAAAGTCCTAGGCCTAAGCCTAACAGTAACCCTAGGAAGGTAAATCAGCCGGGTATTAGGGTTCTTCCTAAGGGAAAAGCCGTGAAAGCAGCCATGTTGTGGCACTTCTGCACTCCCTTTGGGATGCCTTTGGCAGATGAAGTAAGCCTGGAACTCAGGGCTTCCTGGTTAAAGAAATCCAAGCCCTAGGCTGAACTCTAACCCTAACCCTAGGCAGATAAATCAGCCTAGGTATAGGGATGGTGCCAAGGAAAAAGCTGTGAAAGCTGCCATGTTGTTGCACTTTTGTACTCCCCTTGGGATGCCTTGAACAGCTGCAGTGTGCCTGGAGCCCAGGGCTTCCTAGTTTCAAAAATCCTAGCCCTAGGCCTAAGCCTAACAGTAACCCTGGGAAAGTATGTCAGCCTGGTGTTAGGCTTCTTGCCAAGGAAAAAGCCGTGAAAGCAGCCATGTTGTGGCACTTTTGCACTCCCTTTTGGATGCCTTTCACAGCTCCAGTGTGCCTGGAACTCAGGGCTTCCTGCTTTTAAAAATCCTAGCCCTAGGCCGAACCCCAACCCTAAGACGAGAAAGGCAAATCAGCCAGGAATTAGGCATGTCCCCAAGGAAAAAGCTGTGGAGGCAGGCATGTTGTGGTACTTTTGCGCTCTTCTTGGCTAGTCCTTCGCAGCTGCTGTGTTCTTGGAACTCAGGGCTTTCTGGTTAATAGAGCCCTTACCCTAGGCGTAACTCAAACCTTAACCCTAGGAAGGAAAATCAACCTATGGTTCAGGATGGTCTCATGGAAATATCAGTGGTGGCAGCCAAGTTGCGTCACTTTTGCGCTCCCCTTGGGATGCCTTTTGCAGCTGCAGTGTGCCTGGAGCCCAGGGCTTCCTGGTTTTAAAAGTCCTAGGCCTAAGCCTAACAGTAACCCTAGAAAGGTAAATCAGCCGGGTATTAGGGTTCTTCCTAAGGGAAAAGCCGTGAAAGCAGCCATGTTGTGGCACTTCTGCACTCCCTTTGGGATGCCTTTGGCAGATGAAGTAAGCCTGGAACTCAGGGCTTCCTGGTTAAAGAAATCCAAGCCCTAGGCTGAACCCTAACCCTAACCCTAGGCAGATAAATCAGCCTAGGTATAGGGATGGTGCCAAGGAAAAAGCTGTGAAAGCTGCCATGTTGTTGCACTTTTGTACTCCCCTTGGGATGCCTTGAACAGCTGCAGTGTGCCTGGAGCCCAGGGCTTCCTAGTTTCAAAAATCCTAGCCCTAGGCCTAAGCCTAACAGTAACCCTGGGAAAGTAAATCAGCCTGGTGTTAGGCTTCTTGCCAAGGAAAAAGCTGTGAAAGCAGCCATGTTGTGGCACTTTTGCACTCCCTTTTGGATGCCTTTCACAGCTCCAGTGTGCCTGGAACTCAGGGCTTCCTGCTTTTAAAAATCCTAGCCCTAGGCCGAACCCCAACCCTAAGACGAGAAAGGCAAATCAGCCAGGAATTAGGCATGTCCCCAAGGAAAAAGCTGTGGAGGCAGGCATGTTGTGGTACTTTTGCGCTCTTCTTGGCTAGTCCTTCGCAGCTGCTGTGTTCTTGGAACTCAGGGCTTTCTGGTTAATAGAGCCCTTACCCTAGACGTAACTTTAACCTTAACCCTAGGAAGGAAAATCAGCCTATGGTTCGGGATGGTCTCATGGAAATATCAGTGGTGGCAGCCAAGTTGCGTCACTTTTGCGCTCCCCTTGGGATGCCTTTTGCAGCTGCAGTGTGCCTGGAGCCCAGGGCTTCCTGGTTTTAAAAGTCCTAGGCCTAAGCCTAACAGTAACCCTAGGAAGGTAAATCAGCCGGGTATTAGGGTTCTTCCTAAGGGAAAAGCCGTGAAAGCAGCCATGTTGTGGCACTTCTGCACTCCCTTTGGGATGCCTTTGGCAGATGAAGTAAGCCTGGAACTCAGGGCTTCCTGGTTAAAAAAATTCAAGCCCTAGGCTGAACCCTAACCCTAACCCTAGGCAGATAAATCAGCCTAGGTATAGGGATGGTGCCAAGGAAAAAGCTGTGAAAGCTGCCATGTTGTTGCACTTTTGTACTCCCCTTGGGATGCCTTGAACAGCTGCAGTGTGCCTGGAGCTAAGGGCTTCCTAGTTTTAAAAATCCTAGCCCTAGGCCTAAGCCTAACAGTAACCCTGGGAAGGTAAATCAGCCTGATGTTAGGCGTCTTGCCAAGGAAAAAGCCGTGAAAGCAGCCATGTTGTGGCACTTTTGCACTCCCTTTTGGATGCCTTTCACAGCTCCAGTGTGCCTGGAACTCAGGGCTTCCTGCTTTTAAAAATCCTAGCCCTAGGCCGAACCCCAACCCTAAGACGAGAAAGGCAAATCAGCCAGGAATTAGGCATGTCCCCAAGGAAAAAGCTGTGGAGGCAGGCATGTTGTGCTACTTTTGCGCTCTTCTTGGCTAGTCCATCGCAGCTGCTGTGTTCTTGGAACTCAGGGCTTTCTGGTTAATAGACCCTTACCCTAGGCGTAACTCAAACCTTAACCCTAGGAAGGAAAATCAGCCTATGGTTCGGGATGGTCTCATGGAAATATCAGTGGTGGCAGCCAAGTTGCGTCACTTTTGCGCTCCCCTTGGGATGCCTTTCGCAGCTGCAGTGTGCCTGGAGCCCAGGGCTTCCTGGTTTTAAAAGTCCTAGGCCTAAGCCTAACAGTAACCCTAGGAAGGTAAATCAGCCGGGTATTAGGGTTCTTCCTAAGGGAAAAGCCATGAAAGCAGCCATGTTGTGGCACTTCTGCACTCCCTTTGGGATGCCTTTGGCAGATGAAGTAAGCCTGGAACTCAGGGCTTCCTGGTTAAAGAAATCCAAGCCCTAGGCTGAACCCTAACCCTAACCCTAGGCAGATAAATCAGCCTAGGTATAGGGATGGTGCCAAGGAAAAAGCTGTGAAAGCTGCCATGTTGTTGCACTTTTGTACTCCCCATGGGATGCCTTGGACAGCTGCAGTGTGCCTGGAGCTAAGGGCTTCTTAGTTTCAAAAATCCTAGCCCTAGGCCTAAGCCTAACAGTAACCCTGGGAAAGTAAATCAGCCTGATGTTAGGCTTCTTGCCAAGGAAAAAGCCGTGAAAGCAGCCATGTTGTGGCACTTTTGCACTCCCTTTTGGATGCCTTTCACAGCTGCAGTGTGCCTGGAACTCAGGGCTTCCTGCTTTTAAAAATCCTAGCCCTAGGCCGAACCCCAACCCTAAGACGAGAAAGGCAAATCAGCCAGGAATTAGGCATGTCCCCAAGGAAAAAGCTGTGGAGGCAGGCATGTTGTGGTACTTTTGCGCTCTTCTTGGCTAGTCCTTCGCAGCTGCTGTGTTCTTGGAACTCAGGGCTTTCTGGTTAATAGAGCCCTTACCCTAGGCGTAACTCAAACCTTAACCCTAGGAAGGAAAATCAGCCTATGGTTCGGGATGGTCTCATGGAAATATCAGTGGTGGCAGCCAAGTTGCGTCACTTTTGCGCTCCCCTTGGGATGCCTTTTGCAGCTGCAGTGTGCCTGGAGCCCAGGGCTTCCTGGTTTTAAAAGTCCTAGGCCTAAGCCTAACAGTAACCCTAGGAAGGTAAATCAGCCGGGTATTAGGGTTCTTCCTAAGGGAAAAGCCGTGAAAGCAGCCATGTTGTGGCACTTCTGCACTCCCTTTGGGATGCCTTTGGCAGATGAAGTAAGCCTGGAACTCAGGGCTTCCTGGTTAAAGAAATCCAAGCCCTAGGCTGAACCCTAACCCTAACCCTAGGCAGATAAATCAGCCTAGGTATAGGGATGGTGCCAAGGAAAAAGCTGTGAAAGCTGCCATGTTGTTGCACTTTTGTACTCCCCTTGGGATGCCTTGAACAGCTGCAGTGTGCCTGGAGCCCAGGGCTTCCTAGTTTCAAAAATCCTAGCCCTAGGCCTAAGCCTAACAGTAACCCTGGGAAAGTATGTCAGCCTGGTGTTAGGCTTCTTGCCAAGGAAAAAGCCGTGAAAGCAGCCATGTTGTGGCACTTTTGCACTCCCTTTTGGATGCCTTTCACAGCTCCAGTGTGCCTGGAACTCAGGGCTTCCTGCTTTTAAAAATCCTAGCCCTAGGCCGAACCCCAACCCTAAGACGAGAAAGGCAAATCAGCCAGGAATTAGGCATGTCCCCAAGGAAAAAGCTGTGGAGGCAGGCATGTTGTGGTACTTTTGCGCTCTTCTTGGCTAGTCCTTCGCAGCTGCTGTGTTCTTGGAACTCAGGGCTTTCTGGTTAATAGAGCCCTTACCCTAGGCGTAACTCAAACCTTAACCCTAGGAAGGAAAATCAACCTATGGTTCGGGATGGTCTCATGGAAATATCAGTGGTGGCAGCCAAGTTGCGTCACTTTTGCGCTCCCCTTGGGATGCCTTTTGCAGCTGCAGTGTGCCTGGAGCCCAGGGCTTCCTGGTTTTAAAAGTCCTAGGCCTAAGCCTAACAGTAACCCTAGGAAGGTAAATCAGCCGGGTATTAGGGTTCTTCCTAAGGGAAAAGCCGTGAAAGCAGCCATGTTGTGGCACTTCTGCACTCCCTTTGGGATGCCTTTGGCAGATGAAGTAAGCCTGGAACTCAGGGCTTCCTGGTTAAAAAAATTCAAGCCCTAGGCTGAACCCTAACCCTAACCCTAGGCAGATAAATCAGCCTAGGTATAGGGATGGTGCCAAGGAAAAAGCTGTGAAAGCTGCCATGTTGTTGCACTTTTGTACTCCCCTTGGGATGCCTTGAACAGCTGCAGTGTGCCTGGAGCTAAGGCCTTCCTAGTTTTAAAAATCCTAGCCCTAGGCCTAAGCCTAACAGTAACCCTGGGAAGGTAAATCAGCCTGATGTTAGGCGTCTTGCCAAGGAAAAAGCCGTGAAAGCAGCCATGTTGTGGCACTTTTGCACTCCCTTTTGGATGCCTTTCACAGCTCCAGTGTGCCTGGAACTCAGGGCTTCCTGCTTTTAAAAATCCTAGCCCTAGGCCGAACCCCAACCCTAAGACGAGAAAGGCAAATCAGCCAGGAATTAGGCATGTCCCCAAGGAAAAAGCTGTGGAGGCAGGCATGTTGTGCTACTTTTGCGCTCTTCTTGGCTAGTCCATCGCAGCTGCTGTGTTCTTGGAACTCAGGGCTTTCTGGTTAATAGAACCCTTACCCTAGGCGTAACTCAAACCTTAACCCTAGGAAGGAAAATCAGCCTATGGTTCGGGATGGTCTCATGGAAATATCAGTGGTGGCAGCCAAGTTGCGTCACTTTTGCGCTCCCCTTGGGATGCCTTTCGCAGCTGCAGTGTGCCTGGAGCCCAGGGCTTCCTGGTTTTAAAAGTCCTAGGCCTAAGCCTAACAGTAACCCTAGGAAGGTAAATCAGCCGGGTATTAGGGTTCTTCCTAAGGGAAAAGCCATGAAAGCAGCCATGTTGTGGCACTTCTGCACTCCCTTTGGGATGCCTTTGGCAGATGAAGTAAGCCTGGAACTCAGGGCTTCCTGGTTAAAGAAATCCAAGCCCTAGGCTGAACCCTAACCCTAACCCTAGGCAGATAAATCAGCCTAGGTATAGGGATGGTGCCAAGGAAAAAGCTGTGAAAGCTGCCATGTTGTTGCACTTTTGTACTCCCCTTGGGATGCCTTGAACAGCTGCAGTGTGCCTGGAGCTAAGGGCTTCCTAGTTTCAAAAATCCTAGCCCTAGGCCTAAGCCTAACAGTAACCCTGGGAAAGTAAATCAGCCTGATGTTAGGCTTCTTGCCAAGGAAAAAGCCGTGAAAGCAGCCATGTTGTGGCACTTTTGCACTCCCTTTTGGATGCCTTTCACAGCTCCAGTGTGCCTGGAACTCAGGGCTTCCTGCTTTTAAAAATCCTAGCCCTAGGCCGAACCCCAACCCTAAGACGAGAAAGGCAAATCAGCCAGGAATTAGGCATGTCCCCAAGGAAAAAGCTGTGGAGGCAGGCATGTTGTGCTACTTTTGCGCTCTTCTTGGCTAGTCCTTCGCAGCTGCTGTGTTCTTGGAACTCAGGGCTTTCTGGTTAATAGAACCCTTACCCTAGGCGTAACTCAAACCTTAACCCTAGGAAGGAAAATCAGCCTATGGTTCGGGATGGTCTCATGGAAATATCAGTGGTGGCAGCCAAGTTGCGTCACTTTTGCGCTCCCCTTGGGATGCCTTTTGCAGCTGCAGTGTGCCTGGAGCCCAGGGCTTCCTGGTTTTAAAAGTCCTAGGCCTAAGCCTAACAGTAACCCTAGGAAGGTAAATCAGCCGGGTATTAGGGTTCTTCCTAAGGGAAAAGCCGTGAAAGCAGCCATGTTGTGGCACTTCTGCACTCCCTTTGGGATGCCTTTGGCAGATGAAGTAAGCCTGGAACTCAGGGCTTCCTGGTTAAAGAAATCCAAGCCCTAGGCTGAACTCTAACCCTAACCCTAGGCAGATAAATCAGCCTAGGTATAGGGATGGTGCCAAGGAAAAAGCTGTGAAAGCTGCCATGTTGTTGCACTTTTGTACTCCCCTTGGGATGCCTTGAACAGCTGCAGTGTGCCTGGAGCTAAGGGCTTCCTAGTTTCAAAAATCCTAGCCCTAGGCCTAAGCCTAACAGTAACCCTGGGAAAGTATGTCAGCCTGGTGTTAGGCTTCTTGCCAAGGAAAAAGCCGTGAAAGCAGCCATGTTGTGGCACTTTTGCACTCCCTTTTGGATGCCTTTCACAGCTCCAGTGTGCCTGGAACTCAGGGCTTCCTGCTTTTAAAAATCCTAGTCCTAGGCCGAACCCCAACCCTAAGACGAGAAAGGCAAATCAGCCAGGAATTAGGCATGTCCCCAAGGAAAAAGCTGTGGAGGCAGGCATGTTGTGGTACTTTTGCGCTCTTCTTGGCTAGTCCTTCGCAGCTGCTGTGTTCTTGGAACTCAGGGCTTTCTGGTTAATAGAGCCCTTAACCTAGGCGTAACTCAAACCTTAACCCTAGGAAGGAAAATCAACCTATGGTTCGGGATGGTCTCATGGAAATATCAGTGGTGGCAGCCAAGTTGCGTCACTTTTGCGCTCCCCTTGGGATGCCTTTTGCAGCTGCAGTGTGCCTGGAGCCCAGGGCTTCCTGGTTTTAAAAGTCCTAGGCCTAAGCCTAACAGTAACCCTAGGAAGGTAAATCAGCCGGGTATTAGGGTTCTTCCTAAGGGAAATGCCGTGAAAGCAGCCATGTTGTGGCACTTCTGCACTCCCTTTGGGATGCCTTTGGCAGATGAAGTAAGCCTGGAACTCAGGGCTTCCTGGTTAAAGAAATCCAAGCCCTAGGCTGAACCCTAACCCTAACCCTAGGCAGATAAATCAGCCTAGGTATAGGGATGGTGCCAAGGAAAAAGCTGTGAAAGCTGCCATGTTGTTGCACTTTTGTACTCCCCTTGGGATGCCTTGAACAGCTGCAGTGTGCCTGGAGCCCAGGGCTTCCTAGTTTCAAAAATCCTAGCCCTAGGCCTAAGCCTAACAGTAACCCTGGGAAAGTAAATCAGCCTGATGTTAGGTTTCTTGCCAAGGAAAAAGCCGTGAAAGCAGCCATGTTGTGGCACTTTTGCACTCCCTTTTGGATGCCTTTCACAGCTGCAGTGTGCCTGGAACTCAGGGCTTCCTGCTTTTAAAAATCCTAGCCCTAGGCCGAACCCCAACCCTAAGACGAGAAAGGCAAATCAGCCAGGAATTAGGCATGTCCCCAAGGAAAAAGCTGTGGAGGCAGGCATGTTGTGCTACTTTTGCGCTCTTCTTGGCTAGCCCTTCGCAGCTGCTGTGTTCTTGGAACTCAGGGCTTTCTGGTTAATAGACCCTTACCCTAGGCGTAACTCAAACCTTAACCCTAGGAAGGAAAATCAGCCTATGGTTCGGGATGGTCTCATGGAAATATCAGTGGTGGCAGCCAAGTTGCGTCACTTTTGCGCTCCCCTTGGGATGCCTTTTGCAGCTGCAGTGTGCCTGGAGCCCAGGGCTTCCTGGTTTTAAAAGTCCTAGGCCTAAGCCTAACAGTAACCCTAGGAAGGTAAATCAGCCGGGTATTAGGGTTCTTCCTAAGGGAAAAGCCGTGAAAGCAGCCATGTTGTGGCACTTCTGCACTCCCTTTGGGATGCCTTTGGCAGATGAAGTAAGCCTGGAACTCAGGGCTTCCTGGGTAAAGAAATCCAAGCCCTAGGCTGAACTCTAACCCTAACCCTAGGCAGATAAATCAGCCTAGGTATAGGGATGGTGCCAAGGAAAAAGCTGTGAAAGCTGCCATGTTGTTGCACTTTTGTACTCCCCTTGGGATGCCTTGAACAGCTGCAGTGTGCCTGGAGCCCAGGGCTTCCTAGTTTCAAAAATCCTAGCCCTAGGCCTAAGCCTAACAGTAACCCTGGGAAAGTATGTCAGCCTGGTGTTAGGCTTCTTGCCAAGGAAAAAGCCGTGAAAGCAGCCATGTTGTGGCACTTTTGCACTCCCTTTTGGATGCCTTTCACAGCTCCAGTGTGCCTGGAACTCAGGGCTTCCTGCTTTTAAAAATCCTAGCCCTAGGCCGAACCCCAACCCTAAGACGAGAAAGGCAAATCAGCCAGGAATTAGGCATGTCCCCAAGGAAAAAGCTGTGGAGGCAGGCATGTTGTGGTACTTTTGCGCTCTTCTTGGCTAGTCCTTCGCAGCTGCTGTGTTCTTGGAACTCAGGGCTTTCTGGTTAATAGAGCCCTTACCCTAGGCGTAACTCAAACCTTAACCCTAGGAAGGAAAATCAACCTATGGTTCAGGATGGTCTCATGGAAATATCAGTGGTGGCAGCCAAGTTGCGTCACTTTTGCGCTCCCCTTGGGATGCCTTTTGCAGCTGCAGTGTGCCTGGAGCCCAGGGCTTCCTGGTTTTAAAAGTCCTAGGCCTAAGCCTAACAGTAACCCTAGGAAGGTAAATCAGCCGGGTATTAGGGTTCTTCCTAAGGGAAAAGCCGTGAAAGCAGCCATGTTGTGGCACTTCTGCACTCCCTTTGGGATGCCTTTGGCAGATGAAGTAAGCCTGGAACTCAGGGCTTCCTGGTTAAAGAAATCCAAGCCCTAGGCTGAACCCTAACCCTAACCCTAGGCAGATAAATCAGCCTAGGTATAGGGATGGTGCCAAGGAAAAAGCTGTGAAAGCTGCCATGTTGTTGCACTTTTGTACTCCCCTTGGGATGCCTTGAACAGCTGCAGTGTGCCTGGAGCCCAGGGCTTCCTAGTTTCAAAAATCCTAGCCCTAGGCCTAAGCCTAACAGTAACCCTGGGAAAGTATGTCAGCCTGGTGTTAGGCTTCTTGCCAAGGAAAAAGCCGTGAAAGCAGCCATGTTGTGGCACTTTTGCACTCCCTTTTGGATGCCTTTCACAGCTCCAGTGTGCCTGGAACTCAGGGCTTCCTGCTTTTAAAAATCCTAGCCCTAGGCCGAACCCCAACCCTAAGACGAGAAAGGCAAATCAGCCAGGAATTAGGCATGTCCCCAAGGAAAAAGCTGTGGAGGCAGGCATGTTGTGGTACTTTTGCGCTCTTCTTGGCTAGTCCTTCGCAGCTGCTGTGTTCTTGGAACTCAGGGCTTTCTGGTTAATAGACCCTTACCCTAGGCGTAACTCAAACCTTAACCCTAGGAAGGAAAATCAACCTATGGTTCAGGATGGTCTCATGGAAATATCAGTGGTGGCAGCCAAGTTGCGTCACTTTTGCGCTCCCCTTGGGATGCCTTTTGCAGCTGCAGTGTGCCTGGAGCCCAGGGCTTCCTGGTTTTAAAAGTCCTAGGCCTAAGCCTAACAGTAACCCTAGGAAGGTAAATCAGCCGGGTATTAGGGTTCTTCCTAAGGGAAAAGCCGTGAAAGCAGCCATGTTGTGGCACTTCTGCACTCCCTTTGGGATGCCTTTGGCAGATGAAGTAAGCCTGGAACTCAGGGCTTCCTGGTTAAAGAAATCCAAGCCCTAGGCTGAACCCTAACCCTAACCCTAGGCAGATAAATCAGCCTAGGTATAGGGATGGTGCCAAGGAAAAAGCTGTGAAAGCTGCCATGTTGTTGCACTTTTGTACTCCCCTTGGGATGCCTTGAACAGCTGCAGTGTGCCTGAAGCTAAGGGCTTCCTAGTTTCAAAAATCCTAGCCCTAGGCCTAAGCCTAACAGTAACCCTGGGAAAGTAAATCAGCCTGATGTTAGGCTTCTTGCCAAGGAAAAAGCCGTGAAAGCAGCCATGTTGTGGCACTTTTGCACTCCCTTTTGGATGCCTTTCACAGCTGCAGTGTGCCTGGAACTCAGGGCTTCCTGCTTTTTAAAATCCTAGCCCTAGGCCGAACCCCAACCCTAAGACGAGAAAGGCAAATCAGCCAGGAATTAGGCATGTCCCCAAGGAAAAAGCTGTGGAGGCAGGCATGTTGTGGTACTTTTGCGCTCTTCTTGGCTAGTCCTTCGCAGCTGCTGTGTTCTTGGAACTCAGGGCTTTCTGGTTAATAGACCCTTACCCTAGGCGTAACTCAAACCTTAACCCTAGGAAGGAAAATCAGCCTATGGTTCGGGATGGTCTCATGGAAATATCAGTGGTGGCAGCCAAGTTGCGTCACTTTTGCGCTCCCCTTGGGATGCCTTTCGCAGCTGCAGTGTGCCTGGAGCCCAGGGCTTCCTGGTTTTAAAAGTCCTAGGCCTAAGCCTAACAGTAACCATAGGAAGGTAAATCAGCCGGGTATTAGGGTTCTTCCTAAGGGAAAAGCCGTGAAAGCAGCCATGTTGTGGCACTTCTGCACTCCCTTTGGGATGCCTTTGGCAGATGAAGTAAGCCTGGAACTCAGGGCTTCCTGGTTAAAGAAATCCAAGCCCTAGGCTGAACCCTAACCCTAACCCTAGGCAGATAAATCAGCCTAGGTATAGGGATGGTGCCAAGGAAAAAGCTGTGAAAGCTGCCATGTTGTTGCACTTTTGTACTCCCCTTGGGATGCCTTGAACAGCTGCAGTGTGCCTGGAGCTAAGGGCTTCCTAGTTTCAAAAATCCTAGCCCTAGGCCTAAGCCTAACAGTAACCCTGGGAAAGTAAATCAGCCTGATGTTAGGCTTCTTGCCAAGGAAAAAGCCGTGAAAGCAGCCATGTTGTGGCACTTTTGCACTCCCTTTTGGATGCCTTTCACAGCTCCAGTGTGCCTGGAACTCAGGGCTTCCTGCTTTTAAAAATCCTAGCCCTAGGCCGAACCCCAACCCTAAGACGAGAAAGGCAAATCAGCCAGGAATTAGGCATGTCCACAAGGAAAAAGCTGTGGAGGCAGGCATGTTGTGCTACTTTTGCGCTCTTCTTGGCTAGTCCTTCGCAGCTGCTGTGTTCTTGGAACTCAGGGCTTTCTGGTTAATAGAGCCCTTACCCTAGGCGTAACTCAAACCTTAATCCTAGGAAGGAAAATCAGCCTATGGTTCGGGATGGTCTCATGGAAATATCAGTGGTGGCACCCAAGTTGCGTCACTTTTGCGCTCCCCTTGGGATGCCTTTCGCAGCTGCAGTGTGCCTGGAGCCCAGGGCTTCCTGGTTTTAAAAGTCCTAGGCCTAAGCCTAACAGTAACCCTAGGAAGGTAAATCAGCCGGGTATTAGGGTTCTTCCTAAGGGAAAAGCCGTGAAAGCAGCCATGTTGTGGCACTTCTGCACTCCCTTTGGGATGCCTTTGGCAGATGAAGTAAGCCTGGAACTCAGGGCTTCCTGGTTAAAGAAATCCAAGCCCTAGGCTGAACCCTAACCCTAACCCTAGGCAGATAAATCAGCCTAGGTATAGGGATGGTGTCAAGGAAAAAGCTGTGAAAGCTGCCATGTTGTTGCACTTTTGTACTCCCCTTGGGATGCCTTGAACAGCTGCAGTGTGCCTGGAGCCCAGGGCTTCCTGGTTTCAAAAATCCTAGCCCTAGGCCTAAGCCTAACAGTAACCCTGGGAAAGTATGTCAGCCTGGTGTTAGGCTTCTTGCCAAGGAAAAAGCCGTGAAAGCAGCCATGTTGTGGCACTTTTGCACTCCCTTTTGGATGCCTTTCACAGCTGCAGTGTGCCTGGAACTCAGGGCTTCCTGCTTTTAAAAATCCTAGCCCTAGGCCGAACCCCAACCCTAAGACGAGAAAGGCAAATCAGCCAGGAATTAGGCATGTCCCTAAGGAAAAAGCTGTGGAGGCAGGCATGTTGTGGTACTTTTGCGCTCTTCTTGGCTAGTCCTTCGCAGCTGCTGTGTTCTTGGAACTCAGGGCTTTCTGGTTAATAGACCCTTACCCTAGGCGTAACTCAAACCTTAACCCTAGGAAGGAAAATCAACGTATGGTTCGGGATGGTCTCATGGAAATATCAGTGGTGGCAGCCAAGTTGCGTCACTTTTGCGCTCCCCTTGGGATGCCTTTTGCAGCTGCAGTGTGCCTGGAGCCCAGGGCTTCCTGGTTTTAAAAGTCCTAGGCCTAAGCCTAACAGTAACCCTAGGAAGGTAAATCAGCCGGGTATTAGGGTTCTTCCTAAGGGAAAAGCCGTGAAAGCAGCCATGTTGTGGCACTTCTGCACTCCCTTTGGGATGCCTTTGGCAGATGAAGTAAGCCTGGAACTCAGGGCTTCCTGGTTAAAGAAATCCAAGCCCTAGGCTGAACCCTAACCCTAACCCTAGGCAGATAAATCAGCCTAGGTATAGGGATGGTGCCAAGGAAAAAGCTGTGAAAGCTGCCATGTTGTTGCACTTTTGTACTCCCCTTGGGATGCCTTGAACAGCTGCAGTGTGCCTGGAGCCCAGGGCTTCCTAGTTTCAAAAATCCTAGCCCTAGGCCTAAGCCTAACAGTAACCCTGGGAAAGTAAATCAGCCTGATGTTAGGTTTCTTGCCAAGGAAAAAGCCGTGAAAGCAGCCATGTTGTGGCACTTTTGCACTCTCTTTTGGATGCCTTTCACAGCTCCAGTGTGCCTGGAACTCAGGGCTTCCTGCTTTTAAAAATCCTAGCCCTAGGCCGAACCGCAACCCTAAGACGAGAAAGGCAAATCAGCCAGGAATTAGGCATGTCCCCAAGGAAAAAGCTGTGGAGGCAGGCATGTTGTGGTACTTTTGCGCTCTTCTTGGCTAGTCCTTCGCAGCTGCTGTGTTCTTGGAACTCAGGGCTTTCTGGTTAATAGACCCTTACCCTAGGCGTAACTCAAACCTTAACCCTAGGAAGGAAAATCAGCCTATGGTTCGGGATGGTCTCATGGAAATATCAGTGGTGGCAGCCAAGTTGCGTCACTTTTGCGCTCCCCTTGGGATGCCTTTTGCAGCTGCAGTGTGCCTGGAGCCCAGGGCTTCCTGGTTTTAAAAGTCCTAGGCCTAAGCCTAACAGTAACCCTAGGAAGGTAAATCAGCCGGGTATTAGGGTTCTTCCTAAGGGAAAAGCCGTGAAAGCAGCCATGTTGTGGCACTTCTGCACTCCCTTTGGGATGCCTTTGGCAGATGAAGTAAGCCTGGAACTCAGGGCTTCCTGGTTAAAGAAATCCAAGCCCTAGGCTGAACTCTAACCCTAACCCTAGGCAGATAAATCAGCCTAGGTATAGGGATGGTGCCAAGGAAAAAGCTGTGAAAGCTGCCATGTTGTTGCACTTTTGTACTCCCCTTGGGATGCCTTGAACAGCTGCAGTGTGCCTGCAGCTAAGGGCTTCCTAGTTTCAAAAATCCTAGCCCTAGGCCTAAGCCTAACAGTAACCCTGGGAAAGTAAATCAGCCTGATGTTAGGCTTCTTGCCAAGGAAAAAGCCGTGAAAGCAGCCATGTTGTGGCACTTTTGCACTCCCTTTTGGATGCCTTTCACAGCTGCAGTGTGCCTGGAACTCAGGGCTTCCTGCTTTTAAAAATCCTAGCCCTAGGCCGAACCCCAACCCTAAGACGAGAAAGGCAAATCAGCCAGGAATTAGGCATGTCCCCAAGGAAAAAGCTGTGGAGGCAGGCATGTTGTGGTACTTTTGCGCTCTTCTTGGCTAGTCCTTCGCAGCTGCTGTGTTCTTGGAACTCAGGGCTTTCTGGTTAATAGAGCCCTTACCCTAGGCGTAACTCAAACCTTAAGCCTAGGAAGGAAAATCAACCTATGGTTCGGGATGGTCTCATGGAAATATCAGTGGTGGCAGCCAAGTTGCGTCACTTTTGCGCTCCCCTTGGGATGCCTTTCGCAGCTGCAGTGTGCCTGGAGCCCAGGGCTTCCTGGTTTTAAAAGTCCTAGGCCTAAGCCTAACAGTAACCCTAGGAAGGTAAATCAGCCGGGTATTAGGGTTCTTCCTAAGGGAAAAGCCGTGAAAGCAGCCATGTTGTGGCACTTCTGCACTCCCTTTGGGATGCCTTTGGCAGATGAAGTAAGCCTGGAACTCAGGGCTTCCTGGTTAAAGAAATCCAAGCCCTAGGCTGAACCCTAACCCTAACCCTAGGCAGATAAATCAGCCTAGGTATAGGGATGGTGCCAAGGAAAAAGCTGTGAAAGCTGCCATGTTGTTGCACTTTTGTACTCCCCTTGGGATGCCTTGAACAGCTGCAGTGTGCCTGGAGCCCAGGGCTTCCTAGTTTTAAAAATCCTAGCCCTAGGCCTAAGCCTAACAGTAACCCTGGGAAGGTAAATCAGCCTGATGTTAGGCGTCTTGCCAAGGAAAAAGCCGTGAAAGCAGCCATGTTGTGGCACTTTTGCACTCTCTTTTGGATGCCTTTCACAGCTCCAGTGTGCCTGGAACTCAGGGCTTCCTGCTTTTAAAAATCCTAGCCCTAGGCCGAACCCCAACCCTAAGACGAGAAAGGCAAATCAGCCAGGAATTAGGCATGTCCCCAAGGAAAAAGCTGTGGAGGCAGGCATGTTGTGGTACTTTTGCGCTCTTCTTGGCTAGTCCTTCGCAGCTGCTGTGTTCTTGGAACTCAGGGCTTTCTGGTTAATAGAGCCCTTACCCTAGGCGTAACTCAAACCTTAACCCTAGGAAGGAAAATCAGCCTATGGTTCGGGATGGTCTCATGGAAATATCAGTGGTGGCAGCCAAGTTGCGTCACTTTTGCGCTCCCCTTGGGATGCCTTTCGCAGCTGCAGTGTGCCTGGAGCCCAGGGCTTCCTGGTTTTAAAAGTCCTAGGCCTAAGCCTAACAGTAACCCTAGGAAGGTAAATCAGCCGGGTATTAGGGTTCTTCCTAAGGGAAAAGCCGTGAAAGCAGCCATGTTGTGGCACTTCTGCACTCCCTTTGGGATGCCTTTGGCAGATGAAGTAAGCCTGGAACTCAGGGCTTCCTGGTTAAAGAAATCCAAGCCCTAGGCTGAACCCTAACCCTAACCCTAGGCAGATAAATCAGCCTAGGTATAGGGATGGTGCCAAGGAAAAAGCTGTGAAAGCTGCCATGTTGTTGCACTTTTGTACTCCCCTTGGGATGCCTTGAACAGCTGCAGTGTGCCTGGAGCCGAGGGCTTCCTAGTTTCAAAAATCCTAGCCCTAGGCCTAAGCCTAACAGTAACCCTGGGAAAGTATGTCAGCCTGGTGTTAGGCTTCTTGCCAAGGAAAAAGCCGTGAAAGCAGCCATGTTGTGGCACTTTTGCACTCCCTTTTGGATGCCTTTCACAGCTCCAGTGTGCCTGGAACTCAGGGCTTCCTGCTTTTAAAAATCCTAGCCCTAGGCCGAACCCCAACCCTAAGACGAGAAAGGCAAATCAGCCAGGAATTAGGCATGTCCCCAAGGAAAAAGCTGTGGAGGCAGGCATGTTGTGGTACTTTTGCGCTCTTCTTGGCTAGTCCTTCGCAGCTGCTGTGTTCTTGGAACTCAGGGCTTTCTGGTTAATAGAGCCCTTACCCTAGGTGTAACTCAAACCTTAACCCTAGGAAGGAAAATCAACCTATGGTTCGGGATGGTCTCATGGAAATATCAGTGGTGGCAGCCAAGTTGCGTCACTTTTGCGCTCCCCTTGGGATGCCTTTTGCAGCTGCAGTGTGCCTGGAGCCCAGGGCTTCCTGGTTTTAAAAGTCCTAGGCCTAAGCCTAACAGTAACCCTAGGAAGGTAAATCAGCCGGGTATTAGGGTTCTTCCTAAGGGAAAAGCCGTGAAAGCAGCCATGTTGTGGCACTTCTGCACTCCCTTTGGGATGCCTTTGGCAGATGAAGTAAGCCTGGAACTCAGGGCTTCCTGGTTAAAGAAATCCAAGCCCTAGGCTGAACCCTAACCCTAACCCTAGGCAGATAAATCAGCCTAGGTATAGGGATGGTGCCAAGGAAAAAGCTGTGAAAGCTGCCATGTTGTTGCACTTTTGTACTCCCCTTGGGATGCCTTGAACAGCTGCAGTGTGCCTGGAGCCCAGGGCTTCCCAGTTTCAAAAATCCTAGCCCTAGGCCTAAGCCTAACAGTAACCCTGGGAAAGTATGTCAGCCTGGTGTTAGGCTTCTTGCCAAGGAAAAAGCCGTGAAAGCAGCCATGTTGTGGCACTTTTGCACTCCCTTTTGGATGCCTTTCACAGCTCCAGTGTGCCTGGAACTCAGGGCTTCCTGCTTTTAAAAATCCTAGCCCTAGGCCGAACCCCAACCCTAAGACGAGAAAGGCAAATCAGCCAGGAATTAGGCATGTCCCCAAGGAAAAAGCTGTGGAGGCAGGCATGTTGTGGTACTTTTGCGCTCTTCTTGGCTAGTCCTTCGCAGCTGCTGTGTTCTTGGAACTCAGGGCTTTCTGGTTAATAGAGCCCTTACCCTAGGCGTAACTCAAACCTTAACCCTAGGAAGGAAAATCAGCCTATGGTTTGGGATGGTCTCATGGAAATATCAGTGGTGGCAGCCAAGTTGCGTCACTTTTGCGCTCCCCTTGGGATGCCTTTTGCAGCTGCAGTGTGCCTGGAGCCCAGGGCTTCCTGGTTTTAAAAGTCCTAGGCCTAAGCCTAACAGTAACCCTAGGAAGGTAAATCAGCCGGGTATTAGGGTTCTTCCTAAGGGAAAAGCCGTGAAAGCAGCCATGTTGTGGCACTTCTGCACTCCCTTTGGGATGCCTTTGGCAGATGAAGTAAGCCTGGAACTCAGGGCTTCCTGGTTAAAAAAATTCAAGCCCTAGGCTGAACCCTAACCCTAACCCTAGGCAGATAAATCAGCCTAGGTATAGGGATGGTGCCAAGGAAAAAGCTGTGAAAGCTGCCATGTTGTTGCACTTTTGTACTCCCCTTGGGATGCCTTGAACAGCTGCAGTGTGCCTGGAGCCCAGGGCTTCCTAGTTTTAAAAATCCTAGCCCTAGGCCTAAGCCTAACAGTAACCCTGGGAAAGTATGTCAGCCTGGTGTTAGGCTTCTTGCCAAGGAAAAAGCCGTGAAAGCAGCCATGTTGTGGCACTTTTGCACTCCCTTTTGGATGCCTTTCACAGCTCCAGTGTGCCTGGAACTCAGGGCTTCCTGCTTTTAAAAATCCTAGCCCTAGGCCGAACCCCAACCCTAAGACGAGAAAGGCAAATCAGCCAGGAATTAGGCATGTCCCCAAGGAAAAAGCTGTGGAGGCAGGCATGTTGTGGTACTTTTGCGCTCTTCTTGGCTAGTCCTTCGCAGCTGCTGTGTTCTTGGAACTCAGGGCTTTCTGGTTAATAGAGCCCTTACCCTAGGCGTAACTCAAACCTTAACCCTAGGAAGGAAAATCAGCCTATGGTTCGGGATGGTCTCATGGAAATATCAGTGGTGGCAGCCAAGTTGCGTCACTTTTGCGCTCCCCTTGGGATGCCTTTTGCAGCTGCAGTGTGCCTGGAGCCCAGGGCTTCCTGGTTTTAAAAGTCCTAGGCCTAAGCCTAACAGTAACCCTAGGAAGGTAAATCAGCCGGGTATTAGGGTTCTTCCTAAGGGAAAAGCCGTGAAAGCAGCCATGTTGTGGCACTTCTGCACTCCCTTTGGGATGCCTTTGGCAGATGAAGTAAGCCTGGAACTCAGGGCTTCCTGGTTAAAGAAATCCAAGCCCTAGGCTGAACCCTAACCCTAACCCTAGGCAGATAAATCAGCCTAGGTATAGGGATGGTGCCAAGGAAAAAGCTGTGAAAGCTGCCATGTTGTTGCACTTTTGTACTCCCCTTGGGATGCCTTGAACAGCTGCAGTGTGCCTGGAGCCCAGGGCTTCCCAGTTTCAAAAATCCTAGCCCTAGGCCTAAGCCTAACAGTAACCCTGGGAAAGTATGTCAGCCTGGTGTTAGGCTTCTTGCCAAGGAAAAAGCCGTGAAAGCAGCCATGTTGTGGCACTTTTGCACTCCCTTTTGGATGCCTTTCACAGCTCCAGTGTGCCTGGAACTCAGGGCTTCCTGCTTTTAAAAATCCTAGCCCTAGGCCGAACCCCAACCCTAAGACGAGAAAGGCAAATCAGCCAGGAATTAGGCATGTCCCCAAGGAAAAAGCTGTGGAGGCAGGCATGTTGTGGTACTTTTGCGCTCTTCTTGGCTAGTCCTTCGCAGCTGCTGTGTTCTTGGAACTCAGGGCTTTCTGGTTAATAGAGCCCTTACCCTAGGCGTAACTCAAACCTTAACCCTAGGAAGGAAAATCAGCCTATGGTTCGGGATGGTCTCATGGAAATATCAGTGGTGGCAGCCAAGTTGCGTCACTTTTGCGCTCCCCTTGGGATGCCTTTTGCAGCTGCAGTGTGCCTGGAGCCCAGGGCTTCCTGGTTTTAAAAGTCCTAGGCCTAAGCCTAACAGTAACCCTAGGAAGGTAAATCAGCCGGGTATTAGGGTTCTTCCTAAGGGAAAAGCCGTGAAAGCAGCCATGTTGTGGCACTTCTGCACTCCCTTTGGGATGCCTTTGGCAGATGAAGTAAGCCTGGAACTCAGGGCTTCCTGGTTAAAGAAATCCAAGCCCTAGGCTGAACCCTAACCCTAACCCTAGGCAGATAAATCAGCCTAGGTATAGGGATGGTGCCAAGGAAAAAGCTGTGAAAGCTGCCATGTTGTTGCACTTTTGTACTCCCCTTGGGATGCCTTGAACAGCTGCAGTGTGCCTGGAGCCCAGGGCTTCCTATTTTCAAAAATCCTAGCCCTAGGCGTAAGCCTAACAGTAACCCTGGGAAAGTATGTCAGCCTGGTGTTAGGCTTCTTGCCAAGGAAAAAGCCGTGAAAGCAGCCATGTTGTGGCACTTTTGCACTCCCTTTTGGATGCCTTTCACAGCTCCAGTGTGCCTGGAACTCAGGGCTTCCTGCTTTTAAAAATCCTAGCCCTAGGCCGAACCCCAACCCTAAGACGAGAAAGGCAAATCAGCCAGGAATTAGGCATGTCCCCAAGGAAAAAGCTGTGGAGGCAGGCATGTTGTGGTACTTTTGCGCTCTTCTTGGCTAGTCCTTCGCAGCTGCTGTGTTCTTGGAACTCAGGGCTTTCTGGTTAATAGAGCCCTTACCCTAGGCGTAACTCAAACCTTAACCCTAGGAAGGAAAATCAGCCTATGGTTCGGGATGGTCTCATGGAAATATCAGTGGTGGCAGCCAAGTTGCGTCACTTTTGCGCTCCCCTTGGGATGCCTTTTGCAGCTGCAGTGTGCCTGGAGCCCAGGGCTTCCTGGTTTTAAAAGTCCTAGGCCTAAGCCTAACAGTAACCCTAGGAAGGTAAATCAGCCGGGTATTAGGGTTCTTCCTAAGGGAAAAGCCGTGAAAGCAGCCATGTTGTGGCACTTCTGCACTCCCTTTGGGATGCCTTTGGCAGATGAAGTAAGCCTGGAACTCAGGGCTTCCTGGTTAAAGAAATCCAAGCCCTAGGCTGAACCCTAACCCTAACCCTAGGCAGATAAATCAGCCTAGGTATAGGGATGGTGCCAAGGAAAAAGCTGTGAAAGCTGCCATGTTGTTGCACTTTTGTACTCCCCTTGGGATGCCTTGAACAGCTGCAGTGTGCCTGGAGCCCAGGGCTTCCCAGTTTCAAAAATCCTAGCCCTAGGCCTAAGCCTAACAGTAACCCTGGGAAAGTATGTCAGCCTGGTGTTAGGCTTCTTGCCAAGGAAAAAGCCGTGAAAGCAGCCATGTTGTGGCACTTTTGCACTCCCTTTTGGATGCCTTTCACAGCTCCAGTGTGCCTGGAACTCAGGGCTTCCTGCTTTTAAAAATCCTAGCCCTAGGCCGAACCCCAACCCTAAGACGAGAAAGGCAAATCAGCCAGGAATTAGGCATGTCCCCAAGGAAAAAGCTGTGGAGGCAGGCATGTTGTGGTACTTTTGCGCTCTTCTTGGCTAGTCCTTCGCAGCTGCTGTGTTCTTGGAACTCAGGGCTTTCTGGTTAATAGAGCCCTTACCCTAGGCGTAACTCAAACCTTAACCCTAGGAAGGAAAATCAGCCTATGGTTCGGGATGGTCTCATGGAAATATCAGTGGTGGCAGCCAAGTTGCGTCACTTTTGCGCTCCCCTTGGGATGCCTTTTGCAGCTGCAGTGTGCCTGGAGCCCAGGGCTTCCTGGTTTTAAAAGTCCTAGGCCTAAGCCTAACAGTAACCCTAGGAAGGTAAATCAGCCGGGTATTAGGGTTCTTCCTAAGGGAAAAGCCGTGAAAGCAGCCATGTTGTGGCACTTCTGCACTCCCTTTGGGATGCCTTTGGCAGATGAAGTAAGCCTGGAACTCAGGGCTTCCTGGTTAAAGAAATCCAAGCCCTAGGCTGAACCCTAACCCTAACCCTAGGCAGATAAATCAGCCTAGGTATAGGGATGGTGCCAAGGAAAAAGCTGTGAAAGCTGCCATGTTGTTGCACTTTTGTACTCCCCTTGGGATGCCTTGAACAGCTGCAGTGTGCCTGGAGCCCAGGGCTTCCTATTTTCAAAAATCCTAGCCCTAGGCGTAAGCCTAACAGTAACCCTGGGAAAGTATGTCAGCCTGGTGTTAGGCTTCTTGCCAAGGAAAAAGCCGTGAAAGCAGCCATGTTGTGGCACTTTTGCACTCCCTTTTGGATGCCTTTCACAGCTGCAGTGTGCCTGGAACTCAGGGCTTCCTGCTTTTAAAAATCCTAGCCCTAGGCCGAACCCCAACCCTAAGACGAGAAAGGCAAATCAGCCAGGAATTAGGCATGTCCCTAAGGAAAAAGCTGTGGAGGCAGGCATGTTGTGGTACTTTTGCGCTCTTCTTGGCTAGTCCTTCGCAGCTGCTGTGTTCTTGGAACTCAGGGCTTTCTGGTTAATAGAGCCCTTACCCTAGGCGTAACTCAAACCTTAACCCTAGGAAGGAAAATCAACCTATGGTTCGGGATGGTCTCATGGAAATATCAGTGGTGGCAGCCAAGTTGCGTCACTTTTGCGCTCCCCTTGGGATGCCTTTTGCAGCTGCAGTGTGCCTGGAGCCCAGGGCTTCCTGGTTTTAAAAGTCCTAGGCCTAAGCCTAACAGTAACCCTAGGAAGGTAAATCAGCCGGGTATTAGGGTTCTTCCTAAGGGAAAAGCCGTGAAAGCAGCCATGTTGTGGCACTTCTGCACTCCCTTTGGGATGCCTTTGGCAGATGAAGTAAGCCTGGAACTCAGGGCTTCCTGGTTAAAAAAATTCAAGCCCTAGGCTGAACCCTAACCCTAACCCTAGGCAGATAAATCAGCCTAGGTATAGGGATGGTGCCAAGGAAAAAGCTGTGAAAGCTGCCATGTTGTTGCACTTTTGTACTCCCCTTGGGATGCCTTGAACAGCTGCAGTGTGCCTGGAGCTAAGGGCTTCCTAGTTTCAAAAATCCTAGCCCTAGGCCTAAGCCTAACAGTAAGCCTGGGAAAGTAAATCAGCCTGATGTTAGGCTTCTTGCCAAGGAAAAAGCCGTGAAAGCAGCCATGTTGTGGCACTTTTGCACTCCCTTTTGGATGCCTTTCACAGCTCCAGTGTGCCTGGAACTCAGGGCTTCCTGCTTTTAAAAATCCTAGCCCTAGGCCGAACCCCAACCCTAAGACGAGAAAGGCAAATCAGCCAGGAATTAGGCATGTCCCCAAGGAAAAAGCTGTGGAGGCAGGCATGTTGTGGTACTTTTGCGCTCTTCTTGGCTAGTCCTTCGCAGCTGCTGTGTTCTTGGAACTCAGGGCTTTCTGGTTAATAGAACCCTTACCCTAGGCGTAACTCAAACCTTAACCCTAGGAAGGAAAATCAACGTATGGTTCGGGATGGTCTCATGGAAATATCAGTGGTGGCAGCCAAGTTGCGTCACTTTTGCGCTCCCCTTGGGATGCCTTTTGCAGCTGCAGTGTGCCTGGAGCCCAGGGCTTCCTGGTTTGAAAAGTCCTAGGCCTAAGCCTAACAGTAACCCTAGGAAGGTAAATCAGCCGGGTATTAGGGTTCTTCCTAAGGGAAAAGCCGTGAAAGCAGCCATGTTGTGGCACTTCTGCACTCCCTTTGGGATGCCTTTGGCAGATGAAGTAAGCCTGGAACTCAGGGCTTCCTGGTTAAAAAAATTCAAGCCCTAGGCTGAACCCTAACCCTAACCCTAGGCAGATAAATCAGCCTAGGTATAGGGATGGTGCCAAGGAAAAAGCTGTGAAAGCTGCCATGTTGTTGCACTTTTGTACTCCCCTTGGGATGCCTTGAACAGCTGCAGTGTGCCTGGAGCTAAGGGCTTCCTAGTTTCAAAAATCCTAGCCCTAGGCCTAAGCCTAACAGTAACCCTGGGAAAGTAAATCAGCCTGATGTTAGGCTTCTTGCCAAGGAAAAAGCCGTGAAAGCAGCCATGTTGTGGCACTTTTGCACTCCCTTTTGGATGCCTTTCACAGCTCCAGTGTGCCTGGAACTCAGGGCTTCCTGCTTTTAAAAATCCTAGCCCTAGGCCGAACCCCAACCCTAAGACGAGAAAGGCAAATCAGCCAGGAATTAGGCATGTCCCCAAGGAAAAAGCTGTGGAGGCAGGCATGTTGTGCTACTTTTGCGCTCTTCTTGGCTAGTCCTTCGCAGCTGCTGTGTTCTTGGAACTCAGGGCTTTCTGGTTAATAGAGCCCTTACCCTAGGCGTAACTCAAACCTTAACCCTAGGAAGGAAAATCAGCCTATGGTTCGGGATGGTCTCATGGAAATATCAGTGGTGGCAGCCAAGTTGCGTCACTTTTGCGCTCCCCTTGGGATGCCTTTTGCAGCTGCAGTGTGCCTGGAGCCCAGGGCTTCCTGGTTTTAAAAGTCCTAGGCCTAAGCCTAACAGTAACCCTAGGAAGGTAAATCAGCCGGGTATTAGGGTTCTTCCTAAGGGAAAAGCCGTGAAAGCAGCCATGTTGTGGCACTTCTGCACTCCCTTTGGGATGCCTTTGGCAGATGAAGTAAGCCTGGAACTCAGGGCTTCCTGGTTAAAGAAATCCAAGCCCTAGGCTGAACCCTAACCCTAGGCAGATAAATCAGCCTAGGTATAGGGATGATGCCAAGGAAAAAGCTGTGAAAGCTGCCATGTTGTTGCACTTTTGTACTCCCATTGGGATGCCTTGAACAGCTGCAGTGTGCCTGGAGCCCAGGGCTTCCCAGTTTCAAAAATCCTAGCCCTAGGCCTAAGCCTAACAGTAACCCTGGGAAAGTATGTCAGCCTGGTGTTAGGCTTCTTGCCAAGGAAAAAGCCGTGAAAGCAGCCATGTTGTGGCACTTTTGCACTCCCTTTTGGATGCCTTTCACAGCTCCAGTGTGCCTGGAACTCAGGGCTTCCTGCTTTTAAAAATCCTAGCCCTAGGCCGAACCCCAACCCTAAGACGAGAAAGGCAAATCAGCCAGGAATTAGGCATGTCCCCAAGGAAAAAGCTGTGGAGGCAGGCATGTTGTGGTACTTTTGCGCTCTTCTTGGCTAGTCCTTCGCAGCTGCTGTGTTCTTGGAACTCAGGGCTTTCTGGTTAATAGAACCCTTACCCTAGGCGTAACTCAAACCTTAACCCTAGGAAGGAAAATCAACCTATGGTTCGGGATGGTCTCATGGAAATATCAGTGGTGGCAGCCAAGTTGCGTCACTTTTGCGCTCCCCTTGGGATGCCTTTTGCAGCTGCAGTGTGCCTGGAGCCCAGGGCTTCCTGGTTTTAAAAGTCCTAGGCCTAAGCCTAACAGTAACCCTAGGAAGGTAAATCAGCCGGGTATTAGGGTTCTTCCTAAGGGAAAAGCCGTGAAAGCAGCCATGTTGTGGCACTTCTGCACTCCCTTTGGGATGCCTTTGGCAGATGAAGTAAGCCTGGAACTCAGGGCTTCCTGGTTAAAAAAATTCAAGCCCTAGGCTGAACCCTAACCCTAACCCTAGGCAGATAAATCAGCCTAGGTATAGGGATGGTGCCAAGGAAAAAGCTGTGAAAGCTGCCATGTTGTTGCACTTTTGTACTCCCCTTGGGATGCCTTGAACAGCTGCAGTGTGCCTGGAGCCCAGGGCTTCCCAGTTTCAAAAATCCTAGCCCTAGGCCTAAGCCTAACAGTAACCCTGGGAAAGTAAATCAGCCTGATGTTAGGCTTCTTGCCAAGGAAAAAGCCGTGAAAGCAGCCATGTTGTGGCACTTTTGCACTCCCTTTTGGATGCCTTTCACAGCTCCAGTGTGCCTGGAACTCAGGGCTTCCTGCTTTTAAAAATCCTAGCCCTAGGCCGAAC